>NW_027554429.1:1031160-1374880 GCF_053574225.1 Canis aureus
ATTCGAATCGAAACAAAAGAATCGAATCGAATCGACATGAATCAAAAAGAATCGAATCAAAACGAATCGAAAAGAAACAAATCAAGTAGAATCTAAAAGAATCGAATCGAATCAAATCGAAAAAATTCGAATAGAATTGAATCGAAAAGAATCAAAACGAATCGAACCGAAGAGAATCGATTCGAATCAAAATAAAAAGTATCGTATCAAATCGAATCGAAAAGAATCATATCAAATAGAATCGAAAGAATGGAATCAAATCTAAAACAATCGAATCGAATCGAAAAGAATCGGATTGAATGGAATCGAATCGAAAAGAATACAATAGAATAGAATCGAAAGAAATCGAATAGAATCAAATCAAATCAAAAAGAATCGAATCGAATTGATCCTAACCAAAATAAGCGAAATGAATCGACTCGAACCGAAAAAAATCAAATCGAAAAGAATCTAATCTCAACGAAAATCATCGAAATGAATAGAATCGAATTGAATCAAATCGAAAAGAATCGAATGGAATCCAATCGAAAAGAATCAAAGTGATTCGAATCGAAACAAATTGAATCCAATCGAAAAGAATCTAATTGAATCGAATCGAAAAGAATCGAATTCAATCAAAACGAATCGATTCGAATGGAATAGAAAAGAATAGAATCGAATCGAAAAGAATCAAATCGAATCGAAAAGAATCGAATCGAAAAGAATTGAATCGAATCGAAAAGAAACGAATCGAACCGAATCAAAAAGAAAACAATCGAATCGAATCAAATACAAAAGAATCGCTTTGAATAGCATAGAATTGAAAAGAATCGAATCAATCGAATTGAAAACAATCGAATCGAAAAGAATCGAATCAAAAAAGTCGAATCGAAACGAAAACAATCGAATCGAATCGAATCTAAAAGAATCGTATTGAATTGAATCGAGTCGAAAAGACTCGAATCAAAAAGACTCGAATCGAATTGAATCAAATCGAAAAGAATCTAATAGAAACCACTCGAACAGAACCAAATCGAAATGATTCAAAATGAATCGAATAGAATAGAATCGAAAAAAATCGAAACGAATCGAAACGAATCGAAACGAATTGAATCGAAGAGAATCGATTAGAATCGAAATGAAAAGAATCGTATTGAATCGAAAAGAATCAAATCAAATCAAATCGAAAGAAATGAATCAAATCAAAAAGAATCCAATCGAATCGAAAAGATTCGAACTGAATGGAATCAAATCGAAAAGAATCTAATCGAATCGAAAAGAATCGAATCAAATTTAATGGAATCGAAAAGAATCGAATTGAATCGAAAAGAATCGAAATGAAACAAATCAGATCAAATGGAAAAGCATCAAATCGAATTGAAAAGAATCGAATCGAATCGAAATGAATCGAATCAAAAAGACTCGAATCGAAAAGAATCGAATTGAAAAGAATCCAATCGAATCGAAAAGACTCGAATCGAATTAAAAATATCAAATCGAATCGAATCGCAAAGATTCGAATTGAAAAGACTCGAATTGAAACGAATCGATTTGAAACGAAAAGAATTGAATCGAATCGAATCGAATTGAAAGAATCGAATTGAATAGAAAAAAATCGAATAGAAAAGAATCAAACCGAAAAGAAAAGAATCAAATTGAATCAGTCGATTAAATTCTAGTCGAATCGAATCAAAAAGAATGAAATCGAGTCGAATCGAATCGAAAAGAATCGAATCGAATCGAAAAGAATCGAAATGTATCTAATCAAAAAGAATCGAATCGTATCGACTCGAATCGAAAAGAATCCAATTGCATCATCGAATGGAAACTAATCGAATTGAATAGAATAGAAAAGAATCGAATCGAATCAAATCGAAAACAATCAAATTGAATTGATCGAAAAGAATCGAATTGAATCAAATCGAATCGAAATGAAAAGAATCGAATCGATTCAAATAGAAAAGAATCGAATCGAAAAGAATCAAATCGACACGAAAGAATCGAATCGAATCAAAAAGTATCGAATTGATTCGAAAACATTCGAATCGAAAAGAATCGAATTGAAATGAATCCGATCGAAATGAAAAGAATCTACTCGATTCGAATCCAAAAGAATCGAATCCAAAAGAATCGAATCGAATCCAAAAGAATCGAATTGAATTGAATCAAAAGAAATGAATTGAATTGAATCAAAAAGGAACTAATCGCATCAAATCGAAAAAACTCGAATAGAATCAAATCGAATCAAAAAGAATCGAATAGATTCGAATAAAAAAGAATCGAATTGAGGGATCCCTGGGTGGCGCAGCGGTTTAGCGCCTGCCTTTGGCCCAGGGCGCGATCCTGGAGACCCGGGATCGAATCCCACATCGGGCTCCCGGTGCATGGAGCCTGCTTCTCCCTCTGCCTGTGTCTCTGCCTCTCTCACTCTCTCTGTGACTATCATAAAAAAAAGAATCGAATTGAATCGAGTTGAAAAAAATCATAAAGAATCAAATCGAAAAGAATCGAATTCCATGTAACGAAAAGATTCGAATTGAAAAGATTCGAATCGAAACAAAAGAATCGAATCGAATCGACATGAATCAAAAAGAATCGAATCAAAACGAATCGAAAAGAAACAAATCAAGTAGAATCTAAAAGAATCGAATCGAATCAAATCGAAAAAATTCGAATAGAATTGAATCGAAAAGAATCAAAACGAATCGAACCGAAGAGAATCGATTCGAATCAAAATAAAAAGTATCGTATCAAATCGAATCGAAAAGAATCATATCAAATAGAATCGAAAGAATGGAATCAAATCTAAAACAATCGAATCGAATCGAAAAGAATCGGATTGAATGGAATCGAATCGAAAAGAATACAATAGAATAGAATCGAAAGAAATCGAATAGAATCAAATCAAATCAAAAAGAATCGAATCGAATTGATCCTAACCAAAATAAGCGAAATGAATCGACTCGAACCGAAAAAAATCAAATCGAAAAGAATCTAATCTCAACGAAAATAATCGAAATGAATAGAATCGAATTGAATCAAATCGAAAAGAATCGAATGGAATCCAATCGAAAAGAATCAAAGTGATTCGAATCGAAACAAATTGAATCCAATCGAAAAGAATCTAATTGAATCGAATCGAAAAGAATCGAATTCAATCAAAACAAATCGATTCGAATGGAATAGAAAAGAATAGAATCGAATCGAAAAGAATCAAATCGAATCGAAAAGAATCGAATCGAAAAGAATTGAATCGAATCGAAAAGAAACGAATCGAACCGAATCAAAAAGAAAACAATCGAATCGAATCAAATACAAAAGAATCGCTTTGAATAGCATAGAATTGAAAAGAATCGAATCAATCGAATTGAAAACAATCGAATCGAAAAGAATCGAATCAAAAAAGTCGAATCGAAACGAAAACAATCGAATCGAATCGAATCTAAAAGAATCGTATTGAATTGAATCGAGTCGAAAAGACTCGAATCAAAAAGACTCGAATCGAATTGAATCAAATCGAAAAGAATGTAATAGAAACCACTCGAACAGAATCAAGTCGAAATGATTCAAAATGAATCGAATAGAATAGAATCGAAAAAAATCGAAACGAATCGAAACGAATCGAAACGAATTGAATCGAAGAGAATCCATTAGAATCGAAATGAAAAGAATCGTATTGAATCGAAAAGAAACAAATCAAATCAAATCGAAAGAAATGAATCAAATCAAAAAGAATCCAATCGAATCGAAAAGAATCGAACTGAATGGAATCAAATCGAAAAGAATCTAATCGAATCGAAAAGAATCGAATCAAATTTAATGGAATCGAAAAGAATCGAATTGAATCGAAAAGAATCGAAATGAAACAAATCAGATCAAATGGAAAAGCATCAAATCGAATTGAAAACAATCGAATCGAATCGAAATGAATCGAATCAAAAAGACTCGAATCGAAAAGAATCGAATTGAAAAGAATCCAATCGAATCGAAAAGACTCGAATCGAATTAAAAATATCAAATCGAATCGAATCACAAAGATTCGAATTGAAAAGACTCGAATTGAAACGAATCGATTTGAAACGAAAAGAATCGAATCGAATCGAATCGAATTGAAAGAATCGAATTGAATAGAAAAAAATCGAATAGAAAAGAATCGAACCGAAAAGAAAAGAATCAAATTGAATCAGTCGATTAAATTCTAGTCGAATCGAATCAAAAAGAATGAAATCGAGTCGAATCGAATCGAAAAGAATCGAATCGAATCGAATCGAAAAGAATCGAATTGTATCTAATCAAAAAGAATCGAGTCGTATCGACTCGAATCGAAAAGAATCCAATTGCATCATCGAATGGAAACTAATCGAATTGAATAGAATCGAAAAGAATCGAATCGAATCAAATCGAAAACAATCAAATTGAATTGATCGACAAGAATCGAATTGAATCAAATCGAATCGAAATGAAAGAATCGAATCGATTCAAATAGAAAAGAATCGAATCGAAAAGAATCAAATCGACACGAAAAGAATCGAATCGAATCAAAAAGTATCGAATTGATTCGAAAACATTCGAATCGAAAAGAATCGAATTGAAATGAATCCGATCGAAATGAAAAGAATCTACTCGATTCGAATCCAAAAGAATCGAATCCAAAAGAATCGAATCGAATCCAAAAGAATCGAATTGAATTGAATCAAAAGAAATGAATTGAATTGAATCAAAAAGGAACTAATCGCATCAAATCGAAAAAACTCGAATAGAATCAAATCGAATCAAAAAGAATCGAATAGATTCGAATAAAAAAGAATCGAATTGAGGGATCCCTGGGTGGCGCAGCGGTTTAGCGCCTGCCTTTGGCCCAGGGCGCGATCCTGGAGACCCGGGATCGAATCCCACATCGGGCTCCCGGTGCATGGAGCCTGCTTCTCCCTCTGCCTGTGTCTCTGCCTCTCTCACTCTCTCTGTGACTATCATAAAAAAAAGAATCGAATTGAATCGAGTTGAAAAAAATCATAAAGAATCAAATCGAAAAGAATCGAATTCCATGTAACGAAAAGATTCGAATTGAAAAGATTCGAATCGAAACAAAAGAATCGAATCGAATCGACATGAATCAAAAAGAATCGAATCAAAACGAATCGAAAAGAAACAAATCAAGTAGAATCTAAAAGAATCGAATCGAATCAAATCGAAAAAATTCGAATAGAATTGAATCGAAAAGAATCAAAACGAATCGAACCGAAGAGAATCGATTCGAATCAAAATAAAAAGTATCGTATCAAATCGAATCGAAAAGAATCATATCAAATAGAATCGAAAGAATGGAATCAAATCTAAAACAATCGAATCGAATCGAAAAGAATCGGATTGAATGGAATCGAATCGAAAAGAATACAATAGAATAGAATCGAAAGAAATCGAATAGAATCAAATCAAATCAAAAAGAATCGAATTGAATTGATCCTAACCAAAATAAGCGAAATGAATCGACTCGAACCGAAAAAAATCAAATCGAAAAGAATCTAATCTCAACGAAAATCATCGAAATGAATAGAATCGAATTGAATCAAATCGAAAAGAATCGAATGGAATCCAATCGAAAAGAATCAAATTGATTCGAATCGAAACAAATTGAATCCAATCGAAAAGAATCTAATTGAATCGAATCGAAAAGAATCGAATTCAATCAAAACGAATCGATTCGAATGGAATAGAAAAGAATAGAATCGAATCGAAAAGAATCAAATCGAATCGAAAAGAATTGAATCGAATCGAAAAGAAACGAATCGAACCGAATCAAAAAGAAAACAATCGAATCGAATCAAATACAAAAGAATCGCTTTGAATAGCATAGAATTGAAAAGAATTGAATCAATCGAATTGAAAACAATCGAATCGAAAAGAATCGAATCAAAAAAGGTCGAATCGAAACGAAAACAATCGAATCGAATCGAATCTAAAAGAATCGTATTGAATTGCATCGAGTCGAAAAGACTCGAATCAAAAAGACTCGAATCGAATTGAATCAAATCGAAAAGAATCTAATAGAAACCACTCGAACAGAATCAAATCGAAATGATTCAAAATGAATCAAATAGAATAGAATCGAAAAAATTCGAATAGAATCGAAACGAATTGAATCGAAGAGAATCGATTAGAATCGAAATGAAAAGAATCGTATTGAATCGAATCGAAAAGAATCAAATCAAATCGAATCGAAAGAATTGAATCAAATCGAAAAGAATCCAATCGAATCGAAAAGAATCGAACTGAATGGAATCAAATCGAAAAGAATCTAATCGAATCAAAAAAATCGAGTCAAATTTAATGGAATCGAAAAGAATCGAATTGAATCGAAAAGAATCGAAATGAAACAAATCAGATCAAATGGAAAAGCATCAAATCGAATAGAAAACAATCGAATCGAATCGAAATGAATCGAATCAAAAAGACTCGAATCGAAAAGAATCGAATTGAAAAGAATCGAATCGAATTAAAAATATCAAATCGAATCGAATCGCAAAGATTCGAATTGAAAAGACTCGAATTGAAACGAATCGATTTGAAACGAAAAGAATCGAATCGAATCGAATCGAATTGAAAGAATCGAATTGAATAGAAAAAAATCGAATAGAAAAGCATCGAACCGAAAAGAAAAGAATCAAATTGAATCAGTCGATTAAATTCTAGTCGAATCGAATCAAAAAGAATGAAATCGAGTCGAATCGAATCGAAAAGAATCGAATCGAATCGAAAAGAATCGAATTGTATCTAATCAAAAAGAATCGAATCGTATCGACTCGAATCGAAAAGAATCCAATTGCATCATCGAATGGAAACTAATCGAATTGAATAGAATCGAAAAGAATCGAATCGAATCAAATCGAAAACAATCAAATTGAATTGATCGACAAGAATCGAATTGAATCAAATCGAATTGAAATGAAAAGAATCGAATCGATTCAAATAGAAAAGAATCGAATCGAAAAGAATCAAATCGACACGAAAAGAATCGAATCGAATCAAAAAGTATCGAATTGATTCAAAAACATTCGAATCGAAAAGAAACGAATTGAAATGAATCCGATCGAAATGAAAAGAATCTACTCGATTCGAATCCAAAAGAATCGAATCCGAAAGAATCGAATCGAATCCAAAAGAATCGAATTGAATTGAATCAAAAGAAATGAAGTGAATCAAAAAGGAACTAATCGAATCAAATAAAAAAAAATCGAATAGAATCAAATCGAATCAAAAAGAATCGAATAGATTCGAATAAAAAAGAATCGAATTGAGGGATCCCTGGGTGGCGCAGCGGTTTAGCGCCTGCCTTTGGCCCAGGGCGCCAACCTGGAGACCCGGGATCGAATCCCACATCGGGCTCCCGGTGCATGGAGCCTGCTTCTCCCTCTGCCAGTGTCTCTGCCTCTCTCACTCTCTCTGTGACTATCATAAAAAAAAGAATCAAATTGAATCGAGTTGAAAAAAATCATAAAGAATCAAATCGAAAAGAATCGAAT
Source organism: Canis aureus (assembly GCF_053574225.1). Lineage (NCBI taxonomy): Eukaryota > Metazoa > Chordata > Mammalia > Carnivora > Canidae > Canis > Canis aureus. The sequence goes on from NW_027554429.1 coordinate 1,038,660, forward strand.
TCCATGTAACGAAAAGATTCGAATTGAAAGGATTCGAATCGAAACAAAAGAATCGAATCGAATCGACATGAATCAAAAAGAATCGAATCAAAACGAATCGAAAAGAAACAAATCAAGTAGAATCTAAAAGAATCGAATCGAATCAAATCGAAAAAATTCGAATAGAATTGAATCGAAAAGAATCAAAACGAATCGAACCGAAGAGAATCGATTCGAATCAAAATAAAAAGTATCGTATCAACTCGAATCGAAATGAATCATATCAAATAGAATCGAAAGAATGGAATCAAATCTAAAACAATCGAATCGAATCGAAAAGAATCGGATTGAATGGAATCGAATCGAAAAGAATACAATAGAATAGAATCGAAAGAAATCGAATAGAATCAAACCAAATCAAAAAGAATCGAATTGAATTGATCCTAACCAGAATAAGCGAAATGAATCGACTCGAACCGAAAAAAATCAAATCGAAAAGAATCTAATCTCAACGAAAATAATCGAAATGAATAGAATCGAATTGAATCAAATCGAATGGAATCCAATCGAAAAGAATCAAATTGATTCGAATCAAAACAAATTGAATCCAATCGAAAAGAATCTAATTGAATCGAATCGAAAAGAATCGAATTCAATCAAAACGAATCGATTCCAATGGAATAGAAAAGAATAGAATCGAATCGAAAAGAATCAAATCGAATCGAAAAGAATTGAATCGAATCGAAAAGAAACGAATCGAACCGAATCAAAAAGAAAACAATCGAATCGAATCAAATACAAAAGAATCGCTTTGAATAGCATAGAATTGAAAAGAATTGAATCAATCGAATTGAAAACAATCGAATCGAAAAGAATCGAATCAAAAAAAGTCGAATCGAAACGAAAACAATCGAATCGAATCGAATCTAAAAGAATCGTATTGAATTGCATCAAGTCGAAAAGACTCGAATCAAAAAGACTCGAATCGAATTGAATCAAATCGAAAAGAATCTAATAGAAACCACTCGAACAGAATCAAATCGAAATGATTCAAAATGAATCAAATAGAATAGAATCGAAAAAATTCGAATAGAATCGAAATGAATCGAAACGAATTGAATCGAAGAGAATCGATTAGAATCGAAATGAAAAGAATTGTATTGAATCGAATCGAAAAGAATCAAATCAAATCGAATCGAAAGAATTGAATCAAATCGAAAAGAATCTAATCGAATCAAAAAAATCGAGTCAAATTTAATGGAATCGAAAAGAATCGAATTGAATCGAAAAGAATCGAAATGAAACAAATCAGATCAAATGGAAAAGCATCAAATATAATAGAAAACAATCGAATCGAATCGAAATGAATCGAATCAAAAAGACTCGAATCGAAAAGAATCGAATTGAAAAGAATCGAATCGAATTAAAAATATCAAATCGAATCGAATCGCAAAGATTCGAATTGAAAAGACTCGAATTGAAACGAATCGATTTGAAACGAAAAGAATCGAATCGAATCGAATCGAATTGAAAGAATCGAATTGAATAGAAAAAAATCGAATAGAAAAGAATCGAACCGAAAAGAAAAGAATCAAATTGAATCAGTCGATTAAATTCTAGTCGAATCGAATCAAAAAGAATGAAATCGAGTCGAATCGAATCGAAAAGAATCGAATCGAATCGAAAAGAATCGAATTGTATCTAATCAAAAAGAATCGAATCGTATCGACTCGAATCGAAAAGAATCCAATTGCATCATCGAATGGAAACTAATCGAATTGAATAGAATCGAAAAGAATCGAATCGAATCAAATCGAAAACAATCAAATTGAATTGATCGAAAAGAATCGAATTGAATCAAATCGAATCGAAATGAAAAGAATCGAATCGATTCAAATAGAAAAGAATCGAATCGAAAAGAATCAAATCGACACGAAAAGAATTGAATCGAATCAAAAAGTATCGAATTGATTCGAAAACATTCGAATCGAAAAGAATCGAATTGAAATGAATCCGATCGAAATGAAAAGAATCTACTCGATTCGAATCCAAAAGAATCGAATCCGAAAGAATCGAATCGAATCCAAAAGAATCGAATTGAATTGAATCAAAAGAAATGAAGTGAATCAAAAAGGATCTAATCGAATCAAATCGAAAAAACTCGAATAGAATCAAATCGAATCAAAAAGAATCGAATAGATTCGAATAAAAAAGAATCGAATTGAGGGATCCCTGGGTGGCGCAGCGGTTTAGCGCCTGCCTTTGGCCCAGGGCGCCATCCTGGAGACCCGGGATCGAATCCCACATCGGGCTCCCGGTGCATGGAGCCTGCTTCTCCCTCTGCCAGTGTCTCTGCCTCTCTCACTCTCTCTGTGACTCTCATAAAAAAAAAGAATCGAATTGAATCGAGTTGAAAAAAATCATAAAGAATCAAATCGAAAAGAATCGAATTCCATGTAACGAAAAGATTCGAATTGAAAAGATTCGAATCGAAACAAAAGAATCGAATCGAATCGACATGAATCAAAAAGAATCGAATCAAAACGAATCGAAAAGAAACAAATCAAGTAGAATCTAAAAGAATCGAATCGAATCAAATCGAAAAAATTCGAATAGAATTGAATCGAAAAGAATCAAAACGAATCGAACCGAAGAGAATCGATTCGAATCAAAATAAAAAGTATCGTATCAAATCGAATCGAAAAGAATCATATCAAATAGAATCGAAAGAATGGAATCAAATCTAAAACAATCGAATCGAATCGAAAAGAATCGGATTGAATGGAATCGAATCGAAAAGAATACAATAGAATAGAATCAAAAGAAATCGAATAGAATCAAATCAAATCAAAAAGAATCGAATTGAATTGATCCTAACCAAAATAAGCGAAATGAATCGACTCGAACCGAAAAAAATCAAATCGAAAAGAATCTAATCTCAACGAAAATCATCGAAATGAATAGAATCGAATTGAATCAAATCGAATGGAATCCAATCGAAAAGAATCAAAGTGATTCGAATCGAAACAAATTGAATCCAATCGAAAAGAATCTAATTGAATCGAATCGAAAAGAATCGAATTCAATCAAAACGAATCGATTCGAATGGAATAGAAAAGAATAGAATCGAATCGAAAAGAATCAAATCGAATCGAAAAGAATTGAATCGAATCGAAAAGAAACGAATCGAACCGAATCAAAAAGAAAACAATCGAATCGAATCAAATACAAAAGAATCGCTTTGAATAGCATAGAATTGAAAAGAATTGAATCAATCGAATCGAAAACAATCGAATCGAAAAGAATCGAATCAAAAAAAAGTCGAATCGAAACGAAAACAATCGAATCGAATCGAATCTAAAAGAATCGTATTGAATTGAATCGAGTCGAAAAGACTCGAATCAAAAAGACTGAATCGAATTGAATCAAATCGAAAAGAATCTAATAGAAACCACTCGAAGAGAATCAAATCGAAATGATTCAAAATGAATCAAATAGAATAGAATCGAAAAAAAATCGAATAGAATCGAAACGAATCGAAACGAATTGAATCGAAGAGAATCGATTAGAATCGAAATGAAAAGAATCGTATTGAATCGAATCGAAAAGAATCAAATCAAATCGAATCGAAAGAATTGAATCAAATCGAAAAGAATCCAATCGAATCGAAAAGAATCGAACTGAATGGAATCAAATCGAAAAGAATCTAATCGAATCAAAAAAAATCGAGTCAAATTTAATGGAATCGAAAAGAATCGAATTGAATCGAAAAGAATCGAAATGAAACAAATCAGATCAAATGGAAAAGCATCAAATCGAATTGAAAACAATCGAATCGAATCGAAATGAATCGAATCAAAAAGACTCGAATCGAAAAGAATCGAATTGAAAAGAATCGAATCGAATCGAAAAGACTCGAATCGAATTAAAAATATCAAATCGAATCGAATTGCAAAGATTCGAATTGAAAAGACTCGAATTGAAACGAATCGATTTGAAACGAAAAGAATCGAATCGAATCGAATCGAATTGAAAGAATCGAATTGAATAGAAAAAAAAAATCGAATAGAAAAGCATCGAACCGCAAAGAAAAGAATCAAATTGAATCAGTCGATTAAATTCTAGTCGAATCGAATCAAAAAGAATGAAATCGAGTCGAATCGAATCGAAAAGAATCGAATCGGGATCCCTAGGTGGCGCAGCGGTTTGGCGCCTGCCTTCGGCCTAGGGCGCGATCCTGGAGACCCGGGATCGAATCCCACATCGGGCTCCCAGTGCATGGAGCCTGCTTCTCCCTCTGCCTGTGTCTCTGCCTCTCTCTCTCTCTCTCTGTGACTATCATAAATAAATAAAAATTAAAAAAAAAAAAAAAAAAAAGAAAAGAATCGAATCGAATCGAAAAGAATCGAATTGTATCTAATCAAAAAGAATCGAATCGTATCGACTCGAATCGAAAAGAATCCAATTGCATCATCGAATGGAAACTAATCGAATTGAATAGAATCGAAAAGAATCGAATCGAATCAAATCGAAAAAAATCAAATTGAATTGATAAACAAGAATCGAATTGAATCAAATCGAATCGAAATGAAAAGAATCGAATCGATTCAAATAGAAAAGAATCGAATCGAAAAGAAACAAATCGACACGAAAAGAATCGAATCGAATCGAATCGAATCGAATTGAAAGAATCGAATTGAATAGAAAAAAATCGAATAGAAAAGCATCGAACCGAAAAGAAAAGAATCAAATTGAATCAGTCGATTAAATTCTAGTCGAATCGAATCAAAAAGAATGAAATCGAGTCGAATCGAATCGAAAAGAATCGAATCGAATCGAATCGAAAAGAATCGAATTGTATCTAATCAAAAAGAATCGAGTCGTATCGACTCGAATCGAAAAGAATCCAATTGCATCATCGAATGGAAACTAATCGAATTGAATAGAATCGAAAATAATCGAATCGAATCAAATCGAAAACAATCAAATTGAATTGATCGAAAAGAATCGAATTGAATCAAATCGAATCGAAATGAAAAGAATCGAATCGATTCAAATAGAAAAGAATCGAATCGAAAAGAATCAAATCGACACGAAAAGAATCGAATCGAATCAAAAAGTATCGAATTGATTCGAAAACATTCGAATCGAAAAGAATCGAATTGAAATGAATCCGATCGAAATGAAAAGAATCTACTCGATTCGAATCCAAAAGAATCGAATCCAAAAGAATCGAATCGAATCCAAAAGAATCGAATTGAATTGAATCAAAAGAAATGAATTGAATTGAATCAAAAAGGAACTAATCGAATCAAATCGGAAAAACTCGAATAGAATCAAATCGAATCAAAAAGAATCGAATAGATTCGAATAAAAAAGAATCGAATTGAGGGATCCCTGGGTGGCGCAGCGGTTTAGCGCCTGCCTTTGGCCCAGGGCGCGATCCTGGAGACCCGGGATCGAATCCCACATCGGGCTCCCGGTGCATGGAGCCTGCTTCTCCCTCTGCCTGTGTCTCTGCCTCTCTCACTCTCTCTGTGACTATCATAAAAAAAAGAATCGAATTGAATCGAGTTGAAAAACATCATAAAGAATCAAATCGAAAAGAATCGAATTCCATGTAACGAAAAGATTCGAATTGAAAAGATTCGAATCGAAACAAAAGAATCGAATCGAATCGACATGAATCAAAAAGAATCGAATCAAAACGAATCGAAAAGAAACAAATCAAGTAGAATCTAAAAGAATCGAATCGAATCAAATCGAAAAAATTCGAATAGAATTGAATCGAAAAGAATCAAAACGAATCGAACCGAAGAGAATCGATTCGAATCAAAATAAAAAGTATCGTATCAAATCGAATCGAAAAGAATCATATCAAATAGAATCGAAAGAATGGAATCAAATCTAAAACAATCGAATCGAATCGAAAAGAATCGGATTGAATGGAATCGAATCGAAAAGAATACAATAGAATAGAATCGAAAGAAATCGAATAGAATCAAATCAAATCAAAAAGAATCGAATCGAATTGATCCTAACCAAAATAAGCGAAATGATCGACTCGAAACGAAAAAAATCCAATCGAAAAGAATCTAATCTCAACGAAAATCATCGAAATGAATAGAATCGAATTGAATCAAATCGAAAAGAATCGAATGGAATCCAATCGAAAAGAATCAAAGTGATTCGAATCGAAACAAATTGAATCCAATCGAAAAGAATCTAATTGAATCGAATCGAAAAGAATCGAATTCAATCAAAACAAATCGATTCGAATGGAATAGAAAAGAATAGAATCGAATCGAAAAGAATCAAATCGAATCGAAAAGAATCGAATCAAAAAGAATTGAATCGAATCGAAAAGAAACGAATCGAACCGAATCAAAAAGAAAACAATCGAATCGAATCAAATACAAAAGAATCGCTTTGAATAGCATAGAATTGAAAAGAATCGAATCAATCGAATTGAAAACAATCGAATCGAAAAGAATCGAATCAAAAAAGTCGAATCGAAACGAAAACAATCGAATCGAATCGAATCTAAAAGAATCGTATTGAATTGAATCGAGTCGAAAAGACTCGAATCAAAAAGACTCGAATCGAATTGAATCAAATCGAAAAGAATCTAATAGAAACCACTCGAACAGAATCAAATCGAAATGATTCAAAATAAATCGAATAGAATCGAAAAAAATCGAAACGAATCGAAACGAATCGAAACGAATTGAATCGAAGAGAATCGATTAGAATCGAAATGAAAAGAATCGTATTGAATCGAAAAGAAACAAATCAAATCAAATCGAAAGAAATGAATCAAATCAAAAAGAATCCAATCGAATCGAAAAGAATCGAACTGAATGGAATCAAATCGAAAAGAATCTAAACGAATTGAAAAGAAACGAATCAAATTTAATGGAATCGAAAAGAATCGAATTGAATCGAAAAGAATCGAAATGAAACAAATCAGATCAAATGGAAAAGCATCAAATCGAATTGAAAAGAATCGAATCGAATCGAAATGAATCGAATCAAAAAGACTCGAATCGAAAAGAATCGAATTGAAAAGAATCCAATCGAATCGAAAAGACTCGAATCGAATTAAAAATATCAAATCGAATCGAATCGCAAAGATTCGAATTGAAAAGACTCGAATTGAAACGAATCGATTTGAAACGAAAAGAATCGAATCGAATCGAATCGAATTGAAAGAATCGAATTGAATAGAAAAAAATCGAATAGAAAAGAATCGAACCGAAAAGAAAAGAATCAAATTGAATCAGTCGATTAAATTCTAGTCGAATCGAATCAAAAAGAATGAAATCGAGTCGAATCGAATCGAAAAGAATCGAATCGAATCGAAAAGAATCGAATTGTATCTAATCAAAAAGAATCGAGTCGTATCGACTCGAATCGAAAAGAATCCAATTGCATCATCGAATGGAAACTAATCGAATTGAATAGAATCGAAAAGAATCGAATCGAATCAAATCGAAAACAATCAAATTGAATTGATCGAAAAGAATCGAATTGAATCAAATCGAATCGAAATGAAAAGAATCGAATCGATTCAAATAGAAAAGAATCGAATCGAAAAGAATCAAATCGACACGAAAAGAATCGAATCGAATCAAAAAGTATCGAATTGATTCGAAAACATTCGAATCGAAAAGAATCGAATTGAAATGAATCCGATCGAAATGAAAAGAATCTACTCGATTCGAATCCAAAAGAATCGAATCCAAAAGAATCGAATCGAATCCAAAAGAATCGAATTGAATTGAATCAAAAGAAATGAATTGAATCAAAAAGGAACTAATCCAATCAAATCGAAAAACTCGAATAGAATCAAATCGAATCAAAAAGAATCGAATAGATTCGAATAAAAAAGAATCGAATTGAGGGATCCCTGGGTGGCGCAGCGGTTTAGCGCCTGCCTTTGGCCCAGGGCGCGATCCTGGAGACCCGGGATCGAATCCCACATCGGGCTCCCGGTGCATGGAGCCTGCTTCTCCCTCTGCCTGTGTCTCTGCCTCTCTCACTCTCTCTGTGACTATCATAAAAAAAAGAATCGAATTGAATCGAGTTGAAAAAAATCATAAAGAATCAAATCGAAAAGAATCGAATTCCATGTAACGAAAAGATTCGAATTGAAAAGATTCGAATCGAAACAAAAGAATCGAATCGAATCGACATGAATCAAAAAGAATCGAATCAAAACGAATCGAAAAGAAACAAATCAAGTAGAATCTAAAAGAATCGAATCGAATCAAATCGAAAAAATTCGAATAGAATTGAATCGAAAAGAATCAAAACGAATCGAACCGAAGAGAATCGATTCGAATCAAAATAAAAAGTATCGTATCAAATCGAATCGAAAAGAATCATATCAAATAGAATCGAAAGAATGGAATCAAATCTAAAACAATCGAATCGAATCGAAAAGAATCGGATTGAATGGAATCGAATCGAAAGAATACAATAGAATAGAATCGAAAGAAATCGAATAGAATCAAATCAAATCAAAAAGAATCGAATCGAATTGATCCTAACCAAAATAAGCGAAATGAATCGACTCGAACCGAAAATAATCAAATCGAAAAGAATCTAATCTCAACGAAAATCATCGAAATGAATAGAATCGAATTGAATCAAATCGAAAAGAATCGAATGGAATCCAATCGAAAAGAATCAAAGTGATTCGAATCGAAACAAATTGAATCCAATCGAAAAGAATCTAATTGAATCGAATCGAAAAGAACCGAATTCAATCAAAACAAATCGATTCGAATGGAATAGAAAAGAATAGAATCGAATCGAAAAGAATCAAATCGAATCGAAAAGAATTGAATCGAATCGAAAAGAAACGAATCGAACCGAATCAAAAAGAAAACAATCGAATCGAATCAAATACAAAAGAATCGCTTTGAATAGCATAGAATTGAAAAGAATCGAATCAATCGAATTGAAAACAATCGAATCGAAAAGAATCGAATCAAAAAAGTCGAATCGAAACGAAAACAATCGAATCGAAACGAATCCAAAAGAATCGTATTGAATTGAATCGAGTCGAAAAGACTCGAATCAAAAAGACTCGAATCGAATTGAATCAAATCGAAAAGAATGTAATAGAAACCACTCGAACAGAATCAAATCGAAATGATTCAAAATGAATCGAATAGAATAGAATCGAAAAAAATCGAAACGAATCGAAACGAATCGAAACGAATTGAATCGAAGAGAATCGATTAGAATCGAAATGAAAAGAATCGTATTGAATCGAAAAGAAACAAATCAAATCAAATCGAAAGAAATGAATCAAATCAAAAAGAATCCAATCGAATCGAAAAGAATCGAACTGAATGGAATCAAATCGAAAAGAATCTAATCGAATCGAAAAGAAACGAATCAAATTTAATGGAATCGAAAAGAATCGAATTGAATCGAAAAGAATCGAAATGAAACAAATCAGATCAAATGGAAAAGCATCAAATCGAATTGAAAACAATCGAATCGAATCGAAATGAATCGAATCAAAAAGACTCGAATCGAAAAGAATCGAATTGAAAAGAATCCAATCGAATCGAAAAGACTCGAATCGAATTAAAAATATCAAATCGAATCGAATCGCAAAGATTCGAATTGAAAAGACTCGAATTGAAACGAATCGATTTGAAACGAAAAGAATCGAATCGAATCGAATCGAATTGAAAGAATCGAATTGAATAGAAAAAAATCGAATAGAAAAGAATCGAACCGAAAAGAAAAGAATCAAATTGAATCAGTCGATTAAATTCTAGTCGAATCGAATCAAAAAGAATGAAATCGAGTCGAATCGAATCGAAAAGAATCGAATCGAATCGAAAAGAATCGAATTGTATCTAATCAAAAAGAATCGAGTCGTATCGACTCGAATCGAAAAGAATCCAATTGCATCATCGAATGGAAACTAATCGAATTGAATAGAATCGAAAAGAATCGAATCGAATCAAATCGAAAACAATCAAATTGAATTGATCGAAAAGAATCGAATTGAATCAAATCGAATCGAAATGAAAGAATAGAATCGATTCAAATAGAAAAGAATTGAATCGAAAAGAATCAAATCGACACGAAAAGAATCGAATCGAATCAAAAAGTATCGAATTGATTCGAAAACATTCGAATCGAAAAGAATCGAATTGAAATGAATCCGATCGAAATGAAAAGAATCTACTCGATTCGAATCCAAAAGAATCGAATCCAAAAGAATCGAATCGAATCCAAAAGAATCGAATTGAATTGAATCAAAAGAAATGAATTGAATTGAATCAAAAAGGAACTAATCGAATCAAATCGGAAAAACTCGAATAGAATCAAATCGAATCAAAAAGAATCGAATAGATTCGAATAAAAAAGAATCGAATTGAGGGATCCCTGGGTGGCGCAGCGGTTTAGCGCCTGCCTTTGGCCCAGGGCGCGATCCTGGAGACCCGGGATCGAATCCCACATCGGGCTCCCGGTGCATGGAGCCTGCTTCTCCCTCTGCCTGTGTCTCTGCCTCTCTCACTCTCTCTGTGACTATCATAAAAAAAAGAATCGAATTGAATCGAGTTGAAAAAAATCATAAAGAATCAAATCGAAAAGAATCGAATTCCATGTAACGAAAAGATTCGAATTGAAAAGATTCGAATCGAAACAAAAGAATCGAATCGAATCGACATGAATCAAAAAGAATCGAATCAAAACGAATCGAAAAGAAACAAATCAAGTAGAATCTAAAAGAATCGAATCGAATCAAATCGAAAAAATTCGAATAGAATTGAATCGAAAAGAATCAAAACGAATCGAACCGAAGAGAATCGATTCGAATCAAAATAAAAAGTATCGTATCAAATCGAATCGAAAAGAATCATATCAAATAGAATCGAAAGAATGGAATCAAATCTAAAACAATCGAATCGAATCGAAAAGAATCGGATTGAATGGAATCGAATCGAAAAGAATACAATAGAATAGAATCGAAAGAAATCGAATAGAATCAAATCAAATCAAAAAGAATCGAATCGAATTGATCCTAACCAAAATAAGCGAAATGAATCGACTCGAACCGAAAATAATCAAATCGAAAAGAATCTAATCTCAACGAAAATCATCGAAATGAATAGAATCGAATTGAATCAAATCGAAAAGAATCGAATGGAATCCAATCGAAAAGAATCAAATTGATTCGAATCGAAACAAATTGAATCCAATCGAAAAGAATCTAATTGAATCGAATCGAAAAGAATCGAATTCAATCAAAACGAATCGATTCGAATGGAATAGAAAAGAATAGAATCGAATCGAAAAGAATCGAATCGAAAAGAATTGAATCGAATCGAAAAGAAACGAATCGAACCGAATCAAAAAGAAAACAATCGAATCGAATCAAATACCAAAGAATCGCTTTGAATAGCATAGAATTGAAAAGAATTGAATCAATCGAATTGAAAACAATCGAATCGAAAAGAATCGAATCAAAAAAAGTCGAATCGAAACGAAAACAATCGAATCGAATCGAATCTAAAAGAATCGTATTGAATTGAATCGAGTCGAAAAGACTCGAATCAAAAAGACTCGAATCGAATTGAATCAAATCGAAAAGAATCTAATAGAAACCACTCGAACAGAATCAAATCGAAATGATTCAAAATGAATCAAATAGAATAGAATCGAAAAAATTCGAATAGAATCGAAACGAATCGAAACGAATTGAATCGAAGAGAATCGATTAGAATCGAAATGAAAAGAATCGTATTGAATCGAATCGAAAAGAATCAAATCAAATCGAATCGAAAGAATTGAATCAAATCGAAAAGAATCCAATCGAATCGAAAAGAATCGAACTGAATGGAATCAAATCGAAAAGAATCTAATCGAATCAAAAAAATCGAGTCAAATTTAATGGAATCGAAAAGAATCGAATTGAATCGAAAAGAATCGAAATGAAACAAATCAGATCAAATGGAAAAGCATCAAATCAAATTGAAAAGAATCGATTCGAATCGAAATGAATCGAATCAAAAAGACTCGAATCGAAAAGAATCGAATTGAAAAGAATCGAATCGAATCGAAAAGACTCGAATCGAATTAAAAATATCAAATCGAATCGAATTGCAAAGATTCGAATTGAAAAGACTCGAATTGAAACGAATCGATTTGAAACGAAAAGAATCGAATCGAATCGAATCGAATTGAAAGAATCGAATTGAATAGAAAAAAATCGAATAGAAAAGCATCGAACCGCAAAGAAAAGAATCAAATTGAATCAGTCGATTAAATTCTAGTCGAATCGAATCAAAAAGAATGAAATCGAGTCGAATCGAACCGAAAAGAATCGAATCGAATCGAAAAGAATCGAATTGTATCTAATCAAAAAGAATCGAATCGTATCGACTCGAATCGAAAAGAATCCAATTGCATCATCGAATGGAAACTAATCGAATTGAATAGAATCGAAAAGAATCGAATCGAATCAAATCGAAAACAATCAAATTGAATTGATCGACAAGAATCGAATTGAATCAAATCGAATCGAAATGAAAAGAATCGAATCGAGTCAAATAGAAAAGAATCGAATCGAAAAGAATCAAATCGACACGAAAAGAATCGAATCGAATCAAAAAGTATCGAATTGATTCGAAAACATTCGAATCGAAATGAATCGAATTGAAATGAATCCGATCGAAATGAAAAGAATCTACTCGATTCGAATCCAAAAGAATCGAATCCGAAAGAATCGAATCGAATCCAAAAGAATCGAATTGAATTGAATCAAAAGAAATGAATTGAATCAAAAAGGAACTAATCGAATCAAATAAAAAAAATCGAATAGAATCAAATCGAATCAAAAAGAATCGAATAGATTCGAATAAAAAAGAATCGAATTGAGGGATCCCTGGGTGGCGCAGCGGTTTAGCGCTGCCTTTGGCCCAGGGCGCCATCCTGGAGACCCGGGATCGAATCCCACATCGGGCTCCCGGTGCATGGAGCCTGCTTCTCCCTCTGCCAGTGTCTCTGCCTCTCTCACTCTCTCTGTGACTATCATAAAAAAAAGAATCGAATTGAATCGAGTTGAAAAATATCATAAAGAATCAAATCGAAAAGAATCGAATTCCATGTAACGAAAAGATTCGAATTGAAAAGATTCGAATCGAAACAAACGAATCGAATCGAATCGACATGAATCAAAAAGAATCGAATCAAAACGAATCGAAAAGAAACAAATCAAGTAGAATCTAAAAGAATCGAATCGAATCAAATCGAAAAAATTCGAATAGAATTGAATCGAAAAGAATCAAAACGAATCGAACCGAAGAGAATCGATTCGAATCAAAATAAAAAGTATCGTATCAAATCGAATCGAAAAGAATCATATCAAATAGAATCGAAAGAATGGAATCAAATCTAAAACAATCGAATCGAATCGAAAAGAATCGGATTGAATGGAATCGAATCGAAAAGAATACAATAGAATAGAATCGAAAGAAATCGAATAGAATCAAATCAAATCAAAAAGAATCGAATTGAATTGATCCTAACCAAAATAAGCGAAATGAATCGACTCGAACCGAAAAAAATCAAATCGAAAAGAATCTAATCTCAACGAAAATCATCGAAATGAATAGAATCGAATTGAATCAAATCGAAAAGAATCGAATGGAATCCAATCGAAAAGAATCAAATTGATTCGAATCGAAACAAATTGAATCCAATCGAAAAGAATCTAATTGAATCGAATCGAAAAGAATCGAATTCAATCAAAACGAATCGATTCGAATGGAATAGAAAAGAATAGAATCGAATCGAAAAGAATCAAATCGAATCGAAAAGAATTGAATCGAATCGAAAAGAAACGAATCGAACCGAATCAAAAAGAAAACAATCGAATCGAATCAAATACAAAAGAATCGCTTTGAATAGCATAGAATTGAAAAGAATTGAATCAATCGAATTGAAAACAATCGAAACGAAAACAATCGAATCGAATCGAATCTAAAAGAATCGTATTGAATTGAATCGAGTCGAAAAGACTCGAATCAAAAAGACTCGAATCGAATTGAATCAAATCGAAAAGAATCTAATAGAAACCACTCGAACAGAATCAAATCGAAATGATTCAAAATGAATCAAATAGAATAGAATCGAAAAAATTCGAATAGAATCGAAACGAATTGAATCGAAGAGAATCGATTAGAATCGAAATGAAAAGAATCGTATTGAATCGAATCGAAAAGAATCAAATCAAATCGAATCGAAAGAATTGAATCAAATCGAAAAGAATCCAATCGAATCGAAAAGAATCGAACTGAATGGAATCAAATCGAAAAGAATCTAATCGAATCAAAAAAATCGAGTCAAATTTAATGGAATCGAAAAGAATCGAATTGAATCGAAAAGAATCGAAATGAAACAAATCAGATCAAATGGAAAAGCATCAAATCGAATAGAAAACAATCGAATCGAATCGAAATGAATCGAATCAAAAAGACTCGAATCGAAAAGAATCGAATTGAAAAGAATCGAATCGAATTAAAAATATCAAATCGAATCGAATCGCAAAGATTCGAATTGAAAAGACTCGAATTGAAACGAATCGATTTGAAACGAAAAGAATCGAATCGAATCGAATCGAATTGAAAGAATCGAATTGAATAGAAAAAAATCGAATAGAAAAGCATCGAACCGAAAAGAAAAGAATCAAATTGAATCAGTCGATTAAATTCTAGTCGAATCGAATCAAAAAGAATGAAATCGAGTCGAATCGAATCGAAAAGAATCGAATCGAATCGAAAAGAATCGAATTGTATCTAATCAAAAAGAATCGAATCGTATCGACTCGAATCGAAAAGAATCCAATTGCATCATCGAATGGAAACTAATCGAATTGAATAGAATCGAAAAGAATCGAATCGAATCAAATCGAAAACAATCAAATTGAATTGATCGACAAGAATCGAATTGAATCAAATCGAATTGAAATGAAAAGAATCGAATCGATTCAAATAGAAAAGAATCGAATCGAAAAGAATCAAATCGACACGAAAAGAATCGAATCGAATCAAAAAGTATCGAATTGATTCAAAAACATTCGAATCGAAAAGAATCGAATTGAAATGAATCCGATCGAAATGAAAAGAATCTACTCGATTCGAATCCAAAAGAATCGAATCCGAAAGAATCGAATCGAATCCAAAAGAATCGAATTGAATTGAATCAAAAGAAATGAATTGAATCAAAAAGGAACTAATCGAATCAAATAAAAAAAATCGAATAGAATCAAATCGAATCAAAAAGAATCGAATAGATTCGAATAAAAAAGAATCGAATTGAGGGATCCCTGGGTGGCGCAGCGGTTTAGCGCCTGCCTTTGGCCCAGGGCGCCATCCTGGAGACCCGGGATCGAATCCCACATCGGGCTCCCGGTGCATGGAGCCTGCTTCTCCCTCTGCCAGTGTCTCTGCCTCTCTCACTCTCTCTGTGACTATCATAAAAAAAAGAATCAAATTGAATCGAGTTGAAAAAAATCATAAAGAATCAAATCGAAAAGAATCGAATTCCATGTAACGAAAAGATTCGAATTGAAAGGATTCGAATCGAAACAAAAGAATCGAATCGAATCGACATGAATCAAAAAGAATCGAATCAAAACGAATCGAAAAGAAACAAATCAAGTAGAATCTAAAAGAATCGAATCGAATCAAATCGAAAAAATTCGAATAGAATTGAATCGAAAAGAATCAAAACGAATCGAACCGAAGAGAATCGATTCGAATCAAAATAAAAAGTATCGTATCAACTCGAATCGAAATGAATCATATCAAATAGAATCGAAAGAATGGAATCAAATCTAAAACAATCGAATCGAATCGAAAAGAATCGGATTGAATGGAATCGAATCGAAAAGAATACAATAGAATAGAATCGAAAGAAATCGAATAGAATCAAACCAAATCAAAAAGAATCGAATTGAATTGATCCTAACCAGAATAAGCGAAATGAATCGACTCGAACCGAAAAAAATCAAATCGAAAAGAATCTAATCTCAACGAAAATAATCGAAATGAATAGAATCGAATTGAATCAAATCGAATGGAATCCAATCGAAAAGAATCAAATTGATTCGAATCAAAACAAATTGAATCCAATCGAAAAGAATCTAATTGAATCGAATCGAAAAGAATCGAATTCAATCAAAACGAATCGATTCGAATGGAATAGAAAAGAATAGAATCGAATCGAAAAGAATCAAATCGAATCGAAAAGAATTGAATCGAATCGAAAAGAAACGAATCGAACCGAATCAAAAAGAAAACAATCGAATCGAATCAAATACAAAAGAATCGCTTTGAATAGCATAGAATTGAAAAGAATTGAATCAATCGAATTGAAAACAATCGAATCGAAAAGAATCGAATCAAAAAAAGTCGAATCGAAACGAAAACAATCGAATCGAATCGAATCTAAAAGAATCGTATTGAATTGCATCGAGTCGAAAAGACTCGAATCAAAAAGACTCGAATCGAATTGAATCAAATCGAAAAGAATCTAATAGAAACCACTCGAACAGAATCAAATCGAAATGATTCAAAATGAATCAAATAGAATAGAATCGAAAAAATTCGAATAGAATCGAAATGAATCGAAACGAATTGAATCGAAGAGAATCGATTAGAATCGAAATGAAAAGAATTGTATTGAATCGAATCGAAAAGAATCAAATCAAATCGAATCGAAAGAATTGAATCAAATCGAAAAGAATCTAATCGAATCAAAAAAATCGAGTCAAATTTAATGGAATCGAAAAGAATCGAATTGAATCGAAAAGAATCGAAATGAAACAAATCAGATCAAATGGAAAAGCATCAAATCTAATAGAAAACAATCGAATCGAATCGAAATGAATCGAATCAAAAAGACTCGAATCGAAAAGAATCGAATTGAAAAGAATCGAATCGAATTAAAAATATCAAAGCGAATCGAATCGCAAAGATTCGAATTGAAAAGACTCGAATTGAAACGAATCGATTTGAAACGAAAAGAATCGAATCGAATCGAATCGAATTGAAAGAATCGAATTGAATAGAAAAAAATCGAATAGAAAAGAATCGAACCGAAAAGAAAAGAATCAAATTGAATCAGTCGATTAAATTCTAGTCGAATCGAATCAAAAAGAATGAAATCGAGTCGAATCGAATCGAAAAGAATCGAATCGAATCGAAAAGAATCGAATTGTATCTAATCAAAAAGAATCGAATCGTATCGACTCGAATCGAAAAGAATCCAATTGCATCATCGAATGGAAACTAATCGAATTGAATAGAATCGAAAAGAATCGAATCGAATCAAATCGAAAACAATCAAATTGAATTGATCGAAAAGAATCGAATTGAATCAAATCGAATCGAAATGAAAAGAATCGAATCGATTCAAATAGAAAAGAATCGAATCGAAAAGAATCAAATCGACACGAAAAGAATTGAATCGAATCAAAAAGTATCGAATTGATTCGAAAACATTCGAATCGAAAAGAATCGAATTGAAATGAATCCGATCGAAATGAAAAGAATCTACTCGATTCGAATCCAAAAGAATCGAATCCGAAAGAATCGAATCGAATCCAAAAGAATCGAATTGAATTGAATCAAAAGAAATGAAGTGAATCAAAAAGGAACTAATCGAATCAAATCGAAAAAACTCGAATAGAATCAAATCGAATCAAAAAGAATCGAATAGATTCGAATAAAAAAGAATCGAATTGAGGGATCCCTGGGTGGCGCAGCGGTTTAGCGCCTGCCTTTGGCCCAGGGCGCCATCCTGGAGACCCGGGATCGAATCCCACATCGGGCTCCCGGTGCATGGAGCCTGCTTCTCCCTCTGCCAGTGTCTCTGCCTCTCTCACTCTCTCTGTGACTCTCATAAAAAAAAAGAATCGAATTGAATCGAGTTGAAAAAAATCATAAAGAATCAAATCGAAAAGAATCGAATTCCATGTAACGAAAAGATTCGAATTGAAAAGATTCGAATCGAAACAAAAGAATCGAATCGAATCGACATGAATCAAAAAGAATCGAATCAAAACGAATCGAAAAGAAACAAATCAAGTAGAATCTAAAAGAATCGAATCGAATCAAATCGAAAAAATTCGAATAGAATTGAATCGAAAAGAATCAAAACGAATCGAACCGAAGAGAATCGATTCGAATGAAAATAAAAAGTATCGTATCAAATCGAATCGAAAAGAATCATATCAAATAGAATCGAAAGAATGGAATCAAATCTAAAACAATCGAATCGAATCGAAAAGAATCGGATTGAATGGAATCGAATCGAAAAGAATACAATAGAATAGAATCAAAAGAAATCGAATAGAATCAAATCAAATCAAAAAGAATCGAATTGAATTGATCCTAACCAAAATAAGCGAAATGAATCGACTCGAACCGAAAAAAATCAAATCGAAAAGAATCTAATCTCAACGAAAATCATCGAAATGAATAGAATCGAATTGAATCAAATCGAATGGAATCCAATCGAAAAGAATCAAAGTGATTCGAATCGAAACAAATTGAATCCAATCGAAAAGAATCTAATTGAATCGAATCGAAAAGAATCGAATTCAATCAAAACGAATCGATTCGAATGGAATAGAAAAGAATAGAATCGAATCGAAAAGAATCAAATCGAATCGAAAAGAATTGAATCGAATCGAAAAGAAACGAATCGAACCGAATCAAAAAGAAAACAATCGAATCGAATCAAATACAAAAGAATCGCTTTGAATAGCATAGAATTGAAAAGAATTGAATCAATCGAATCGAAAACAATCGAATCGAAAAGAATCGAATCAAAAAAAAGTCGAATCGAAACGAAAACAATCGAATCGAATCGAATCTAAAAGAATCATATTGAATTGAATCGAGTCGAAAAGACTCGAATCAAAAAGACTGAATCGAATTGAATCAAATCGAAAAGAATCTAATAGAAACCACTCGAACAGAATCAAATCGAAATGATTCAAAATGAATCAAATAGAATAGAATCGAAAAAAAATCGAATAGAATCGAAACGAATCGAAACGAATTGAATCGAAGAGAATCGATTAGAATCGAAATGAAAAGAATCGTATTGAATCGAATCGAAAAGAATCAAATCAAATCGAATCGAAAGAATTGAATCAAATCGAAAAGAATCCAATCGAATCGAAAAGAATCGAACTGAATGGAATCAAATCGAAAAGAATCTAATCGAATCAAAAAAAATCGAGTCAAATTTAATGGAATCGAAAAGAATCGAATTGAATCGAAAAGAATCGAAATGAAACAAATCAGATCAAATGGAAAAGCATCAAATCGAATTGAAAACAATCGAATCGAATCGAAATGAATCGAATCAAAAAGACTCGAATCGAAAAGAATCGAATTGAAAAGAATCGAATCGAATCGAAAAGACTCGAATCGAATTAAAAATATCAAATCGAATCGAATTGCAAAGATTCGAATTGAAAAGACTCGAATTGAAACGAATCGATTTGAAACGAAAAGAATCGAATCGAATCGAATCGAATTGAAAGAATCGATTTGAATAGAACAAAAAAATCGAATAGAAAAGCATCGAACCGCAAAGAAAAGAATCAAATTGAATCAGTCGATTAAATTCTAGTCGAATCGAATCAAAAAGAATGAAATCGAGTCGAATCGAATCGAAAAGAATCGAATCGGGATCCCTAGGTGGCGCAGCGGTTTGGCGCCTGCCTTCGGCCTAGGGCGCGATCCTGGAGACCCGGGATCGAATCCCACATCGGGCTCCCAGTGCATGGAGCCTGCTTCTCCATCTGCCTGTGTCTCTGCCTCTCTCTCTCTCTCTCTGTGACTATCATAAATAAATAAAAATTAAAAAAAAAAAAAAAAAAAAAGAAAAGAATCGAATCGAATCGAAAAGAATCGAATTGTATCTAATCAAAAAGAATCGAATCGTATCGACTCGAATCGAAAAGAATCCAATTGCATCATCGAATGGAAACTAATCGAATTGAATAGAATCGAAAAGAATCGAATCGAATCAAATCGAAAAAAATCAAATTGAATTGATAAACAAGAATCGAATTGAATCAAATCGAATCGAAATGAAAAGAATCGAATCGATTCAAATAGAAAAGAATCGAATCGAAAAGAATCAAATCGACACGAAAAGAATCGAATCGAATCGAATCGAATCGAATTGAAAGAATCGAATTGAATAGAAAAAAATCGAATAGAAAAGCATCGAACCGAAAAGAAAAGAATCAAATTGAATCAGTCGATTAAATTCTAGTCGAATCGAATCAAAAAGAATGAAATCGAGTCGAATCGAATCGAAAAGAATCGAATCGAATCGAAAAGAATCGAATTGTATCTAATCAAAAAGAATCGAGTCGTATCGACTCGAATCGAAAAGAATCCAATTGCATCATCGAATGGAAACTAATCGAATTGAATAGAATCGAAAAGAATCGAATCGAATCAAATCGAAAACAATCAAATTGAATTGATCGAAAAGAATCGAATTGAATCAAATCGAATCGAAATGAAAGAATCGAATCGATTCAAATAGAAAAGAATCGAATCGAAAAGAATCAAATCGACACGAAAAGAATCGAATCGAATCAAAAAGTATCGAATTGATTCGAAAACATTCGAATCGAAAAGAATCGAATTGAAATGAATCCGATCGAAATGAAAAGAATCTACTCGATTCGAATCCAAAAGAATCGAATCCAAAAGAATCGAATCGAATCCAAAAGAATCGAATTGAATTGAATCAAAAGAAATGAATTGAATTGAATCAAAAAGGAACTAATCGAATCAAATCGGAAAAACTCGAATAGAATCAAATCGAATCAAAAAGAATCGAATAGATTCGAATAAAAAAGAATCGAATTGAGGGATCCCTGGGTGGCGCAGCGGTTTAGCGCCTGCCTTTGGCCCAGGGCGCGATCCTGGAGACCCGGGATCGAATCCCACATCGGGCTCCCGGTGCATGGAGCCTGCTTCTCCCTCTGCCTGTGTCTCTGCCTCTCTCACTCTCTCTGTGACTATCATAAAAAAAAGAATCGAATTGAATCGAGTTGAAAAAAATCATAAAGAATCAAATCGAAAAGAATCGAATTCCATGTAACGAAAAGATTCGAATTGAAAAGATTCGAATCGAAACAAAAGAATCGAATCGAATCGACATGAATCAAAAAGAATCGAATCAAAACGAATCGAAAAGAAACAAATCAAGTAGAATCTAAAAGAATCGAATCGAATCAAATCGAAAAAATTCGAATAGAATTGAATCGAAAAGAATCAAAACGAATCGAACCGAAGAGAATCGATTCGAATCAAAATAAAAAGTATCGTATCAAATCGAATCGAAAAGAATCATATCAAATAGAATCGAAAGAATGGAATCAAATCTAAAACAATCGAATCGAATCGAAAAGAATCGGATTGAATGGAATCGAATCGAAAAGAATACAATAGAATAGAATCGAAAGAAATCGAATAGAATCAAATCAAATCAAAAAGAATCGAATCGAATTGATCCTAACCAAAATAAGCGAAATGATCGACTCGAAACGAAAAAAATCAAATCGAAAAGAATCTAATCTCAACGAAAATCATCGAAATGAATAGAATCGAATTGAATCAAATCGAAAAGAATCGAATGGAATCCAATCGAAAAGAATCAAAGTGATTCGAATCGAAACAAATTGAATCCAATCGAAAAGAATCTAATTGAATCGAATCGAAAAGAATCGAATTCAATCAAAACAAATCGATTCGAATGGAATAGAAAAGAATAGAATCGAATCGAAAAGAATCAAATCGAATCGAAAAGAATCGAATCAAAAAGAATTGAATCGAATCGAAAAGAAACGAATCGAACCGAATCAAAAAGAAAACAATCGAATCGAATCAAATACAAAAGAATCGCTTTGAATAGCATAGAATTGAAAAGAATTGAATCAATCGAATTGAAAACAATCGAATCGAAAAGAATCGAATCAAAAAAGTCGAATCGAAACGAAAACAATCGAATCGAATCGAATCTAAAAGAATCGTATTGAATTGAATCGAGTCGAAAAGACTCGAATCAAAAAGACTCGAATCGAATTGAATCAAATCGAAAAGAATGTAATAGAAACCACTCGAACAGAATCAAATCGAAATGATTCAAAATAAATCGAATAGAATCGAAAAAAATCGAACGAATCGAAACGAATCGAAACGAATTGAATCGAAGAGAATCGATTAGAATCGAAATGAAAAGAATCGTATTGAATCGAAAAGAAACAAATCAAATCAAATCGAAAGAAATGAATCAAATCAAAAAGAATCCAATCGAATCGAAAAGAATCGAACTGAATGGAATCAAATCGAAAAGAATCTAATCGAATCGAAAAGAAACGAATCAAATTTAATGGAATCGAAAAGAATCGAATTGAATCGAAAAGAATCGAAATGAAACAAATCAGATCAAATGGAAAAGCATCAAATCGAATTGAAAAGAATCGAATCGAATCGAAATGAATCGAATCAAAAAGACTCGAATCGAAAAGAATCGAATTGAAAAGAATCCAATCGAATCGAAAAGACTCGAATCGAATTAAAAATATCAAATCGAATCGAATCGCAAAGATTCGAATTGAAAAGACTCGAATTGAAACGAATCGATTTGAAACGAAAAGAATCGAATCGAATCGAATCGAATTGAAAGAATCGAATTGAATAGAAAAAAATCGAATAGAAAAGAATCGAACCGAAAAGAAAAGAATCAAATTGAATCAGTCGATTAAATTCTAGTCGAATCGAATCAAAAAGAATGAAATGGAGTCGAATCGAATCGAAAAGAATCGAATCGAATCGAAAAGAATCGAATTGTATCTAATCAAAAAGAATCGAGTCGTATCGACTCGAATCGAAAAGAATCCAATTGCATCATCGAATGGAAACTAATCGAATTGAATAGAATCGAAAAGAATCGAATCGAATCAAATCGAAAACAATCAAATTGAATTGATCGAAAAGAATCGAATTGAATCAAATCGAATCGAAATGAAAGAATCGAATCGATTCAAATAGAAAAGAATCGAATCGAAAAGAATCAAATCGACACGAAAAGAATCGAATCGAATCAAAAAGTATCGAATTGATTCGAAAACATTCGAATCGAAAAGAATCGAATTGAAATGAATCCGATCGAAATGAAAAGAATCTACTCGATTCGAATCCAAAAGAATCGAATCCAAAAGAATCGAATCGAATCCAAAAGAATCGAATTGAATTGAATCAAAAGAAATGAATTGAATTGAATCAAAAAGGAACTAATCGAATCAAATCGGAAAAACTCGAATAGAATCAAATCGAATCAAAAAGAATCGAATAGATTCGAATAAAAAAGAATCGAATTGAGGGATCCCTGGGTGGCGCAGCGGTTTAGCGCCTGCCTTTGGCCCAGGGCGCGATCCTGGAGACCCGGGATCGAATCCCACATCGGGCTCCCGGTGCATGGAGCCTGCTTCTCCCTCTGCCTGTGTCTCTGCCTCTCTCACTCTCTCTGTGACTATCATAAAAAAAAGAATCGAATTGAATCGAGTTGAAAAAAATCATAAAGAATCAAATCGAAAAGAATCGAATTCCATGTAACGAAAAGATTCGAATTGAAAAGATTCGAATCGAAACAAAAGAATCGAATCGAATCGACATGAATCAAAAAGAATCGAATCAAAACGAATCGAAAAGAAACAAATCAAGTAGAATCTAAAAGAATCGAATCGAATCAAATCGAAAAAATTCGAATAGAATTGAATCGAAAAGAATCAAAACGAATCGAACCGAAGAGAATCGATTCGAATCAAAATAAAAAGTATCGTATCAAATCGAATCGAAAAGAATCATATCAAATAGAATCGAAAGAATGGAATCAAATCTAAAACAATCGAATCGAATCGAAAAGAATCGGATTGAATGGAATCGAATCGAAAAGAATACAATAGAATAGAATCGAAAGAAATCGAATAGAATCAAATCAAATCAAAAAGAATCGAATCGAATTGATCCTAACCAAAATAAGCGAAATGAATCGACTCGAACCGAAAATAATCAAATCGAAAAGAATCTAATCTCAACGAAAATCATCGAAATGAATAGAATCGAATTGAATCAAATCGAAAAGAATCGAATGGAATCCAATCGAAAAGAATCAAAGTGATTCGAATCGAAACAAATTGAATCCAATCGAAAAGAATCTAATTGAATCGAATCGAAAAGAATCGAATTCAATCAAAACAAATCGATTCGAATGGAATAGAAAAGAATAGAATCGAATCGAAAAGAATCAAATCGAATCGAAAAGAATCGAATCGAAAAGAATTGAATCGAATCGAAAAGAAACGAATCGAACCGAATCAAAAAGAAAACAATCGATTCGAATCAAATACAAAAGAATCGCTTTGAATAGCATAGAATTGAAAAGAATCGAATCAATCGAATTGAAAACAATCGAATCGAAAAGAATCGAATCAAAAAAGTCGAATCGAAACGAAAACAATCGAATCGAAACGAATCCAAAAGAATCGTATTGAATTGAATCGAGTCGAAAAGACTCGAATCAAAAAGACTCGAATCGAATTGAATCAAATCGAAAAGAATGTAATAGAAACCACTCGAACAGAATCAAATCGAAATGATTCAAAATGAATCGAATAGAATAGAATCGAAAAAAATCGAAACGAATCGAAACGAATCGAAACGAATTGAATCGAAGAGAATCGATTAGAATCGAAATGAAAAGAATCGTATTGAATCGAAAAGAAACAAATCAAATCAAATCGAAAGAAATGAATCAAATCAAAAAGAATCCAATCGAATCGAAAAGAATCGAACTGAATGGAATCAAATCGAAAAGAATCTAATCGAATCGAAAAGAAACGAATCAAATTTAATGGAATCGAAAAGAATCGAATTGAATCGAAAAGAATCGAAATGAAACAAATCAGATCAAATGGAAAAGCATCAAATCGAATTGAAAAGAATCGAATCGAATCGAAATGAATCGAATCAAAAAGACTCGAATCGAAAAGAATCGAATTGAAAAGAATCCAATCGAATCGAAAAGACTCGAATCGAATTAAAAATATCAAATCGAATCGAATCGCAAAGATTCGAATTGAAAAGACTCGAATTGAAACGAATCGATTTGAAACGAAAAGAATCGAATCGAATCGAATCGAATTGAAAGAATCGAATTGAATAGAAAAAAATCGAATAGAAAAGAATCGAACCGAAAAGAAAAGAATCAAATTGAATCAGTCGATTAAATTCTAGTCGAATCGAATCAAAAAGAATGAAATGGAGTCGAATCGAATCGAAAAGAATCGAATCGAATCGAAAAGAATCGAATTGTATCTAATCAAAAAGAATCGAGTCGTATCGACTCGAATCGAAAAGAATCCAATTGCATCATCGAATGGAAACTAATCGAATTGAATAGAATCGAAAAGAATCGAATCGAATCAAATCGAAAACAATCAAATTGAATTGATCGAAAAGAATCGAATTGAATCAAATCGAATCGAAATGAAAGAATCGAATCGATTCAAATAGAAAAGAATCGAATCGAAAAGAATCAAATCGACACGAAAAGAATCGAATCGAATCAAAAAGTATCGAATTGATTCGAAAACATTCGAATCGAAAAGAATCGAATTGAAATGAATCCGATCGAAATGAAAAGAATCTACTCGATTCGAATCCAAAAGAATCGAATCCAAAAGAATCGAATCGAATCCAAAAGAATCGAATTGAATTGAATCAAAAGAAATGAATTGAATTGAATCAAAAAGGAACTAATCGAATCAAATCGGAAAAACTCGAATAGAATCAAATCGAATCAAAAAGAATCGAATAGATTCGAATCAAAAAGAATCGAATTGAGGGATCCCTGGGTGGCGCAGCGGTTTAGCGCCTGCCTTTGGCCCAGGGCGCGATCCTGGAGACCCGGGATCGAATCCCACATCGGGCTCCCGGTGCATGGAGCCTGCTTCTCCCTCTGCCTGTGTCTCTGCCTCTCTCACTCTCTCTGTGACTATCATAAAAAAAAGAATCGAATTGAATCGAGTTGAAAAAAATCATAAAGAATCAAATCGAAAAGAATCGAATTCCATGTAACGAAAAGATTCGAATTGAAAAGATTCGAATCGAAACAAAAGAATCGAATCGAATCGACATGAATCAAAAAGAATCGAATCAAAACGAATCGAAAAGAAACAAATCAAGTAGAATCTAAAAGAATCGAATCGAATCAAATCGAAAAAATTCGAATAGAATTGAATCGAAAAGAATCAAAACGAATCGAACCGAAGAGAATCGATTCGAATCAAAATAAAAAGTATCGTATCAAATCGAATCGAAAAGAATCATATCAAATAGAATCGAAAGAATGGAATCAAATCTAAAACAATCGAATCGAATCGAAAAGAATCGGATTGAATGGAATCGAATCGAAAAGAATACAATAGAATAGAATCGAAAGAAATCGAATAGAATCAAATCAAATCAAAAAGAATCGAATCGAATTGATCCTAACCAAAATAAGCGAAATGAATCGACTCGAACCGAAAATAATCAAATCGAAAAGAATCTAATCTCAACGAAAATCATCGAAATGAATAGAATCGAATTGAATCAAATCGAAAAGAATCGAATGGAATCCAATCGAAAAGAATCAAAGTGATTCGAATCGAAACAAATTGAATCCAATCGAAAAGAATCTAATTGAATCGAATCGAAAAGAATCGAATTCAATCAAAACAAATCGATTCGAATGGAATAGAAAAGAATAGAATCGAATCGAAAAGAATCAAATCGAATCGAAAAGAATTGAATCGAATCGAAAAGAAACGAATCGAACCGAATCAAAAAGAAAACAATCGAATCGAATCAAATACAAAAGAATCGCTTTGAATAGCATAGAATTGAAAAGAATCGAATCAATCGAATTGAAAACAATCGAATCGAAAAGAATCGAATCAAAAAAGTCGAATCGAAACGAAAACAATCGAATCGAAACGAATCCAAAAGAATCGTATTGAATTGAATCGAGTCGAAAAGACTCGAATCAAAAAGACTCGAATCGAATTGAATCAAATCGAAAAGAATGTAATAGAAACCACTCGAACAGAATCAAATCGAAATGATTCAAAATGAATCGAATAGAATAGAATCGAAAAAAATCGAAACGAATCGAAACGAATCGAAACGAATTGAATCGAAGAGAATCGATTAGAATCGAAATGAAAAGAATCGTATTGAATCGAAAAGAAACAAATCAAATCAAATCGAAAGAAATGAATCAAATCAAAAAGAATCCAATCGAATCGAAAAGAATCGAACTGAATGGAATCAAATCGAAAAGAATCTAATCGAATCGAAAAGAAACGAATCAAATTTAATGGAATCGAAAAGAATCGAATTGAATCGAAAAGAATCGAAATGAAACAAATCAGATCAAATGGAAAAGCATCAAATCGAATTGAAAAGAATCGAATCGAATCGAAATGAATCGAATCAAAAAGACTCGAATCGAAAAGAATCGAATTGAAAAGAATCCAATCGAATCGAAAAGACTCGAATCGAATTAAAAATATCAAATCGAATCGAATCGCAAAGATTCGAATTGAAAAGACTCGAATTGAAACGAATCGATTTGAAACGAAAAGAATCGAATCGAATCGAATCGAATTGAAAGAATCGAATTGAATAGAAAAAAATCGAATAGAAAAGAATCGAACCGAAAAGAAAAGAATCAAATTGAATCAGTCGATTAAATTCTAGTCGAATCGAATCAAAAAGAATGAAATCGAGTCGAATCGAATCGAAAAGAATCGAATCGAATCGAAAAGAATCGAATTGTATCTAATCAAAAAGAATCGAGTCGTATCGACTCGAATCGAAAAGAATCCAATTGCATCATCGAATGGAAACTAATCGAATTGAATAGAATCGAAAAGAATCGAATCGAATCAAATCGAAAACAATCAAATTGAATTGATCGAAAAGAATCGAATTGAATCAAATCGAATCGAAATGAAAGAATCGAATCGATTCAAATAGAAAAGAATCGAATCGAAAAGAATCAAATCGACACGAAAAGAATCGAATCGAATCAAAAAGTATCGAATTGATTCGAAAACATTCGAATCGAAAAGAATCGAATTGAAATGAATCCGATCGAAATGAAAAGAATCTACTCGATTCGAATCCAAAAGAATCGAATCCAAAAGAATCGAATCGAATCCAAAAGAATCGAATTGAATTGAATCAAAAGAAATGAATTGAATTGAATCAAAAAGGAACTAATCGAATCAAATCGAAAAAACTCGAATAGAATCAAATCGAATCAAAAAGAATCGAATAGATTCGAATAAAAAAGAATCGAATTGAGGGATCCCTGGGTGGCGCAGCGGTTTAGCGCCTGCCTTTGGCCCAGGGCGCGATCCTGGAGACCCGGGATCGAATCCCACATCGGGCTCCCGGTGCATGGAGCCTGCTTCTCCCTCTGCCTGTGTCTCTGCCTCTCTCACTCTCTCTGTGACTATCATAAAAAAAAGAATCGAATTGAATCGAGTTGAAAAAAATCATAAAGAATCAAATCGAAAAGAATCGAATTCCATGTAACGAAAAGATTCGAATTGAAAAGATTCGAATCGAAACAAAAGAATCGAATCGAATCGACATGAATCAAAAAGAATCGAATCAAAACGAATCGAAAAGAAACAAATCAAGTAGAATCTAAAAGAATCGAATCGAATCAAATCGAAAAAATTCGAATAGAATTGAATCGAAAAGAATCAAAACGAATCGAACCGAAGAGAATCGATTCGAATCAAAATAAAAAGTATCGTATCAAATCGAATCGAAAAGAATCATATCAAATAGAATCGAAAGAATGGAATCAAATCTAAAACAATCGAATCGAATCGAAAAGAATCGGATTGAATGGAATCGAATCGAAAAGAATACAATAGAATAGAATCGAAAGAAATCGAATAGAATCAAATCAAATCAAAAAGAATCGAATCGAATTGATCCTAACCAAAATAAGCGAAATGAATCGACTCGAACCGAAAATAATCAAATCGAAAAGAATCTAATCTCAACGAAAATCATCGAAATGAATAGAATCGAATTGAATCAAATCGAAAAGAATCGAATGGAATCCAATCGAAAAGAATCAAAGTGATTCGAATCGAAACAAATTGAATCCAATCGAAAAGAATCTAATTGAATCGAATCGAAAAGAATCGAATTCAATCAAAACAAATCGATTCGAATGGAATAGAAAAGAATAGAATCGAATCGAAAAGAATCAAATCGAATCGAAAAGAATTGAATCGAATCGAAAAGAAACGAATCGAACCGAATCAAAAAGAAAACAATCGAATCGAATCAAATACAAAAGAATCGCTTTGAATAGCATAGAATTGAAAAGAATCGAATCAATCGAATTGAAAACAATCGAATCGAAAAGAATCGAATCAAAAAAGTCGAATCGAAACGAAAACAATCGAATCGAAACGAATCCAAAAGAATCGTATTGAATTGAATCGAGTCGAAAAGACTCGAATCAAAAAGACTCGAATCGAATTGAATCAAATCGAAAAGAATGTAATAGAAACCACTCGAACAGAATCAAATCGAAATGATTCAAAATGAATCGAATAGAATAGAATCGAAAAAAATCGAAACGAATCGAAACGAATCGAAACGAATTGAATCGAAGAGAATCGATTAGAATCGAAATGAAAAGAATCGTATTGAATCGAAAAGAAACAAATCAAATCAAATCGAAAGAAATGAATCAAATCAAAAAGAATCCAATCGAATCGAAAAGAATCGAACTGAATGGAATCAAATCGAAAAGAATCTAATCGAATCGAAAAGAAACGAATCAAATTTAATGGAATCGAAAAGAATCGAATTGAATCGAAAAGAATCGAAATGAAACAAATCAGATCAAATGGAAAAGCATCAAATCGAATTGAAAAGAATCGAATCGAATCGAAATGAATCGAATCAAAAAGACTCGAATCGAAAAGAATCGAATTGAAAAGAATCCAATCGAATCGAAAAGACTCGAATCGAATTAAAAATATCAAATCGAATCGAATCGCAAAGATTCGAATTGAAAAGACTCGAATTGAAACGAATCGATTTGAAACGAAAAGAATCGAATCGAATCGAATCGAATTGAAAGAATCGAATTGAATAGAAAAAAATCGAATAGAAAAGAATCGAACCGAAAAGAAAAGAATCAAATTGAATCAGTCGATTAAATTCTAGTCGAATCGAATCAAAAAGAATGAAATCGAGTCGAATCGAATCGAAAAGAATCGAATCGAATCGAAAAGAATCGAATTGTATCTAATCAAAAAGAATCGAGTCGTATCGACTCGAATCGAAAAGAATCCAATTGCATCATCGAATGGAAACTAATCGAATTGAATAGAATCGAAAAGAATCGAATCGAATCAAATCGAAAACAATCAAATTGAATTGATCGAAAAGAATCGAATTGAATCAAATCGAATCGAAATGAAAGAATCGAATCGATTCAAATAGAAAAGAATCGAATCGAAAAGAATCAAATCGACACGAAAAGAATCGAATCGAATCAAAAAGTATCGAATTGATTCGAAAACATTCGAATCGAAAAGAATCGAATTGAAATGAATCCGATCGAAATGAAAAGAATCTACTCGATTCGAATCCAAAAGAATCGAATCCAAAAGAATCGAATCGAATCCAAAAGAATCGAATTGAATTGAATCAAAAGAAATGAATTGAATTGAATCAAAAAGGAACTAATCGAATCAAATCGAAAAAACTCGAATAGAATCAAATCGAATCAAAAAGAATCGAATAGATTCGAATAAAAAAGAATCGAATTGAGGGATCCCTGGGTGGCGCAGCGGTTTAGCGCCTGCCTTTGGCCCAGGGCGCGATCCTGGAGACCCGGGATCGAATCCCACATCGGGCTCCCGGTGCATGGAGCCTGCTTCTCCCTCTGCCTGTGTCTCTGCCTCTCTCACTCTCTCTGTGACTATCATAAAAAAAAGAATCGAATTGAATCGAGTTGAAAAAAATCATAAAGAATCAAATCGAAAAGAATCGAATTCCATGTAACGAAAAGATTCGAATTGAAAAGATTCGAATCGAAACAAAAGAATCGAATCGAATCGACATGAATCAAAAAGAATCGAATCAAAACGAATCGAAAAGAAACAAATCAAGTAGAATCTAAAAGAATCGAATCGAATCAAATCGAAAAAATTCGAATAGAATTGAATCGAAAAGAATCAAAACGAATCGAACCGAAGAGAATCGATTCGAATCAAAATAAAAAGTATCGTATCAAATCGAATCGAAAAGAATCATATCAAATAGAATCGAAAGAATGGAATCAAATCTAAAACAATCGAATCGAATCGAAAAGAATCGGATTGAATGGAATCGAATCGAAAAGAATACAATAGAATAGAATCGAAAGAAATCGAATAGAATCAAATCAAATCAAAAAGAATCGAATCGAATTGATCCTAACCAAAATAAGCGAAATGAATCGACTCGAACCGAAAATAATCAAATCGAAAAGAATCTAATCTCAACGAAAATCATCGAAATGAATAGAATCGAATTGAATCAAATCGAAAAGAATCGAATGGAATCCAATCGAAAAGAATCAAAGTGATTTGAATCGAAACAAATTGAATCCAATCGAAAAGAATCTAATTGAATCGAATCGAAAAGAATCGAATTCAATCAAAACAAATCGATTCGAATGGAATAGAAAAGAATAGAATCGAATCGAAAAGAATCAAATCGAATCGAAAAGAATCGAATCGAAAA
Source organism: Canis aureus (assembly GCF_053574225.1). Lineage (NCBI taxonomy): Eukaryota > Metazoa > Chordata > Mammalia > Carnivora > Canidae > Canis > Canis aureus. Next base: position 1,070,594 of record NW_027554429.1, read on the forward strand.
GAATTGAATCGAATCGAAAAGAAACGAATCGAACCGAATCAAAAAGAAAACAATCGAATCGAATCAAATACAAAAGAATCGCTTTGAATAGCATAGAATTGAAAAGAATCGAATCAATCGAATTGAAAACAATCGAATCGAAAAGAATCGAATCAAAAAAGTCGAATCGAAACGAAAACAATCGAATCGAATCGAATCTAAAAGAATCGTATTGAATTGAATCGAGTCGAAAAGACTCGAATCAAAAAGACTCGAATCGAATTGAATCAAATCGAAAAGAATGTAATAGAAACCACTCGAACAGAATCAAATCGAAATGATTCAAAATGAATCGAATAGAATAGAATCGAAAAAAATCGAAACGAATCGAAACGAATCGAAACGAATTGAATCGAAGAGAATCGATTAGAATCGAAATGAAAAGAATCGTATTGAATCGAAAAGAAACAAATCAAATCAAATCGAAAGAAATGAATCAAATCAAAAAGAATCCAATCGAATCGAAAAGAATCGAACTGAATGGAATCAAATCGAAAAGAATCTAATCGAATCGAAAAGAAACGAATCAAATTTAATGGAATCGAAAAGAATCGAATTGAATCGAAAAGAATCGAAATGAAACAAATCAGATCAAATGGAAAAGCATCAAATCGAATTGAAAAGAATCGAATCGAATCGAAATGAATCGAATCAAAAAGACTCGAATCGAAAAGAATCGAATTGAAAAGAATCCAATCGAATCGAAAAGACTCGAATCGAATTAAAAATATCAAATCGAATCGAATCGCAAAGATTCGAATTGAAAAGACTCGAATTGAAACGAATCGATTTGAAACGAAAAGAATCGAATCGAATCGAATCGAATTGAAAGAATCGAATTGAATAGAAAAAAATCGAATAGAAAAGAATCGAACCGAAAAGAAAAGAATCAAATTGAATCAGTCGATTAAATTCTAGTCGAATCGAATCAAAAAGAATGAAATCGAGTCGAATCGAATCGAAAAGAATCGAATCGAATCGAATCGAAAAGAATCGAATTGTATCTAATCAAAAAGAATCGAGTCGTATCGACTCGAATCGAAAAGAATCCAATTGCATCATCGAATGGAAACTAATCGAATTGAATAGAATCGAAAAGAATCGAATCGAATCAAATCGAAAACAATCAAATTGAATTGATCGAAAAGAATCGAATTGAATCAAATCGAATCGAAATGAAAGAATCGAATCGATTCAAATAGAAAAGAATCGAATCGAAAAGAATCAAATCGACACGAAAAGAATCGAATCGAATCAAAAAGTATCGAATTGATTCGAAAACATTCGAATCGAAAAGAATCGAATTGAAATGAATCCGATCGAAATGAAAAGAATCTACTCGATTCGAATCCAAAAGAATCGAATCCAAAAGAATCGAATCGAATCCAAAAGAATCGAATTGAATTGAATCAAAAGAAATGAATTGAATTGAATCAAAAAGGAACTAATCGAATCAAATCGGAAAAACTCGAATAGAATCAAATCGAATCAAAAAGAATCGAATAGATTCGAATAAAAAAGAATCGAATTGAGGGATCCCTGGGTGGCGCAGCGGTTTAGCGCCTGCCTTTGGCCCAGGGCGCGATCCTGGAGACCCGGGATCGAATCCCACATCGGGCTCCCGGTGCATGGAGCCTGCTTCTCCCTCTGCCTGTGTCTCTGCCTCTCTCACTCTCTCTGTGACTATCATAAAAAAAAGAATCGAATTGAATCGAGTTGAAAAAAATCATAAAGAATCAAATCGAAAAGAATCGAATTCCATGTAACGAAAAGATTCGAATTGAAAAGATTCGAATCGAAACAAAAGAATCGAATCGAATCGACATGAATCAAAAAGAATCGAATCAAAACGAATCGAAAAGAAACAAATCAAGTAGAATCTAAAAGAATCGAATCGAATCAAATCGAAAAAATTCGAATAGAATTGAATCGAAAAGAATCAAAACGAATCGAACCGAAGAGAATCGATTCGAATCAAAATAAAAAGTATCGTATCAAATCGAATCGAAAAGAATCATATCAAATAGAATCGAAAGAATGGAATCAAATCTAAAACAATCGAATCGAATCGAAAAGAATCGGATTGAATGGAATCGAATCGAAAAGAATACAATAGAATAGAATCGAAAGAAATCGAATAGAATCAAATCAAATCAAAAAGAATCGAATCGAATTGATCCTAACCAAAATAAGCGAAATGAATCGACTCGAACCGAAAAAATCAAATCGAAAAGAATCTAATCTCAACGAAAATCATCGAAATGAATAGAATCGAATTGAATCAAATCGAAAAGAATCGAATGGAATCCAATCGAAAAGAATCAAAGTGATTCGAATCGAAACAAATTGAATCCAATCGAAAAGAATCTAATTGAATCGAATCGAAAAGAATCGAATTCAATCAAAACAAATCGATTCGAATGGAATAGAAAAGAATAGAATCGAATCGAAAAGAATCAAATCGAATCGAAAAGAATCGAATCGAAAAGAATTGAATCGAATCGAAAAGAAACGAATCGAACCGAATCAAAAAGAAAACAATCGAATCGAATCAAATACAAAAGAATCGCTTTGAATAGCATAGAATTGAAAAGAATCGAATCAATCGAATTGAAAACAATCGAATCGAAAAGAATCGAATCAAAAAAGTCGAATCGAAACGAAAACAATCGAATCGAAACGAATCCAAAAGAATCGTATTGAATTGAATCGAGTCGAAAAGACTCGAATCAAAAAGACTCGAATCGAATTGAATCAAATCGAAAAGAATCTAATAGAAACCACTCGAACAGAATCAAATCGAAATGATTCAAAATGAATCGAATAGAATAGAATCGAAAAAAATCGAAACGAATCGAAACGAATCGAAACGAATTGAATCGAAGAGAATCGATTAGAATCGAAATGAAAAGAATCGTATTGAATCGAAAAGAAACAAATCAAATCAAATCGAAAGAAATGAATCAAATCAAAAAGAATCCAATCGAATCGAAAAGAATCGAACTGAATGGAATCAAATCGAAAAGAATCTAATCGAATCGAAAAGAAACGAATCAAATTTAATGGAATCGAAAAGAATCGAATTGAATCGAAAAGAATCGAAATGAAACAAATCAGATCAAATGGAAAAGCATCAAATCGAATTGAAAAGAATCGAATCGAATCGAAATGAATCGAATCAAAAAGACTCGAATCGAAAAGAATCGAATTGAAAAGAATCCAATCGAATCGAAAAGACTCGAATCGAATTAAAAATATCAAATCGAATCGAATCGCAAAGATTCGAATTGAAAAGACTCGAATTGAAACGAATCGATTTGAAACGAAAAGAATCGAATCGAATCGAATCGAATTGAAAGAATCGAATTGAATAGAAAAAAATCGAATAGAAAAGAATCGAACCGAAAAGAAAAGAATCAAATTGAATCAGTCGATTAAATTCTAGTCGAATCGAATCAAAAAGAATGAAATGGAGTCGAATCGAATCGAAAAGAATCGAATCGAATCGAAAAGAATCGAATTGTATCTAATCAAAAAGAATCGAGTCGTATCGACTCGAATCGAAAAGAATCCAATTGCATCATCGAATGGAAACTAATCGAATTGAATAGAATCGAAAAGAATCGAATCGAATCAAATCGAAAACAATCAAATTGAATTGATCGAAAAGAATCGAATTGAATCAAATCGAATCGAAATGAAAGAATCGAATCGATTCAAATAGAAAAGAATCGAATCGAAAAGAATCAAATCGACACGAAAAGAATCGAATCGAATCAAAAAGTATCGAATTGATTCGAAAACATTCGAATCGAAAAGAATCGAATTGAAATGAATCCGATCGAAATGAAAAGAATCTACTCGATTCGAATCCAAAAGAATCGAATCCAAAAGAATCGAATCGAATCCAAAAGAATCGAATTGAATTGAATCAAAAGAAATGAATTGAATTGAATCAAAAAGGAACTAATCGAATCAAATCGGAAAAACTCGAATAGAATCAAATCGAATCAAAAAGAATCGAATAGATTCGAATAAAAAAGAATCGAATTGAGGGATCCCTGGGTGGCGCAGCGGTTTAGCGCCTGCCTTTGGCCCAGGGCGCGATCCTGGAGACCCGGGATCGAATCCCACATCGGGCTCCCGGTGCATGGAGCCTGCTTCTCCCTCTGCCTGTGTCTCTGCCTCTCTCACTCTCTCTGTGACTATCATAAAAAAAAGAATCGAATTGAATCGAGTTGAAAAAAATCATAAAGAATCAAATCGAAAAGAATCGAATTCCATGTAACGAAAAGATTCGAATTGAAAAGATTCGAATCGAAACAAAAGAATCGAATCGAATCGACATGAATCAAAAAGAATCGAATCAAAACGAATCGAAAAGAAACAAATCAAGTAGAATCTAAAAGAATCGAATCGAATCAAATCGAAAAAATTCGAATAGAATTGAATCGAAAAGAATCAAAACGAATCGAACCGAAGAGAATCGATTCGAATCAAAATAAAAAGTATCGTATCAAATCGAATCGAAAAGAATCATATCAAATAGAATCGAAAGAATGGAATCAAATCTAAAACAATCGAATCGAATCGAAAAGAATCGGATTGAATGGAATCGAATCGAAAAGAATACAATAGAATAGAATCGAAAGAAATCGAATAGAATCAAATCAAATCAAAAAGAATCGAATCGAATTGATCCTAACCAAAATAAGCGAAATGAATCGACTCGAACCGAAAAAATCAAATCGAAAAGAATCTAATCTCAACGAAAATCATCGAAATGAATAGAATCGAATTGAATCAAATCGAAAAGAATCGAATGGAATCCAATCGAAAAGAATCAAAGTGATTCGAATCGAAACAAATTGAATCCAATCGAAAAGAATCTAATTGAATCGAATCGAAAAGAATCGAATTCAATCAAAACAAATCGATTCGAATGGAATAGAAAAGAATAGAATCGAATCGAAAAGAATCAAATCGAATCGAAAAGAATCGAATCGAAAAGAATTGAATCGAATCGAAAAGAAACGAATCGAACCGAATCAAAAAGAAAACAATCGATTCGAATCAAATACAAAAGAATCGCTTTGAATAGCATAGAATTGAAAAGAATCGAATCAATCGAATTGAAAACAATCGAATCGAAAAGAATCGAATCAAAAAAGTCGAATCGAAACGAAAACAATCGAATCGAAACGAATCCAAAAGAATCGTATTGAATTGAATCGAGTCGAAAAGACTCGAATCAAAAAGACTCGAATCGAATTGAATCAAATCGAAAAGAATGTAATAGAAACCACTCGAACAGAATCAAATCGAAATGATTCAAAATGAATCGAATAGAATAGAATCGAAAAAAATCGAAACGAATCGAAACGAATCGAAACGAATTGAATCGAAGAGAATCGATTAGAATCGAAATGAAAAGAATCGTATTGAATCGAAAAGAAACAAATCAAATCAAATCGAAAGAAATGAATCAAATCAAAAAGAATCCAATCGAATCGAAAAGAATCGAACTGAATGGAATCAAATCGAAAAGAATCTAATCGAATCGAAAAGAAACGAATCAAATTTAATGGAATCGAAAAGAATCGAATTGAATCGAAAAGAATCGAAATGAAACAAATCAGATCAAATGGAAAAGCATCAAATCGAATTGAAAAGAATCGAATCGAATCGAAATGAATCGAATCAAAAAGACTCGAATCGAAAAGAATCGAATTGAAAAGAATCCAATCGAATCGAAAAGACTCGAATCGAATTAAAAATATCAAATCGAATCGAATCGCAAAGATTCGAATTGAAAAGACTCGAATTGAAACGAATCGATTTGAAACGAAAAGAATCGAATCGAATCGAATCGAATTGAAAGAATCGAATTGAATAGAAAAAAATCGAATAGAAAAGAATCGAACCGAAAAGAAAAGAATCAAATTGAATCAGTCGATTAAATTCTAGTCGAATCGAATCAAAAAGAATGAAATGGAGTCGAATCGAATCGAAAAGAATCGAATCGAATCGAAAAGAATCGAATTGTATCTAATCAAAAAGAATCGAGTCGTATCGACTCGAATCGAAAAGAATCCAATTGCATCATCGAATGGAAACTAATCGAATTGAATAGAATCGAAAAGAATCGAATCGAATCAAATCGAAAACAATCAAATTGAATTGATCGAAAAGAATCGAATTGAATCAAATCGAATCGAAATGAAAGAATCGAATCGATTCAAATAGAAAAGAATCGAATCGAAAAGAATCAAATCGACACGAAAAGAATCGAATCGAATCAAAAAGTATCGAATTGATTCGAAAACATTCGAATCGAAAAGAATCGAATTGAAATGAATCCGATCGAAATGAAAAGAATCTACTCGATTCGAATCCAAAAGAATCGAATCCAAAAGAATCGAATCGAATCCAAAAGAATCGAATTGAATTGAATCAAAAGAAATGAATTGAATTGAATCAAAAAGGAACTAATCGAATCAAATCGGAAAAACTCGAATAGAATCAAATCGAATCAAAAAGAATCGAATAGATTCGAATAAAAAAGAATCGAATTGAGGGATCCCTGGGTGGCGCAGCGGTTTAGCGCCTGCCTTTGGCCCAGGGCGCGATCCTGGAGACCCGGGATCGAATCCCACATCGGGCTCCCGGTGCATGGAGCCTGCTTCTCCCTCTGCCTGTGTCTCTGCCTATCTCACTCTCTCTGTGACTATCATAAATAAAAGAATCGAATTGAATCGAGTTGAAAAAAATCATAAAGAATCAAATCGAAAAGAATCGAATTCCATGTAACGAAAAGATTCGAATTGAAAAGATTCGAATCGAAACAAAAGAATCGAATCGAAATGAATCAAAAAGAATCGAATCAAAACGAATCGAAAAGAAACAAATCAAGTAGAATCTAAAAGAATCGAATCGAATCAAATCGAAAAAATTCGAATAGAATTGAATCGAAAAGAATCAAAACGAATCGAACCGAAGAGAATCGATTCGAATCAAAATAAAAAGTATCGTATCAAATCGAATCGAAAAGAATCATATCAAATAGAATCGAAAGAATGGAATCAAATCTAAAACAATCGAATCGAATCGAAAAGAATCGGATTGAATGGAATCGAATCGAAAAGAATACAATAGAATAGAATCGAAAGAAATCGAATAGAATCAAATCAAATCAAAAAGAATCGAATCGAATTGATCCTAACCAAAATAAGCGAAATGAATCGACTCGAACCGAAAATAATCAAATCGAAAAGAATCTAATCTCAACGAAAATCATCGAAATGAATAGAATCGAATTGAATCAAATCGAAAAGAATCGAATGGAATCCAATCGAAAAGAATCAAAGTGATTCGAATCGAAACAAATTGAATCCAATCGAAAAGAATCTAATTGAATCGAATCGAAAAGAATCGAATTCAATCAAAACAAATCGATTCGAATGGAATAGAAAAGAATAGAATCGAATCGAAAAGAATCAAATCGAATCGAAAAGAATCGAATCGAAAAGAATTGAATCGAATCGAAAAGAAACGAATCGAACCGAATCAAAAAGAAAACAATCGATTCGAATCAAATACAAAAGAATCGCTTTGAATAGCATAGAATTGAAAAGAATCGAATCAATCGAATTGAAAACAATCGAATCGAAAAGAATCGAATCAAAAAAGTCGAATCGAAACGAAAACAATCGAATCGAAACGAATCCAAAAGAATCATATTGAATTGAATCGAGTCGAAAAGACTCGAATCAAAAAGACTCGAATCGAATTGAATCAAATCGAAAAGAATGTAATAGAAACCACTCGAACAGAATCAAATCGAAATGATTCAAAATGAATCGAATAGAATAGAATCGAAAAAAATCGAAACGAATCGAAACGAATCGAAACGAATTGAATCGAAGAGAATCGATTAGAATCGAAATGAAAAGAATCGTATTGAATCGAAAAGAATCAAATCAAATCAAATCGAAAGAAATGAATCAAATCAAAAAGAATCCAATCGAATCGAAAAGAATCGAACTGAATGGAATCAAATCGAAAAGAATCTAATCGAATCGAAAAGAAACGAATCAAATTTAATGGAATCGAAAAGAATCGAATTGAATCGAAAAGAATCGAAATGAAACAAATCAGATCAAATGGAAAAGCATCAAATCGAATTGAAAAGAATCGAATCGAATCGAAATGAATCGAATCAAAAAGACTCGAATCGAAAAGAATCGAATTGAAAAGAATCCAATCGAATCGAAAAGACTCGAATCGAATTAAAAATATCAAATCGAATCGAATCGCAAAGATTCGAATTGAAAAGACTCGAATTGAAACGAATCGATTTGAAACGAAAAGAATCGAATCGAATCGAATCGAATTGAAAGAATCGAATTGAATAGAAAAAAATCGAATAGAAAAGAATCGAACCGAAAAGAAAAGAATCAAATTGAATCAGTCGATTAAATTCTAGTCGAATCGAATCAAAAAGAATGAAATGGAGTCGAATCGAATCGAAAAGAATCGAATCGAATCGAAAAGAATCGAATTGTATCTAATCAAAAAGAATCGAGTCGTATCGACTCGAATCGAAAAGAATCCAATTGCATCATCGAATGGAAACTAATCGAATTGAATAGAATCGAAAAGAATCGAATCGAATCAAATCGAAAACAATCAAATTGAATTGATCGAAAAGAATCGAATTGAATCAAATCGAATCGAAATGAAAGAATCGAATCGATTCAAATAGAAAAGAATCGAATCGAAAAGAATCAAATCGACACGAAAAGAATCGAATCGAATCAAAAAGTATCGAATTGATTCGAAAACATTCGAATCGAAAAGAATCGAATTGAAATGAATCCGATCGAAATGAAAAGAATCTACTCGATTCGAATCCAAAAGAATCGAATCCAAAAGAATCGAATCGAATCCAAAAGAATCGAATTGAATTGAATCAAAAGAAATGAATTGAATTGAATCAAAAAGGAACTAATCGAATCAAATCGGAAAAACTCGAATAGAATCAAATCGAATCAAAAAGAATCGAATAGATTCGAATAAAAAAGAATCGAATTGAGGGATCCCTGGGTGGCGCAGCGGTTTAGCGCCTGCCTTTGGCCCAGGGCGCGATCCTGGAGACCCGGGATCGAATCCCACATCGGGCTCCCGGTGCATGGAGCCTGCTTCTCCCTCTGCCTGTGTCTCTGCCTCTCTCACTCTCTCTGTGACTATCATAAAAAAAAGAATCGAATTGAATCGAGTTGAAAAAAATCATAAAGAATCAAATCGAAAAGAATCGAATTCCATGTAACGAAAAGATTCGAATTGAAAAGATTCGAATCGAAACAAAAGAATCGAATCGAATCGACATGAATCAAAAAGAATCGAATCAAAACGAATCGAAAAGAAACAAATCAAGTAGAATCTAAAAGAATCGAATCGAATCAAATCGAAAAAATTCGAATAGAATTGAATCGAAAAGAATCAAAACGAATCGAACCGAAGAGAATCGATTCGAATCAAAATAAAAAGTATCGTATCAAATCGAATCGAAAAGAATCATATCAAATAGAATCGAAAGAATGGAATCAAATCTAAAACAATCGAATCGAATCGAAAAGAATCGGATTGAATGGAATCGAATCGAAAAGAATACAATAGAATAGAATCGAAAGAAATCGAATAGAATCAAATCAAATCAAAAAGAATCGAATCGAATTGATCCTAACCAAAATAAGCGAAATGAATCGACTCGAACCGAAAAAATCAAATCGAAAAGAATCTAATCTCAACGAAAATCATCGAAATGAATAGAATCGAATTGAATCAAATCGAAAAGAATCGAATGGAATCCAATCGAAAAGAATCAAAGTGATTCGAATCGAAACAAATTGAATCCAATCGAAAAGAATCTAATTGAATCGAATCGAAAAGAATCGAATTCAATCAAAACAAATCGATTCGAATGGAATAGAAAAGAATAGAATCGAATCGAAAAGAATCAAATCGAATCGAAAAGAATCGAATCGAAAAGAATTGAATCGAATCGAAAAGAAACGAATCGAACCGAATCAAAAAGAAAACAATCGATTCGAATCAAATACAAAAGAATCGCTTTGAATAGCATAGAATTGAAAAGAATCGAATCAATCGAATTGAAAACAATCGAATCGAAAAGAATCGAATCAAAAAAGTCGAATCGAAACGAAAACAATCGAATCGAAACGAATCCAAAAGAATCGTATTGAATGGAATCGAGTCGAAAAGACTCGAATCAAAAAGACTCGAATCGAATTGAATCAAATCGAAAAGAATGTAATAGAAACCACTCGAACAGAATCAAATCGAAATGATTCAAAATGAATCGAATAGAATAGAATCGAAAAAAATCGAAACGAATCGAAACGAATCGAAACGAATTGAATCGAAGAGAATCGATTAGAATCGAAATGAAAAGAATCGTATTGAATCGAAAAGAAACAAATCAAATCAAATCGAAAGAAATGAATCAAATCAAAAAGAATCCAATCGAATCGAAAAGAATCGAACTGAATGGAATCAAATCGAAAAGAATCTAATCGAATCGAAAAGAAACGAATCAAATTTAATGGAATCGAAAAGAATCGAATTGAATCGAAAAGAATCGAAATGAAACAAATCAGATCAAATGGAAAAGCATCAAATCGAATTGAAAAGAATCGAATCGAATCGAAATGAATCGAATCAAAAAGACTCGAATCGAAAAGAATTGAATTGAAAAGAATCCAATCGAATCGAAAAGACTCGAATCGAATTAAAAATATCAAATCGAATCGAATCGCAAAGATTCGAATTGAAAAGACTCGAATTGAAACGAATCGATTTGAAACGAAAAGAATCGAATCGAATCGAATCGAATTGAAAGAATCGAATTGAATAGAAAAAAATCGAATAGAAAAGAATCGAACCGAAAAGAAAAGAATCAAATTGAATCAGTCGATTAAATTCTAGTCGAATCGAATCAAAAAGAATGAAATGGAGTCGAATCGAATCGAAAAGAATCGAATCGAATCGAAAAGAATCGAATTGTATCTAATCAAAAAGAATCGAGTCGTATCGACTCGAATCGAAAAGAATCCAATTGCATCATCGAATGGAAACTAATCGAATTGAATAGAATCGAAAAGAATCGAATCGAATCAAATCGAAAACAATCAAATTGAATTGATCGAAAAGAATCGAATTGAATCAAATCGAATCGAAATGAAAGAATCGAATCGATTCAAATAGAAAAGAATCGAATCGAAAAGAATCAAATCGACACGAAAAGAATCGAATCGAATCAAAAAGTATCGAATTGATTCGAAAACATTCGAATCGAAAAGAATCGAATTGAAATGAATCCGATCGAAATGAAAAGAATCTACTCGATTCGAATCCAAAAGAATCGAATCCAAAAGAATCGAATCGAATCCAAAAGAATCGAATTGAATTGAATCAAAAGAAATGAATTGAATTGAATCAAAAAGGAACTAATCGAATCAAATCGGAAAAACTCGAATAGAATCAAATCGAATCAAAAAGAATCGAATAGATTCGAATAAAAAAGAATCGAATTGAGGGATCCCTGGGTGGCGCAGCGGTTTAGCGCCTGCCTTTGGCCCAGGGCGCGATCCTGGAGACCCGGGATCGAATCCCACATCGGGCTCCCGGTGCATGGAGCCTGCTTCTACCTCTGCCTGTGTCTCTGCCTATCTCACTCTCTCTGTGACTATCATAAATAAAAGAATCGAATTGAATCGAGTTGAAAAAAATCATAAAGAATCAAATCGAAAAGAATCGAATTCCATGTAACGAAAAGATTCGAATTGAAAAGATTCGAATCGAAACAAAAGAATCGAATCGAATCGACATGAATCAAAAAGAATCGAATCAAAACGAATCGAAAAGAAACAAATCAAGTAGAATCTAAAAGAATCGAATCGAATCAAATCGAAAAAATTCGAATAGAATTGAATCGAAAAGAATCAAAACGAATCGAACCGAAGAGAATCGATTCGAATCAAAATAAAAAGTATCGTATCAAATCGAATCGAAAAGAATCATATCAAATAGAATCGAAAGAATGGAATCAAATCTAAAACAATCGAATCGAATCGAAAAGAATCGGATTGAATGGAATCGAATCGAAAAGAATACAATAGAATAGAATCGAAAGAAATCGAATAGAATCAAATCAAATCAAAAAGAATCGAATCGAATTGATCCTAACCAAAATAAGCGAAATGAATCGACTCGAACCGAAAATAATCAAATCGAAAAGAATCTAATCTCAACGAAAATCATCGAAATGAATAGAATCGAATTGAATCAAATCGAAAAGAATCGAATGGAATCCAATCGAAAAGAATCAAAGTGATTCGAATCGAAACAAATTGAATCCAATCGAAAAGAATCTAATTGAATCGAATCGAAAAGAATCGAATTCAATCAAAACAAATCGATTCGAATGGAATAGAAAAGAATAGAATCGAATCGAAAAGAATCAAATCGAATCGAAAAGAATCGAATCGAAAAGAATTGAATCGAATCGAAAAGAAACGAATCGAACCGAATCAAAAAGAAAACAATCGATTCGAATCAAATACAAAAGAATCGCTTTGAATAGCATAGAATTGAAAAGAATCGAATCAATCGAATTGAAAACAATCGAATCGAAAAGAATCGAATCAAAAAAGTCGAATCGAAACGAAAACAATCGAATCGAAACGAATCCAAAAGAATCGTATTGAATTGAATCGAGTCGAAAAGACTCGAATCAAAAAGACTCGAATCGAATTGAATCAAATCGAAAAGAATGTAATAGAAACCACTCGAACAGAATCAAATCGAAATGATTCAAAATGAATCGAATAGAATAGAATCGAAAAAAATCGAAACGAATCGAAACGAATCGAAACGAATTGAATCGAAGAGAATCGATTAGAATCGAAATGAAAAGAATCGTATTGAATCGAAAAGAATCAAATCAAATCAAATCGAAAGAAATGAATCAAATCAAAAAGAATCCAATCGAATCGAAAAGAATCGAACTGAATGGAATCAAATCGAAAAGAATCTAATCGAATCGAAAAGAAACGAATCAAATTTAATGGAATCGAAAAGAATCGAATTGAATCGAAAAGAATCGAAATGAAACAAATCAGATCAAATGGAAAAGCATCAAATCGAATTGAAAAGAATCGAATCGAATCGAAATGAATCGAATCAAAAAGACTCGAATCGAAAAGAATCGAATTGAAAAGAATCCAATCGAATCGAAAAGACTCGAATCGAATTAAAAATATCAAATCGAATCGAATCGCAAAGATTCGAATTGAAAAGACTCGAATTGAAACGAATCGATTTGAAACGAAAAGAATCGAATCGAATCGAATCGAATTGAAAGAATCGAATTGAATAGAAAAAAATCGAATAGAAAAGAATCGAACCGAAAAGAAAAGAATCAAATTGAATCAGTCGATTAAATTCTAGTCGAATCGAATCAAAAAGAATGAAATCGAGTCGAATCGAATCGAAAAGAATCGAATCGAATCGAAAAGAATCGAATTGTATCTAATCAAAAAGAATCGAGTCGTATCGACTCGAATCGAAAAGAATCCAATTGCATCATCGAATGGAAACTAATCGAATTGAATAGAATCGAAAAGAATCGAATCGAATCAAATCGAAAACAATCAAATTGAATTGATCGAAAAGAATCGAATTGAATCAAATCGAATCGAAATGAAAGAATCGAATCGATTCAAATAGAAAAGAATCGAATCGAAAAGAATCAAATCGACACGAAAAGAATCGAATCGAATCAAAAAGTATCGAATTGATTCGAAAACATTCGAATCGAAAAGAATCGAATTGAAATGAATCCGATCGAAATGAAAAGAATCTACTCGATTCGAATCCAAAAGAATCGAATCCAAAAGAATCGAATCGAATCCAAAAGAATCGAATTGAATTGAATCAAAAGAAATGAATTGAATTGAATCAAAAAGGAACTAATCGAATCAAATCGGAAAAACTCGAATAGAATCAAATCGAATCAAAAAGAATCGAATAGATTCGAATAAAAAAGAATCGAATTGAGGGATCCCTGGGTGGCGCAGCGGTTTAGCGCCTGCCTTTGGCCCAGGGCGCGATCCTGGAGACCCGGGATCGAATCCCACATCGGGCTCCCGGTGCATGGAGCCTGCTTCTCCCTCTGCCTGTGTCTCTGCCTCTCTCACTCTCTCTGTGACTATCATAAATAAAAGAATCGAATTGAATCGAGTTGAAAAAAATCATAAAGAATCAAATCGAAAAGAATCGAATTCCATGTAACGAAAAGATTCGAATTGAAAAGATTCGAATCGAAACAAAAGAATCGAATCGAATCGACATGAATCAAAAAGAATCGAATCAAAACGAATCGAAAAGAAACAAATCAAGTAGAATCTAAAAGAATCGAATCGAATCAAATCGAAAAAATTCGAATAGAATTGAATCGAAAAGAATCAAAACGAATCGAACCGAAGAGAATCGATTCGAATCAAAATAAAAAGTATCGTATCAAATCGAATCGAAAAGAATCATATCAAATAGAATCGAAAGAATGGAATCAAATCTAAAACAATCGAATCGAATTGAAAAGAATCGGATTGAATGGAATCGAATCGAAAAGAATACAATAGAATAGAATCGAAAGAAATCGAATAGAATCAAATCAAATCAAAAAGAATCGAATCGAATTGATCCTAACCAAAATAAGCGAAATGAATCGACTCGAACCGAAAAAAATCAAATCGAAAAGAATCTAATCTCAACGAAAATCATCGAAATGAATAGAATCGAATTGAATCAAATCGAAAAGAATCGAATGGAATCCAATCGAAAAGAATCAAAGTGATTCGAATCGAAACAAATTGAATCCAATCGAAAAGAATCTAATTGAATCGAATCGAAAAGAATCGAATTCAATCAAAACAAATCGATTCGAATGGAATAGAAAAGAATAGAATCGAATCGAAAAGAATCAAATCGAATCGAAAAGAATCGAATCGAAAAGAATTGAATCGAATCGAAAAGAAACGAATCGAACCGAATCAAAAAGAAAACAATCGAATCGAATCAAATACAAAAGAATCGCTTTGAATAGCATAGAATTGAAAAGAATCGAATCAATCGAATTGAAAACAATCGAATCGAAAAGAATCGAATCAAAAAAGTCGAATCGAAACGAAAACAATCGAATCGAATCGAATCTAAAAGAATCGTATTGAATTGAATCGAGTCGAAAAGACTCGAATCAAAAAGACTCGAATCGAATTGAATCAAATCGAAAAGAATCTAATAGAAACCACTCGAACAGAATCAAATCGAAATGATTCAAAATGAATCGAATAGAATAGAATCGAAAAAAACCGAAACGAATCGAAACGAATCGAAACGAATTGAATCGAAGAGAATCGATTAGAATCGAAATGAAAAGAATCGTATTGAATCGAAAAGAAACAAATCAAATCAAATCGAAAGAAATGAATCAAATCAAAAAGAATCCAATCGAATCGAAAAGAATCGAACTGAATGGAATCAAATCGAAAAGAATCTAATCGAATCGAAAAGAAACGAATCAAATTTAATGGAATCGAAAAGAATCGAATTGAATCGAAAAGAATCGAAATGAAACAAATCAGATCAAATGGAAAAGCATCAAATCGAATTGAAAAGAATCGAATCGAATCGAAATGAATCGAATCAAAAAGACTCGAATCGAAAAGAATCGAATTGAAAAGAATCCAATCGAATCGAAAAGACTCGAATCGAATTAAAAATATCAAATCGAATCGAATCGCAAAGATTCGAATTGAAAAGACTCGAATTGAAACGAATCGATTTGAAACGAAAAGAATCGAATCGAATCGAATCGAATTGAAAGAATCGAATTGAATAGAAAAAAATCGAATAGAAAAGAACCGAACCGAAAAGAAAAGAATCAAATTGAATCAGTCGATTAAATTCTAGTCGAATCGAATCAAAAAGAATGAAATCGAGTCGAATCGAATCGAAAAGAATCGAATCGAATCGAAAAGAATCGAATTGTATCTAATCAAAAAGAATCGAGTCGTATCGACTCGAATCGAAAAGAATCCAATTGCATCATCGAATGGAAACTAATCGAATTGAATAGAATCGAAAAGAATCGAATCGAATCAAATCGAAAACAATCAAATTGAATTGATCGAAAAGAATCGAATTGAATCAAATCGAATCGAAATGAAAGAATCGAATCGATTCAAATAGAAAAGAATCGAATCGAAAAGAATCAAATCGACACGAAAAGAATCGAATCGAATCAAAAAGTATCGAATTGATTCGAAAACATTCGAATCGAAAAGAATCGAATTGAAATGAATCCGATCGAAATGAAAAGAATCTACTCGATTCGAATCCAAAAGAATCGAATCCAAAAGAATCGAATCGAATCCAAAAGAATCGAATTGAATTGAATCAAAAGAAATGAATTGAATTGAATCAAAAAGGAACTAATCGAATCAAATCGGAAAAACTCGAATAGAATCAAATCGAATCAAAAAGAATCGAATAGATTCGAATAAAAAAGAATCGAATTGAGGGATCCCTGGGTGGCGCAGCGGTTTAGCGCCTGCCTTTGGCCCAGGGCGCGATCCTGGAGACCCGGGATCGAATCCCACATCGGGCTCCCGGTGCATGGAGCCTGCTTCTCCCTCTGCCTGTGTCTCTGCCTCTCTCACTCTCTCTGTGACTATCATAAAAAAAAGAATCGAATTGAATCGAGTTGAAAAAAATCATAAAGAATCAAATCGAAAAGAATCGAATTCCATGTAACGAAAAGATTCGAATTGAAAAGATTCGAATCGAAACAAAAGAATCGAATCGAATCGACATGAATCAAAAAGAATCGAATCAAAACGAATCGAAAAGAAACAAATCAAGTAGAATCTAAAAGAATCGAATCGAATCAAATCGAAACAATTCGAATAGAATTGAATCGAAAAGAATCAAAACGAATCGAACCGAAGAGAATCGATTCGAATCAAAATAAAAAGTATCGTATCAAATCGAATCGAAAAGAATCATATCAAATAGAATCGAAAGAATGGAATCAAATCTAAAACAATCGAATCGAATCGAAAAGAATCGGATTGAATGGAATCGAATCGAAAAGAATACAATAGAATAGAATCGAAAGAAATCGAATAGAATCAAATCAAATCAAAAAGAATCGAATCGAATTGATCCTAACCAAAATAAGCGAAATGAATCGACTCGAACCGAAAAAAATCAAATCGAAAAGAATCTAATCTCAACGAAAATAATCGAAATGAATAGAATCGAATTGAATCAAATCGAAAAGAATCGAATGGAATCCAATCGAAAAGAATCAAAGTGATTCGAATCGAAACAAATTGAATCCAATCGAAAAGAATCTAATTGAATCGAATCGAAAAGAATCGAATTCAATCAAAACAAATCGATTCGAATGGAATAGAAAAGAATAGAATCGAATCGAAAAGAATCAAATCGAATCGAAAAGAATCGAATCGAAAAGAATTGAATCGAATCGAAAAGAAACGAATCGAACCGAATCAAAAAGAAAACAATCGAATCGAATCAAATACAAAAGAATCGCTTTGAATAGCATAGAATTGAAAAGAATTGAATCAATCGAATTGAAAACAATCGAATCGAAAAGAATCGAATCAAAAAAGTCGAATCGAAACGAAAACAATCGAATCGAATCGAATCTAAAAGAATCGTATTGAATTGAATCGAGTCGAAAAGACTCGAATCAAAAAGACTCGAATCGAATTGAATCAAATCGAAAAGAATCTAATAGAAACCACTCGAACAGAATCAAATCGAAATGATTCAAAATGAATCGAATAGAATAGAATCGAAAAAAATCGAAACGAATCGAAACGAATCGAAACGAATTGAATCGAAGAGAATCGATTAGAATCGAAATGAAAAGAATCGTATTGAATCGAAAAGAATCAAATCAAATCAAATCGAAAGAAATGAATCAAATCAAAAAGAATCCAATCGAATCGAAAAGAATCGAACTGAATGGAATCAAATCGAAAAGAATCTAATCGAATCGAAAAGAAACGAATCAAATTTAATGGAATCGAAAAGAATCGAATTGAATCGAAATAATCGAAATGAAACAAATCAGATCAAATGGAAAAGCATCAAATCGAATTGAAAAGAATCGAATCGAATCGAAATGAATCGAATCAAAAAGACTCGAATCGAAAAGAATCGAATTGAAAAGAATCCAATCGAATCGAAAAGACTCGAATCGAATTAAAAATATCAAATCGAATCGAATCGCAAAGATTCGAATTGAAAAGACTCGAATTGAAACGAATCGATTTGAAACGAAAAGAATCGAATCGAATCGAATCGAATTGAAAGAATCGAATTGAATAGAAAAAAATCGAATAGAAAAGAATCGAACCGAAAAGAAAAGAATCAAATTGAATCAGTCGATTAAATTCTAGTCGAATCGAATCAAAAAGAATGAAATCGAGTCGAATCGAATCGAAAAGAATCGAATCGAATCGAAAAGAATCGAATTGTATCTAATCAAAAAGAATCGAGTCGTATCGACTCGAATCGAAAAGAATCCAATTGCATCATCGAATGGAAACTAATCGAATTGAATAGAATCGAAAAGAATCGAATCGAATCAAATCGAAAACAATCAAATTGAATTGATCGAAAAGAATCGAATTGAATCAAATCGAATCGAAATGAAAGAATCGAATCGATTCAAATAGAAAAGAATCGAATCGAAAAGAATCAAATCGACACGAAAAGAATCGAATCGAATCAAAAAGTATCGAATTGATTCGAAAACATTCGAATCGAAAAGAATCGAATTGAAATGAATCCGATCGAAATGAAAAGAATCTACTCGATTCGAATCCAAAAGAATCGAATCCAAAAGAATCGAATCGAATCCAAAAGAATCGAATTGAATTGAATCAAAAGAAATGAATTGAATTGAATCAAAAAGGAACTAATCGAATCAAATCGGAAAAACACGAATAGAATCAAATCGAATCAAAAAGAATCGAATAGATTCGAATAAAAAAGAATCGAATTGAGGGATCCCTGGGTGGCGCAGCGGTTTAGCGCCTGCCTTTGGCCCAGGGCGCGATCCTGGAGACCCGGGATCGAATCCCACATCGGGCTCCCGGTGCATGGAGCCTGCTTCTCCCTCTGCCTGTGTCTCTGCCTCTCTCACTCTCTCTGTGACTATCATAAAAAAAAGAATCGAATTGAATCGAGTTGAAAAAAATCATAAAGAATCAAATCGAAAAGAATCGAATTCCATGTAACGAAAAGATTCGAATTGAAAAGATTCGAATCGAAACAAAAGAATCGAATCGAATCGACATGAATCAAAAAGAATCGAATCAAAACGAATCGAAAAGAAACAAATCAAGTAGAATCTAAAAGAATCGAATCGAATCAAATCGAAAAAATTCGAATAGAATTGAATCGAAAAGAATCAAAACGAATCGAACCGAAGAGAATCGATTCGAATCAAAATAAAAAGTATCGTATCAAATCGAATCGAAAAGAATCATATCAAATAGAATCGAAAGAATGGAATCAAATCTAAAACAATCGAATCGAATCGAAAAGAATCGGATTGAATGGAATCGAATCGAAAAGAATACAATAGAATAGAATCGAAAGAAATCGAATAGAATCAAATCAAATCAAAAAGAATCGAATCGAATTGATCCTAACCAAAATAAGCGAAATGAATCGACTCGAACCGAAAAAAATCAAATCGAAAAGAATCTAATCTCAACGAAAATCATCGAAATGAATAGAATCGAATTGAATCAAATCGAAAAGAATCGAATGGAATCCAATCGAAAAGAATCAAAGTGATTCGAATCGAAACAAATTGAATCCAATCGAAAAGAATCTAATTGAATCGAATCGAAAAGAATCGAATTCAATCAAAACGAATCGATTCGAATGGAATAGAAAAGAATAGAATCGAATCGAAAAGAATCAAATCGAATCGAAAAGAATCGAATCGAAAAGAATTGAATCGAATCGAAAAGAAACGAATCGAACCGAATCAAAAAGAAAACAATCGAATCGAATCAAATACAAAAGAATCGCTTTGAATAGCATAGAATTGAAAAGAATTGAATCAATCGAATTGAAAACAATCGAATCGAAAAGAATCGAATCAAAAAAGTCGAATCGAAACGAAAACAATCGAATCGAATCGAATCTAAAAGAATCGTATTGAATTGAATCGAGTCGAAAAGACTCGAATCAAAAAGACTCGAATCGAATTGAATCAAATCGAAAAGAATGTAATAGAAACCACTCGAACAGAATCAAATCGAAATGATTCAAAATGAATCGAATAGAATAGAATCGAAAAAAATCGAAACGAATCGAAACGAATCGAAACGAATTGAATCGAAGAGAATCGATTAGAATCGAAATGAAAAGAATCGTATTGAATCGAAAAGAAACAAATCAAATCAAATCGAAAGAAATGAATCAAATCAAAAAGAATCCAATCGAATCGAAAAGAATCGAACTGAATGGAATCAAATCGAAAAGAATCTAATCGAATCGAAAAGAAACGAATCAAATTTAATGGAATCGAAAAGAATCGAATTGAATCGAAAAGAATCGAAATGAAACAAATCAGATCAAATGGAAAAGCATCAAATCGAATTGAAAAGAATCGAATCGAATCGAAATGAATCGAATCAAAAAGACTCGAATCGAAAAGAATCGAATTGAAAAGAATCCAATCGAATCGAAAAGACTCGAATCGAATTAAAAATATCAAATCGAATCGAATCGCAAAGATTCGAATTGAAAAGACTCGAATTGAAACGAATCGATTTGAAACGAAAAGAATCGAATCGAATCGAATCGAATTGAAAGAATCGAATTGAATAGAAAAAAATCGAATAGAAAAGAATCGAACCGAAAAGAAAAGAATCAAATTGAATCAGTCGATTAAATTCTAGTCGAATCGAATCAAAAAGAATGAAATCGAGTCGAATCGAATCGAAAAGAATCGAATCGAATCGAAAAGAATCGAATTGTATCTAATCAAAAAGAATCGAGTCGTATCGACTCGAATCGAAAAGAATCCAATTGCATCATCGAATGGAAACTAATCGAATTGAATAGAATCGAAAAGAATCGAATCGAATCAAATCGAAAACAATCAAATTGAATTGATCGAAAAGAATCGAATTGAATCAAATCGAATCGAAATGAAAGAATCGAATCGATTCAAATAGAAAAGAATCGAATCGAAAAGAATCAAATCGACACGAAAAGAATCGAATCGAATCAAAAAGTATCGAATTGATTCGAAAACATTCGAATCGAAAAGAATCGAATTGAAATGAATCCGATCGAAATGAAAAGAATCTACTCGATTCGAATCCAAAAGAATCGAATCCAAAAGAATCGAATCGAATCCAAAAGAATCGAATTGAATTGAATCAAAAGAAATGAATTGAATTGAATCAAAAAGGAACTAATCGAATCAAATCGGAAAAACTCGAATAGAATCAAATCGAATCAAAAAGAATCGAATAGATTCGAATCAAAAAGAATCGAATTGAGGGATCCCTGGGTGGCGCAGCGGTTTAGCGCCTGCCTTTGGCCCAGGGCGCGATCCTGGAGACCCGGGATCGAATCCCACATCGGGCTCCCGGTGCATGGAGCCTGCTTCTCCCTCTGCCTGTGTCTCTGCCTCTCTCACTCTCTCTGTGACTATCATAAATAAAAGAATCGAATTGAATCGAGTTGAAAAAAATCATAAAGAATCAAATCGAAAAGAATCGAATTCCATGTAACGAAAAGATTCGAATTGAAAAGATTCGAATCGAAACAAAAGAATCGAATCGAATCGACATGAATCAAAAAGAATCGAATCAAAACGAATCGAAAAGAAACAAATCAAGTAGAATCTAAAAGAATCGAATCGAATCAAATCGAAAAATTTCGAATAGAATTGAATCGAAAAGAATCAAAACGAATCGAACCGAAGAGAATCGATTCGAATCAAAATAAAAAGTATCGTATCAAATCGAATCGAAAAGAATCATATCAAATAGAATCGAAAGAATGGAATCAAATCTAAAACAATCGAATCGAATCGAAAAGAATCGGATTGAATGGAATCGAATCGAAAAGAATACAATAGAATAGAATCGAAAGAAATCGAATAGAATCAAATCAAATCAAAAAGAATCGAATCGAATTGATCCTAACCAAAATAAGCGAAATGAATCGACTCGAACCGAAAAAAAATCAAATCGAAAAGAATCTAATCTCAACGAAAATCATCGAAATGAATAGAATTGAATTGAATCAAATCGAAAAGAATCGAATGGAATCCAATCGAAAAGAATCAAAGTGATTCGAATAGAAACAAATTGAATCCAATCGAAAAGAATCTAATTGAATCGAATCGAAAAGAATCGAATTCAATCAAAACAAATCGATTCGAATGGAATAGAAAAGAATAGAATCGAATCGAAAAGAATCAAATCGAATCGAAAAGAATCGAATCGAAAAGAATTGAATCGAATCGAAAAGAAACGAATCGAACCGAATCAAAAAGAAAACAATCGAATCGAATCAAATACAAAAGAATCGCTTTGAATAGCATAGAATTGAAAAGAATTGAATCAATCGAATTGAAAACAATCGAATCGAAAAGAATCGAATCAAAAAAGTCGAATCGAAACGAAAACAATCGAATCGAATCGAATCTAAAAGAATCGTATTGAATTGAATCGAGTCGAAAAGACTCGAATCAAAAAGACTCGAATCGAATTGAATCAAATCGAAAAGAATCTAATAGAAACCACTCGAACAGAATCAAATCGAAATGATTCAAAATGAATCGAATAGAATAGAATCGAAAAAAATCGAAACGAATCGAAACGAATCGAAACGAATTGAATCGAAGAGAATCGATTAGAATCGAAATGAAAAGAATCGTATTGAATCGAATCGAAAAGAATCAAATCAAATCAAATCGAAAGAAATGAATCAAATCAAAAAGAATCCAATCGAATCGAAAAGAATCGAACTGAATGGAATCAAATCGAAAAGAATCTAATCGAATCGAAAAGAAACGAATCAAATTTAATGGAATCGAAAAGAATCGAATTGAATCGAAAAGAATCGAAATGAAACAAATCAGATCAAATGGAAAAGCATCAAATCGAATTGAAAAGAATCGAATCGAATCGAAATGAATCGAATCAAAAAGACTCGAATCGAAAAGAATCGAATTGAAAAGAATCCAATCGAATCGAAAAGACTCGAATCGAATTAAAAATATCAAATCGAATCGAATCGCAAAGATTCGAATTGAAAAGACTCGAATTGAAACGAATCGATTTGAAACGAAAAGAATCGAATCGAATCGAATCGAATTGAAAGAATCGAATTGAATAGAAAAAAATCGAATAGAAAAGAATCGAACCGAAAAGAAAAGAATCAAATTGAATCAGTCGATTAAATTCTAGTCGAATCGAATCAAAAAGAATGAAATCGAGTCGAATCGAATCGAAAAGAATCGAATCGAATCGAAAAGAATCGAATTGTATCTAATCAAAAAGAATCGAGTCGTATCGACTCGAATCGAAAAGAATCCAATTGCATCATCGAATGGAAACTAATCGAATTGAATAGAATCGAAAAGAATCGAATCGAATCAAATCGAAAACAATCAAATTGAATTGATCGAAAAGAATCGAATTGAATCAAATCGAATCGAAATGAAAGAATCGAATCGATTCAAATAGAAAAGAATCGAATCGAAAAGAATCAAATCGACACGAAAAGAATCGAATCGAATCAAAAAGTATCGAATTGATTCGAAAACATTCGAATCGAAAAGAATCGAATTGAAATGAATCCGATCGAAATGAAAAGAATCTACTCGATTCGAATCCAAAAGAATCGAATCCAAAAGAATCGAATCGAATCCAAAAGAATCGAATTGAATTGAATCAAAAGAAATGAATTGAATTGAATCAAAAAGGAACTAATCGAATCAAATCGGAAAAACTCGAATAGAATCAAATCGAATCAAAAAGAATCGAATAGATTCGAATCAAAAAGAATCGAATTGAGGGATCCCTGGGTGGCGCAGCGGTTTAGCGCCTGCCTTTGGCCCAGGGCGCGATCCTGGAGACCCGGGATCGAATCCCACATCGGGCTCCCGGTGCATGGAGCCTGCTTCTCCCTCTGCCTGTGTCTCTGCCTCTCTCACTCTCTCTGTGACTATCATAAAAAAAAGAATCGAATTGAATCGAGTTGAAAAAAATCATAAAGAATCAAATCGAAAAGAATCGAATTCCATGTAACGAAAAGATTCGAATTGAAAAGATTCGAATCGAAACAAAAGAATCGAATCGAATCGACATGAATCAAAAAGAATCGAATCAAAACGAATCGAAAAGAAACAAATCAAGTAGAATCTAAAAGAATCGAATCGAATCAAATCAAAAAAATTCGAATAGAATTGAATCGAAAAGAATCAAAACGAATCGAACCGAAGAGAATCGATTCGAATCAAAATAAAAAGTATCGTATCAAATCGAATCGAAAAGAATCATATCAAATAGAATCGAAAGAATGGAATCAAATCTAAAACAATTGAATCGAATCGAAAAGAATCGGATTGAATGGAATCGAATCGAAAAGAATACAATAGAATAGAATCGAAAGAAATCGAATAGAATCAAATCAAATCAAAAAGAATCGAATCGAATTGATCCTAACCAAAATAAGCGAAATGAATCGACTCGAACCGAAAAAAATCAAATCGAAAAGAATCTAATCTCAACGAAAATCATCGAAATGAATAGAATCGAATTGAATCAAATCGAAAAGAATCGAATGGAATCCAATCGAAAAGAATCAAAGTGATTCGAATCGAAACAAATTGAATCCAATCGAAAAAAATCTAATTGAATCGAATCGAAAAGAATCGAATTCAATCAAAACAAATCGATTCGAATGGAATAGAAAAGAATAGAATCGAATCGAAAAGAATCAAATCGAATCGTAAAGAATCGAATCGAAAAGAATTGAATCGAATCGAAAAGAAACGAATCGAACCGAATCAAAAAGAAAACAATCGAATCGAATCAAATACAAAAGAATCGCTTTGAATAGCATAGAATTGAAAAGAATTGAATCAATCGAATTGAAAACAATCGAATCGAAAAGAATCGAATCAAAAAGTCGAATCGAAACGAAAACAATCGAATCGAATCGAATCTAAAAGAATCGTATTGAATTGAATCGAGTCGAAAAGACTCGAATCAAAAAGACTCGAATCGAATTGAATCAAATCGAAAAGAATGTAATAGAAACCACTCGAACAGAATCAAATCGAAATGATTCAAAATGAATCGAATAGAATAGAATCGAAAAAAATCGAAACGAATCGAAACGAATCGAAACGAATTGAATCGAAGAGAATCGATTAGAATCGAAATGAAAAGAATCGTATTGAATCGAAAAGAATCAAATCAAATCAAATCGAAAGAAATGAATCAAATCAAAAAGAATCCAATCGAATCGAAAAGAATCGAACTGAATGGAATCAAATCGAAAAGAATCTAATCGAATCGAAAAGAAACGAATCAAATTTAATGGAATCGAAAAGAATCGAATTGAATCGAAAAGAATCGAAATGAAACAAATCAGATCAAATGGAAAAGCATCAAATCGAATTGAAAAGAATCGAATCGAATCGAAATGAATCGAATCAAAAAGACTCGAATCGAAAAGAATCGAATTGAAAAGAATCCAATCGAATCGAAAAGACTCGAATCGAATTAAAAATATCAAATCGAATCGAATCGCAAAGTTTCGAATTGAAAAGACTCGAATTGAAACGAATCGATTTGAAACGAAAAGAATCGAATCGAATCGAATCGAATTGAAAGAATCGAATTGAATAGAAAAAAATCGAATAGAAAAGAATCGAACCGAAAAGAAAAGAATCAAATTGAATCAGTCGATTAAATTCTAGTCGAATCGAATCAAAAAGAATGAAATCGAGTCGAATCGAATCGAAAAGAATCGAATCGAATCGAAAAGAATCGAATTGTATCTAATCAAAAAGAATCGAGTCGTATCGACTCGAATCGAAAAGAATCCAATTGCATCATCGAATGGAAACTAATCGAATTGAATAGAATCGAAAAGAATCGAATCGAATCAAATCGAAAACAATCAAATTGAATTGATCGAAAAGAATCGAATTGAATCAAATCGAATCGAAATGAAAGAATCGAATCGATTCAAATAGAAAAGAATCGAATCGAAAAGAATCAAATCGACACGAAAAGAATCGAATCGAATCAAAAAGTATCGAATTGATTCGAAAACATTCGAATCGAAAAGAATCGAATTGAAATGAATCCGATCGAAATGAAAAGAATCTACTCGATTCGAATCCAAAAGAATCGAATCCAAAAGAATCGAATCGAATCCAAAAGAATCGAATTGAATTGAATCAAAAGAAATGAATTGAATTGAATCAAAAAGGAACTAATCGAATCAAATCGGAAAAACTCGAATAGAATCAAATCGAATCAAAAAGAATCGAATAGATTCGAATCAAAAAGAATCGAATTGAGGGATCCCTGGGTGGCGCAGCGGTTTAGCGCCTGCCTTTGGCCCAGGGCGCGATCCTGGAGACCCGGGATCGAATCCCACATCGGGCTCCCGGTGCATGGAGCCTGCTTCTCCCTCTGCCTGTGTCTCTGCCTCTCTCACTCTCTCTGTGACTATCATAAAAAAAAGAATCGAATTGAATCGAGTTGAAAAAAATCATAAAGAATCAAATCGAAAAGAATCGAATTCCATGTAACGAAAAGATTCGAATTGAAAAGATTCGAATCGAAACAAAAGAATCGAATCGAATCGACATGAATCAAAAAGAATCGAATCAAAACGAATCCAAAAGAAACAAATCAAGTAGAATCTAAAAGAATCGAATCGAATCAAATCGAAAAAATTCGAATAGAATTGAATCGAAAAGAATCAAAACGAATCGAACCGAAGAGAATCGATTCGAATCAAAATAAAAAGTATCGTATCAAATCGAATCGAAAAGAATCATATCAAATAGAATCGAAAGAATGGAATCAAATCTAAAACAATTGAATCGAATCGAAAAGAATCGGATTGAATGGAATCGAATCGAAAAGAATACAATAGAATAGAATCGAAAGAAATCGAATAGAATCAAATCAAATCAAAAAGAATCGAATCGAATTGATCCTAACCAAAATAAGCGAAATGAATCGACTCGAACCGAAAAAAATCAAATCGAAAAGAATCTAATCTCAACGAAAATCATCGAAATGAATAGAATCGAATTGAATCAAATCGAAAAGAATCGAATGGAATCCAATCGAAAAGAATCAAAGTGATTCGAATCGAAACAAATTGAATCCAATCGAAAAGAATCTAATTGAATCGAATCGAAAAGAATCGAATTCAATCAAAACAAATCGATTCGAATGGAATAGAAAAGAATAGAATCGAATCGAAAAGAATCAAATCGAATCGAAAAGAATCGAATCGAAAAGAATTGAATCGAATCGAAAAGAAACGAATCGAACCGAATCAAAAAGAAAACAATCGAATCGAATCAAATACAAAAGAATCGCTTTGAATAGCATAGAATTGAAAAGAATTGAATCAATCGAATTGAAAACAATCGAATCGAAAAGAATCGAATCAAAAAAGTCGAATCGAAACGAAAACAATCGAATCGAATCGAATCTAAAAGAATCGTATTGAATTGAATCGAGTCGAAAAGACTCGAATCAAAAAGACTCGAATCGAATTGAATCAAATCGAAAAGAATGTAATAGAAACCATTCGAACAGAATCAAATCGAAATGATTCAAAATGAATCGAATAGAATAGAATCGAAAAAAATCGAAACGAATCGAAACGAATCGAAACGAATTGAATCGAAGAGAATCGATTAGAATCGAAATGAAAAGAATCGTATTGAATCGAAAAGAATCAAATCAAATCAAATCGAAAGAAATGAATCAAATCAAAAAGAATCCAATCGAATCGAAAAGATTCGAACTGAATGGAATCAAATCGAAAAGAATCTAATCGAATCGAAAAGAAACGAATCAAATTTAATGGAATCGAAAAGAATCGAATTGAATCCAAAAGAATCGAAATGAAACAAATCAGATCAAATGGAAAAGCATCAAATCGAATTGAAAAGAATCGAATCGAATCGAAATGAATCGAATTAAAAAGACTCGAATCGAAAAGAATCGAATTGAAAAGAATCCAATCGAATCGAAAAGACTCGAATCGAATTAAAAATATCAAATCGAATCGAATCGCAAAGATTCGAATTGAAAAGACTCGAATTGAAACGAATCGATTTGAAACGAAAAGAATCGAATCGAATCGAATCGAATTGAAAGAATCGAATTGAATAGAAAAAAATCGAATAGAAAAGCATCGAACCGCAAAGAAAAGAATCAAATTGAATCAGTCGATTAAATTCTAGTCGAATCGAATCAAAAAGAATGAAATCGAGTCGAATCGAATCGAAAAGAATCGAATCGAATCGAAAAGAATCGAATTGTATCTAATCAAAAAGAATCGAGTCGTATCGACTCGAATCGAAAAGAATCCAATTGCATCATCGAATGGAAACTAATCGAATTGAATAGAATCGAAAAGAATCGAATCGAATCAAATCGAAAACAATCAAATTGAATTGATCGAAAAGAATCGAATTGAATCAAATCGAATCGAAATGAAAGAATCGAATCGATTCAAATAGAAAAGAATCGAATCGAAAAGAATCAAATCGACACGAAAAGAATCGAATCGAATCAAAAAGTATCGAATTGATTCGAAAACATTCGAATCGAAAAGAATCGAATTGAAATGAATCCGATCGAAATGAAAAGAATCTACTCGATTCGAATCCAAAAGAATCGAATCCAAAAGAATCGAATCGAATCCAAAAGAATCGAATTGAATTGAATCAAAAGAAATGAATTGAATTGAATCAAAAAGGAACTAATCGAATCAAATCGGAAAAACTCGAATAGAATCAAATCGAATCAAAAAGAATCGAATAGATTCGAATCAAAAAGAATCGAATTGAGGGATCCCTGGGTGGCGCAGCGGTTTAGCGCCTGCCTTTGGCCCAGGGCGCGATCCTGGAGACCCGGGATCGAATCCCACATCGGGCTCCCGGTGCATGGAGCCTGCTTCTCCCTCTGCCTGTGTCTCTGCCTCTCTCACTCTCTCTGTGACTATCATAAAAAAAAGAATCGAATTGAATCGAGTTGAAAAAAATCATAAAGAATCAAATCGAAAAGAATCGAATTCCATGTAACGAAAAGATTCGAATTGAAAAGATTCGAATCGAAACAAAAGAATCGAATCGAATCGACATGAATCAAAAAGAATTGAATCAAAACGAATCGAAAAGAAACAAATCAAGTAGAATCTAAAAGAATCGAATCGAATCAAATCGAAACAATTCGAATAGAATTGAAGCGAAAAGAATCAAAACGAATCGAACCGAAGAGAATCGATTCGAATCAAAATAAAAAGTATCGTATCAAATCGAATCGAAAAGAATCATATCAAATAGAATCGAAAGAATGGAATCAAATCTAAAACAATCGAATCGAATCGAAAAGAATCGGATTGAATGGAATCGAATCGAAAAGAATACAATAGAATAGAATCGAAAGAAATCGAATAGAATCAAATCAAATCAAAAAGAATCGAATCGAATTGATCCTAACCAAAATAAGCGAAATGAATCGACTCGAACCAAAAAAAATCAAATCGAAAAGAATCTAATCTCAACGAAAATCATCGAAATGAATAGAATCGAATTGAATCAAACCGAAAAGAATCGAATGGAATCCAATCGAAAAGAATCAAAGTGATTCGAATCGAAACAAATTGAATCCAATCGAAAAGAATCTAATTGAATCGAATCGAAAAGAATCGAATTCAATCAAAACGAATCGATTCGAATGGAATAGAAAAGAATAGAATCGAATCGAAAAGAATCAAATCGAATCGAAAAGAATCGAATCGAAAAGAATTGAATCGAATCGAAAAGAAACGAATCGAACCGAATCAAAAAGAAAACAATCGAATCGAATCAAATACAAAAGAATCGCTTTGAATAGCATAGAATTGAAAAGAATTGAATCAATCGAATTGAAAACAATCGAATCGAAAAGAATCGAATCAAAAAAGTCGAATCGAAACGAAAACAATCGAATCGAATCGAATCTAAAAGAATCGTATTGAATTGAATCGAGTCGAAAAGACTCGAATCAAAAAGACTCGAATCGAATTGAATCAAATCGAAAAGAATGTAATAGAAACCACTCGAACAGAATCAAGTCGAAATGATTCAAAATGAATCGAATAGAATAGAATCGAAAAAAATCGAAACGAATCGAAACGAATCGAAACGAATTGAATCGAAGAGAATCGATTAGAATCGAAATGAAAAGAATCGTATTGAATCGAAAAGAAACAAATCAAATCAAATCAAATCGAAAGAAATGAATCAAATCAAAAAGAATCCAATCGAATCGAAAAGAATCGAACTGAATGGAATCAAATCGAAAAGAATCTAATCGAATCGAAAAGAAACGAATCAAATTTAATGGAATCGAAAAGAATCGAATTGAATCGAAAAGAATCGAAATGAAACAAATCAGATCAAATGGAAAAGCATCAAATCGAATTGAAAAGAATCGAATCGAATCGAAATGAATCGAATCAAAAAGACTCGAATCGAAAAGAATCGAATTGAAAAGAATCCAATCGAATCGAAAAGACTCGAATCGAATTAAAAATATCAAATCGAATCGAATCGCAAAGATTCGAATTGAAAAGACTCGAATTGAAACGAATCGATTTGAAACGAAAAGAATCGAATCGAATCGAATCGAATTGAAAGAATCGAATTGAATAGAAAAAAATCGAATAGAAAAGAATCGAACCGAAAAGAAAAGAATCAAATTGAATCAGTCGATTAAATTCTAGTCGAATCGAATCAAAAAGAATGAAATCGAGTCGAATCGAATCGAAAAGAATCGAATCGAATCGAAAAGAATCGAATTGTATCTAATCAAAAAGAATCGAGTCGTATCGACTCGAATCGAAAAGAATCCAATTGCATCATCGAATGGAAACTAATCGAATTGAATAGAATCGAAAAGAATCGAATCGAATCAAATCGAAAACAATCAAATTGAATTGATCGAAAAGAATCGAATTGAATCAAATCGAATCGAAATGAAAGAATCGAATCGATTCAAATAGAAAAGAATCGAATCGAAAAGAATCAAATCGACACGAAAAGAATCGAATCGAATCAAAAAGTATCGAATTGATTCGAAAACATTCGAATCGAAAAGAATCGAATTGAAATGAATCCGATCGAAATGAAAAGAATCTACTCGATTCGAATCCAAAAGAATCGAATCCAAAAGAATCGAATCGAATCCAAAAGAATCGAATTGAATTGAATCAAAAGAAATGAATTGAATTGAATCAAAAAGGAACTAATCGAATCAAATCGGAAAAACTCGAATAGAATCAAATCGAATCAAAAAGAATCGAATAGATTCGAATCAAAAAGAATCGAATTGAGGGATCCCTGGGTGGCGCAGCGGTTTAGCGCCTGCCTTTGGCCCAGGGCGCGATCCTGGAGACCCGGGATCGAATCCCACATCGGGCTCCCGGTGCATGGAGCCTGCTTCTCCCTCTGCCTGTGTCTCTGCCTCTCTCACTCTCTCTGTGACTATCATAAAAAAAAGAATCGAATTGAATCGAGTTGAAAAAAATCATAAAGAATCAAATCGAAAAGAATCGAATTCCATGTAACGAAAAGATTCGAATTGAAAAGATTCGAATCGAAACAAAAGAATCGAATCGAATCGACATGAATCAAAAAGAATCGAATCAAAACGAATCGAAAAGAAACAAATCAAGTAGAATCTAAAAGAATCGAATCGAATCAAATCGAAACAATTCGAATAGAATTGAATCGAAAAGAATCAAAACGAATCGAACCGAAGAGAATCGATTCGAATCAAAATAAAAAGTATCGTATCAAATCGAATCGAAAAGAATCATATCAAATAGAATCGAAAGAATGGAATCAAATCTAAAACAATTGAATCGAATCGAAAAGAATCGGATTGAATGGAATCGAATCGAAAAGAATACAATAGAATAGAATCGAAAGAAATCGAATAGAATCAAATCAAATCAAAAAGAATCGAATCGAATCGAAATGAATCGAATCAAAAAGACTCGAATCGAAAAGAATCGAATTGAAAAGAATCCAATCGAATCGAAAAGACTCGAATCGAATTAAAAATATCAAATCGAATCGAATCGCAAAGATTCGAATTGAAAAGACTCGAATTGAAACGAATCGATTTGAAACGAAAAGAATCGAATCGAATCGAATCGAATTGAAAGAATCGAATTGAATAGAAAAAAATCGAATAGAAAAGAATCGAACCGAAAAGAAAAGAATCAAATTGAATCAGTCGATTAAATTCTAGTCGAATCGAATCAAAAAGAATGAAATCGAGTCGAATCGAATCGAAAAGAATCGAATCGAATCGAAAAGAATCGAATTGTATCTAATCAAAAAGAATCGAGTCGTATCGACTCGAATCGAAAAGAATCCAATTGCATCATCGAATGGAAACTAATCGAATTGAATAGAATCGAAAAGAATCGAATCGAATCAAATCGAAAACAATCAAATTGAATTGATCGAAAAGAATCGAATTGAATCAAATCGAATCGAAATGAAAGAATCGAATCGTTTCAAATAGAAAAGAATCGAATCGAAAAGAATCAAATCGACACGAAAAGAATCGAATCGAATCAAAAAGTATCGAATTGATTCGAAAACATTCGAATCGAAAAGAATCGAATTGAAATGAATCCGATCGAAATGAAAAGAATCTACTCGATTCGAATCCAAAAGAATCGAATCCAAAAGAATCGAATCGAATCCAAAAGAATCGAATTGAATTGAATCAAAAGAAATGAATTGAATTGAATCAAAAAGGAACTAATCGAATCAAATCGGAAAAACTCGAATAGAATCAAATCGAATCAAAAAGAATCGAATAGATTCGAATCAAAAAGAATCGAATTGAGGGATCCCTGGGTGGCGCAGCGGTTTAGCGCCTGCCTTTGGCCCAGGGCGCGATCCTGGAGACCCGGGATCGAATCCCACATCGGGCTCCCGGTGCATGGAGCCTGCTTCTCCCTCTGCCTGTGTCTCTGCCTCTCTCACTCTCTCTGTGACTATCATAAAAAAAAGAATCGAATTGAATCGAGTTGAAAAAAATCATAAAGAATCAAATCGAAAAGAATCGAATTCCATGTAACGAAAAGATTCGAATTGAAAAGATTCGAATCGAAACAAAAGAATCGAATCGAATCGACATGAATCAAAAAGAATCGAATCAAAACGAATCCAAAAGAAACAAATCAAGTAGAATCTAAAAGAATCGAATCGAATCAAATCGAAACAATTCGAATAGAATTGAATCGAAAAGAATCAAAACGAATCGAACCGAAGAGAATCGATTCGAATCAAAATAAAAAGTATCGTATCAAATCGAATCGAAAAGAATCATATCAAATAGAATCGAAAGAATGGAATCAAATCTAAAACAATTGAATCGAATCGAAAAGAATCGGATTGAATGGAATCGAATCGAAAAGAATACAATAGAATAGAATCGAAAGAAATCGAATAGAATCAAATCAAATCAAAAAGAATCGAATCGAATTGATCCTAACCAAAATAAGCGAAATGAATCGACTCGAACCGAAAAAAATCAAATCGAAAAGAATCTAATCTCAACGAAAATCATCGAAATGAATAGAATCGAATTGAATCAAATCGAAAAGAATCGAATGGAATCCAATCGAAAAGAATCAAAGTGATTCGAATCGAAACAAATTGAATCCAATCGAAAAGAATCTAATTGAATCGAATCGAAAAGAATCGAATTCAATCAAAACAAATCGATTCGAATGGAATAGAAAAGAATAGAATCGAATCGAAAAGAATCAAATCGAATCGAAAAGAATCGAATCGAAAAGAATTGAATCGAATCGAAAAGAAACGAATCGAACCGAATCAAAAAGAAAACAATCGAATCGAATCAAATACAAAAGAATCGCTTTGAATAGCATAGAATTGAAAAGAATTGAATCAATCGAATTGAAAACAATCGAATCGAAAAGAATCGAATCAAAAAAGTCGAATCGAAACGAAAACAATCGAATCGAATCGAATCTAAAAGAATCGTATTGAATTGAATCGAGTCGAAAAGACTCGAATCAAAAAGACTCGAATCGAATTGAATCAAATCGAAAAGAATCTAATAGAAACCACTCGAACAGAATCAAATCGAAATGATTCAAAATGAATCGAATAGAATAGAATCGAAAAAAATCGAAACGAATCGAAACGAATCGAAACGAATTGAATCGAAGAGAATCGATTAGAATCGAAATGAAAAGAATCGTATTGAATCGAAAAGAATCAAATCAAATCAAATCGAAAGAAATGAATCAAATCAAAAAGAATCCAATCGAATCGAAAAGATTCGAACTGAATGGAATCAAATCGAAAAGAATCTAATCGAATCGAAAAGAAACGAATCAAATTTAATGGAATCGAAAAGAATCGAATTGAATCGAAAAGAATCGAAATGAAACAAATCAGATCAAATGGAAAAGCATCAAATCGAATTGAAAAGAATCGAATCGAATCGAAATGAATCGAATCAAAAAGACTCGAATCGAAAAGAATCGAATTGAAAAGAATCCAATCGAATCGAAAAGACTCGAATCGAATTAAAAATATCAAATCGAATCGAATCGCAAAGATTCGAATTGAAAAGACTCGAATTGAAACGAATCGATTTGAAACGAAAAGAATCGAATCGAATCGAATCGAATTGAAAGAATCGAATTGAATAGAAAAAAATCGAATAGAAAAGAATCGAACCGAAAAGAAAAGAATCAAATTGAATCAGTCGATTAAATTCTAGTCGAATCGAATCAAAAAGAATGAAATCGAGTCGAATCGAATCGAAAAGAATCGAATCGAATCGAAAAGAATCGAATTGTATCTAATCAAAAAGAATCGAGTCGTATCGACTCGAATCGAAAAGAATCCAATTGCATCATCGAATGGAAACTAATCGAATTGAATAGAATCGAAAAGAATCGAATCGAATCAAATCGAAAACAATCAAATTGAATTGATCGAAAAGAATCGAATTGAATCAAATCGAATCGAAATGAAAGAATCGAATCGATTCAAATAGAAAAGAATCGAATCGAAAAGAATCAAATCGACACGAAAAGAATCGAATCGAATCAAAAAGTATCGAATTGATTCGAAAACATTCGAATCGAAAAGAATCGAATTGAAATGAATCCGATCGAAATGAAAAGAATCTACTCGATTCGAATCCAAAAGAATCGAATCCAAAAGAATCGAATCGAATCCAAAAGAATCGAATTGAATTGAATCAAAAGAAATGAATTGAATTGAATCAAAAAGGAACTAATCGAATCAAATCGGAAAAACTCGAATAGAATCAAATCGAATCAAAAAGAATCGAATAGATTCGAATAAAAAAGAATCGAATTGAGGGATCCCTGGGTGGCGCAGCGGTTTAGCGCCTGCCTTTGGCCCAGGGCGCGATCCTGGAGACCCGGGATCGAATCCCACATCGGGCTCCCGGTGCATGGAGCCTGCTTCTCCCTCTGCCTGTGTCTCTGCCTCTCTCACTCTCTCTGTGACTATCATAAAAAAAAGAATCGAATTGAATCGAGTTGAAAAAAATCATAAAGAATCAAATCGAAAAGAATCGAATTCCATGTAACGAAAAGATTCGAATTGAAAAGATTCGAATCGAAACAAAAGAATCGAATCGAATCGACATGAATCAAAAAGAATTGAATCAAAACGAATCGAAAAGAAACAAATCAAGTAGAATCTAAAAGAATCGAATCGAATCAAATCGAAACAATTCGAATAGAATTGAAGCGAAAAGAATCAAAACGAATCGAACCGAAGAGAATCGATTCGAATCAAAATAAAAAGTATCGTATCAAATCGAATCGAAAAGAATCATATCAAATAGAATCGAAAGAATGGAATCAAATCTAAAACAATCGAATCGAATCGAAAAGAATCGGATTGAATGGAATCGAATCGAAAAGAATACAATAGAATAGAATCGAAAGAAATCGAATAGAATCAAATCAAATCAAAAAGAATCGAATCGAATTGATCCTAACCAAAATAAGCGAAATGAATCGACTCGAACCGAAAAAAATCAAATCGAAAAGAATCTAATCTCAACGAAAATCATCGAAATGAATAGAATCGAATTGAATCAAACCGAAAAGAATCGAATGGAATCCAATCGAAAAGAATCAAAGTGATTCGAATCGAAACAAATTGAATCCAATCGAAAAGAATCTAATTGAATCGAATCGAAAAGAATCGAATTCAATCAAAACGAATCGATTCGAATGGAATAGAAAAGAATAGAATCGAATCGAAAAGAATCAAATCGAATCGAAAAGAATCGAATCGAAAAGAATTGAATCGAATCGAAAAGAAACGAATCGAACCGAATCAAAAAGAAAACAATCGAATCGAATCAAATACAAAAGAATCGCTTTGAATAGCATAGAATTGAAAAGAATTGAATCAATCGAATTGAAAACAATCGAATCGAAAAGAATCGAATCAAAAAAGTCGAATCGAAACGAAAACAATCGAATCGAATCGAATCTAAAAGAATCGTATTGAATTGAATCGAGTCGAAAAGACTCGAATCAAAAAGACTCGAATCGAATTGAATCAAATCGAAAAGAATGTAATAGAAACCACTCGAACAGAATCAAGTCGAAATGATTCAAAATGAATCGAATAGAATAGAATCGAAAAAAATCGAAACGAATCGAAACGAATCGAAACGAATTGAATCGAAGAGAATCGATTAGAATCGAAATGAAAAGAATCGTATTGAATCGAAAAGAAACAAATCAAATCAAATCGAAAGAAATGAATCAAATCAAAAAGAATCCAATCGAATCGAAAAGAATCGAACTGAATGGAATCAAATCGAAAAGAATCTAATCGAATCGAAAAAAATCGAATCAAATTTAATGGAATCGAAAAGAATCGAATTGAATCGAAAAGAATCGAAATGAAACAAATCAGATCAAATGGAAAAGCATCAAATCGAATTGAAAAGAATCGAATCGAATCGAAATGAATCGAATCAAAAAGACTCGAATCGAAAAGAATCGAATTGAAAAGAATCCAATCGAATCGAAAAGACTCGAATCGAATTAAAAATATCAAATCAAATCGAATCGCAAAGATTCGAATTGAAAAGACTCGAATTGAAACGAATCGATTTGAAACGAAAAGAATCGAATCGAATCGAATCGAATTGAAAGAATCGAATTGAATAGAAAAAAATCGAATAGAAAAGAATCGAACCGAAAAGAAAAGAATCAAATTGAATCAGTCGATTAAATTCTAGTCGAATCGAATCAAAAAGAATGAAATCGAGTCGAATCGAATCGAAAAGAATCGAATCGAATCGAAAAGAATCGAATTGTATCTAATCAAAAAGAATCGAATCGTATCGACTCGAATCGAAAAGAATCCAATTGCATCATCGAATGGAAACTAATCGAATTGAATAGAATCGAAAAGAATCGAATCGAATCAAATCGAAAACAATCAAATTGAATTGATCGAAAAGAATCGAATTGAATCAAATCGAATCGAAATGAAAGAATCGAATCGATTCAAATAGAAAAGAATCGAATCGAAAAGAATCAAATCGACACGAAAGAATCGAATCGAATCAAAAAGTATCGAATTGATTCGAAAACATTCGAATCGAAAAGAATCGAATTGAAATGAATCCGATCGAAATGAAAAGAATCTACTCGATTCGAATCCAAAAGAATCGAATCCAAAAGAATCGAATCGAATCCAAAAGAATCGAATTGAATTGAATCAAAAGAAATGAATTGAATTGAATCAAAAAGGAACTAATCGAATCAAATCGGAAAAACTCGAATAGAATCAAATCGAATCAAAAAGAATCGAATAGATTCGAATCAAAAAGAATCGAATTGAGGGATCCCTGGGTGGCGCAGCGGTTTAGCGCCTGCCTTTGGCCCAGGGCGCGATCCTGGAGACCCGGGATCGAATCCCACATCGGGCTCCCGGTGCATGGAGCCTGCTTCTCCCTCTGCCTGTGTCTCTGCCTCTCTCACTCTCTCTGTGACTATCATAAATAAAAGAATCGAATTGAATCGAGTTGAAAAAAATCATAAAGAATCAAATCGAAAAGAATCGAATTCCATGTAACGAAAAGATTCGAATTGAAAAGATTCGAATCGAAACAAAAGAATCGAATCGAATCGACATGAATCAAAAAGAATCGAATCAAAACGAATCCAAAAGAAACAAATCAAGTAGAATCTAAAAGAATCGAATCGAATCAAATCGAAAAAATTCGAATAGAATTGAATCGAAAAGAATCAAAACGAATCGAACCGAAGAGAATCGATTCGAATCAAAATAAAAAGTATCGTATCAAATCGAATCGAAAAGAATCATATCAAATAGAATCGAAAGAATGGAATCAAATCTAAAACAATTGAATCGAATCGAAAAGAATCGGATTGAATGGAATCGAATCGAAAAGAATACAATAGAATAGAATCGAAAGAAATCGAATAGAATCAAATCAAATCAAAAAGAATCGAATCGAATTGATCCTAACCAAAATAAGCGAAATGAATCGACTCGAACCGAAAAAAATCAAATCGAAAAGAATCTAATCTCAACGAAAATCATCGAAATGAATAGAATCGAATTGAATCAAATCGAAAAGAATCGAATGGAATCCAATCGAAAAGAATCAAAGTGATTCGAATCGAAACAAATTGAATCCAATCGAAAAGAATCTAATTGAATCGAATCGAAAAGAATCGAATTCAATCAAAACGAATCGATTCGAATGGAATAGAAAAGAATAGAATCGAATCGAAAAGAATCAAATCGAATCGAAAAGAATCGAATCGAAAAGAATTGAATCGAATCGAAAAGAAACGAATCGAACCGAATCTAAAAGAAAACAATCGAATCGAATCAAATACAAAAGAATCGCTTTGAATAGCATAGAATTGAAAAGAATTGAATCAATCGAATTGAAAACAATCGAATCGAAAAGAATCGAATCAAAAAAGTCGAATCGAAACGAAAACAATCGAATCGAATCGAATCTAAAAGAATCGTATTGAATTGAATCGAGTCGAAAAGACTCGAATCAAAAAGACTCGAATCGAATTGAATCAAATCGAAAAGAATCTAATAGAAACCACTCGAACAGAATCAAATCGAAATGATTCAAAATGAATCGAATAGAATAGAATCGAAAAAAATCGAAACGAATCGAAACGAATTGAATCGAAGAGAATCGATTAGAATCGAAATGAAAAGAATCGTATTGAATCGAAAAGAATCAAATCAAATCAAATCGAAAGAAATGAATCAAATCAAAAAGAATCCAATCGAATCGAAAAGAATCGAACTGAATGGAATCAAATCGAAAAGAATCTAATCGAATCGAAAAGAAACGAATCAAATTTAATGGAATCGAAAAGAATCGAATTGAATCGAAAAGAATCGAAATGAAACAAATCAGATCAAATGGAAAAGCATCAAATCGAATTGAAAAGAATCGAATCGAATCGAAATGAATCGAATCAAAAAGACTCGAATCGAAAAGAATCGAATTGAAAAGAATCCAATCGAATCGAAAAGACTCGAATCGAATTAAAAATATCAAATCGAATCGAATCGCAAAGATTCGAATTGAAAAGACTCGAATTGAAACGAATCGATTTGAAACGAAAAGAATCGAATCGAATCGAATCGAATTGAAAGAATCGAATTGAATAGAAAAAAATCGAATAGAAAAGAATCGAACCGAAAAGAAAAGAATCAAATTGAATCAGTCGATTAAATTCTAGTCGAATCGAATCAAAAAGAATGAAATGGAGTCGAATCGAATCGAAAAGAATCGAATCGAATCGAAAAGAATCGAATTGTATCTAATCAAAAAGAATCGAGTCGTATCGACTCGAATCGAAAAGAATCCAATTGCATCATCGAATGGAAACTAATCGAATTGAATAGAATCGAAAAGAATCGAATCGAATCAAATCGAAAACAATCAAATTGAATTGATCGAAAAGAATCGAATTGAATCAAATCGAATCGAAATGAAAGAATCGAATCGATTCAAATAGAAAAGAATCGAATCGAAAAGAATCAAATCGACACGAAAAGAATCGAATCGAATCAAAAAGTATCGAATTGATTCGAAAACATTCGAATCGAAAAGAATCGAATTGAAATGAATCCGATCGAAATGAAAAGAATCTACTCGATTCGAATCCAAAAGAATCGAATCCAAAAGAATCGAATCGAATCCAAAAGAATCGAATTGAATTGAATCAAAAGAAATGAATTGAATTGAATCAAAAAGGAACTAATCGAATCAAATCGGAAAAACTCGAATAGAATCAAATCGAATCAAAAAGAATCGAATAGATTCGAATCAAAAAGAATCGAATTGAGGGATCCCTGGGTGGCGCAGCGGTTTAGCGCCTGCCTTTGGCCCAGGGCGCGATCCTGGAGACCCGGGATCGAATCCCACATCGGGCTCCCGGTGCATGGAGCCTGCTTCTCCCTCTGCCTGTGTCTCTGCCTCTCTCACTCTCTCTGTGACTATCATAAAAAAAAGAATCGAATTGAATCGAGTTGAAAAAAATCATAAAGAATCAAATCGAAAAGAATCGAATTCCATGTAACGAAAAGATTCGAATTGAAAAGATTCGAATCGAAACAAAAGAATCGAATCGAATCGACATGAATCAAAAAGAATTGAATCAAAACGAATCGAAAAGAAACAAATCAAGTAGAATCTAAAAGAATCGAATCGAATCAAATCGAAACAATTCGAATAGAATTGAAGCGAAAAGAATCAAAACGAATCGAACCGAAGAGAATCGATTCGAATCAAAATAAAAAGTATCGTATCAAATCGAATCGAAAAGAATCATATCAAATAGAATCGAAAGAATGGAATCAAATCTAAAACAATCGAATCGAATCGAAAAGAATCGGATTGAATGGAATCGAATCGAAAAGAACACAATAGAATAGAATCGAAAGAAATCGAATAGAATCAAATCAAATCAAAAGAATCGAATTGAATTGATCCTAACCAAAATAAGCGAAATGAATCGACTCGAACCGAAAAAAATCAAATCGAAAAGAATCTAATCTCAACGAAAATCATCGAAATGAATAGAATCGAATTGAATCAAATCGAAAAGAATCGAATGGAATCCAATCGAAAAGAATCAAAGTGATTCGAATCGAAACAAATTGAATCCAATCGAAAAGAATCTAATTGAATCGAATCGAAAAGAATCGAATTCAATCAAAACGAATCGATTCGAATGGAATAGAAAAGAATAGAATCGAATCGAAAAGAATCAAATCGAATCGAAAAGAATCGAATCGAAAAGAATTGAATCGAATCGAAAAGAAACGAATCGAACCGAATCTAAAAGAAAACAATCGAATCGAATCAAATACAAAAGAATCGCTTTGAATAGAATAGAATTGAAAAGAATTGAATCAATCGAATTGAGAACAATCGAATCGAAAAGAATCGAATCAAAAAAGTCGAATCGAAACGAAAACAATCGAATCGAATCGAATCTAAAAGAATCGTATTGAATTGAATCGAGTCGAAAAGACTCGAATCAAAAAGACTCGAATCGAATTGAATCAAATCGAAAAGAATCTAATAGAAACCACTCGAACAGAATCAAATCGAAATGATTCAAAATGAATCGAATAGAATAGAATCGAAAAAAATCGAAACGAATCGAAACGAATCGAAACGAATTGAATCGAAGAGAATCGATTAGAATCGAAATGAAAAGAATCGTATTGAATCGAAAAGAATCAAATCAAATCAAATCGAAAGAAATGAATCAAATCAAAAAGAATCCAATCGAATCGAAAAGAATCGAACTGAATGGAATCAAATCGAAAAGAATCTAATCGAATCGAAAAGAAACGAATCAAATTTAATGGAATCGAAAAGAATCGAATTGAATCGAAAAGAATCGAAATGAAACAAATCAGATCAAATGGAAAAGCATCAAATCGAATTGAAAAGAATCGAATCGAATCGAAATGAATCGAATCAAAAAGACTCGAATCGAAAAGAATCGAATTGAAAACAATCCAATCGAATCGAAAAGACTCGAATCGAATTAAAAATATCAAATCGAATCGAATCGCAAAGATTCGAATTGAAAAGACTCGAATTGAAACGAATCGATTTGAAACGAAAAGAATCGAATCGAATCGAATCGAATTGAAAGAATCGAATTGAATAGAAAAAAATCGAATAGAAAAGAATCGAACCGAAAAGAAAAGAATCAAATTGAATCAGTCGATTAAATTCTAGTCGAATCGAATCAAAAAGAATGAAATGGAGTCGAATCGAATCGAAAAGAATCGAATCGAATCGAAAAGAATCGAATTGTATCTAATCAAAAAGAATCGAGTCGTATCGACTCGAATCGAAAAGAATCCAATTGCATCATCGAATGGAAACTAATCGAATTGAATAGAATCGAAAAGAATCGAATCGAATCAAATCGAAAACAATCAAATTGAATTGATCGAAAAGAATCGAATTGAATCAAATCGAATCGAAATGAAAAGAATCGAATCGATTCAAATAGAAAAGAATCGAATCGAAAAGAATCAAATCGACACGAAAAGAATCGAATCGAATCAAAAAGTATCGAATTGATTCGAAAACATTCGAATCGAAAAGAATCGAATTGAAATGAATCCGATCGAAATGAAAAGAATCTACTCGATTCGAATCCAAAAGAATCGAATCCAAAAGAATCGAATCGAATCCAAAAGAATCGAATTGAATTGAATCAAAAGAAATGAATTGAATCAAAAAGAACTAATCGAATCAAATCGAAAAAAATCGAATAGAATCAAATCGAATCAAAAAGAATCGAATAGATTCGAATAAAAAAGAATCGAATTGAGGGATCCCTGGATGGCGCAGCGGTTTAGCGCCTGCCTTTGGCCCAGGGCGCGATCCTGGAGACCCGGGATCGAATCCCACATCGGGCTCCCGGTGCATGGAGCCTGCTTCTCCCTCTGCCTGTGTCTCTGCCTCTCTCACTCTCTCTGTGACTATCATAAAAAAAAGAATCGAATTGAATCGAGTTGAAAAAAATCATAAAGAATCAAATCGAAAAGAATCGAATTCCATGTAACGAAAAGATTCGAATTGAAAAGATTCGAATCGAAACAAAAGAATCGAATCGAATCGACATGAATCAAAAAGAATCGAATCAAAACGAATCGAAAAGAAACAAATCAAGTAGAATCTAAAAGAATCGAATCGAATCAAATCGAAAAAATTCGAATAGAATTGAATCGAAAAGAATCAAAACGAATCGAACCGAAGAGAATCGATTCGAATCAAAATAAAAAGTATTGTATCAAATCGAATCGAAAAGAATCATATCAAATAGAATCGAAAGAATGGAATCAAATCTAAAACAATCGAATCGAATCGAAAAGAATCGGATTGAATGGAATCGAATCGAAAAGAATACAATAGAATAGAATCGAAAGAAATCGAATAGAATCAAATCAAATCAAAAAGAATCGAATCGAATTGATCCTAACCAAAATAAGCGAAATGAATCGACTCGAACCGAAAAAAATCAAATCGAAAAGAATCTAATCTCAACGAAAATCATCGAAATGAATAGAATCGAATTGAATCAAATCGAAAAGAATCGAATGGAATCCAATCGAAAAGAATCAAAGTGATTCGAATCGAAACAAATTGAATCCAATCGAAAAGAATCTAATTGAATCGAATCGAAAAGAATCGAATTCAATCAAAACAAATCGATTCGAATGGAATAGAAAAGAATAGAATCGAATCGAAAAGAATCAAATCGAATCGAAAAGAATCGAATCGAAAAGAATTGAATCGAATCGAAAAGAAACGAATCGAACCGAATCAAAAAGAAAACAATCGAATCGAATCAAATACAAAAGAATCGCTTTGAATAGCATAGAATTGAAAAGAATTGAATCAATCGAATTGAAAACAATCGAATCGAAAAGAATCGAATCAAAAAAGTCGAATCGAAACGAAAACAATCGAATCGA
The DNA here is from genome assembly GCF_053574225.1 of Canis aureus. NCBI lineage: Eukaryota > Metazoa > Chordata > Mammalia > Carnivora > Canidae > Canis > Canis aureus. Next base: position 1,115,196 of record NW_027554429.1, read on the forward strand.
ATCGAATCTAAAAGAATCGTATTGAATTGAATCGAGTCGAAAAGACTCGAATCAAAAAGACTCGAATCGAATTGAATCAAATCGAAAAGAATCTAATAGAAACCACTCGAACAGAATCAAATCGAAATGATTCAAAATGAATCGAATAGAATAGAATCGAAAAAAATCGAAACGAATCGAAACGAATCGAAACGAATTGAATCGAAGAGAATCGATTAGAATCGAAATGAAAAGAATCGTATTGAATCGAAAAGAATCAAATCAAATCAAATCGAAAGAAATGAATCAAATCAAAAAGAATCCAATCGAATCGAAAAGATTCGAACTGAATGGAATCAAATCGAAAAGAATCTAATCGAATCGAAAAGAAACGAATCAAATTTAATGGAATCGAAAAGAATCGAATTGAATCGAAAAGAATCGAAATGAAACAAATCAGATCAAATGGAAAAGCATCAAATCGAATTGAAAAGAATCGAATCGAATCGAAATGAATCGAATCAAAAAGACTCGAATCGAAAAGAATCGAATTGAAAAGAATCCAATCGAATCGAAAAGACTCGAATCGAATTAAAAATATCAAATCGAATCGAATCGCAAAGATTCGAATTGAAAAGACTCGAATTGAAACGAATCGATTTGAAACGAAAAGAATCGAATCGAATCGAATCGAATTGAAAGAATCGAATTGAATAGAAAAAAATCGAATAGAAAAGAATCGAACCGAAAAGAAAAGAATCAAATTGAATCAGTCGATTAAATTCTAGTCGAATCGAATCAAAAAGAATGAAATCGAGTCGAATCGAATCGAAAAGAATCGAATCGAATCGAAAAGAATCGAATTGTATCTAATCAAAAAGAATCGAGTCGTATCGACTCGAATCGAAAAGAATCCAATTGCATCATCGAATGGAAACTAATCGAATTGAATAGAATCGAAAAGAATCGAATCGAATCAAATCGAAAACAATCAAATTGAATTGATCGAAAAGAATCGAATTGAATCAAATCGAATCGAAATGAAAGAATCGAATCGATTCAAATAGAAAAGAATCGAATCGAAAAGAATCAAATCGACACGAAAAGAATCGAATCGAATCAAAAAGTATCGAATTGATTCGAAAACATTCGAATCGAAAAGAATCGAATTGAAATGAATCCGATCGAAATGAAAAGAATCTACTCGATTCGAATCCAAAAGAATCGAATCCAAAAGAATCGAATCGAATCCAAAAGAATCGAATTGAATTGAATCAAAAGAAATGAATTGAATTGAATCAAAAAGGAACTAATCGAATCAAATCGGAAAAACTCGAATAGAATCAAATCGAATCAAAAAGAATCGAATAGATTCGAATAAAAAAGAATCGAATTGAGGGATCCCTGGGTGGCGCAGCGGTTTAGCGCCTGCCTTTGGCCCAGGGCGCGATCCTGGAGACCCGGGATCGAATCCCACATCGGGCTCCCGGTGCATGGAGCCTGCTTCTCCCTCTGCCTGTGTCTCTGCCTCTCTCACTCTCTCTGTGACTATCATAAAAAAAAGAATCGAATTGAATCGAGTTGAAAAAAATCATAAAGAATCAAATCGAAAAGAATCGAATTCCATGTAACGAAAAGATTCGAATTGAAAAGATTCGAATCGAAACAAAAGAATCGAATCGAATCGACATGAATCAAAAAGAATCGAATCAAAACGAATCGAAAAGAAACAAATCAAGTAGAATCTAAAAGAATCGAATCGAATCAAATCGAAAAAATTCGAATAGAATTGAATCGAAAAGAATCAAAACGAATCGAACCGAAGAGAATCGATTCGAATCAAAATAAAAAGTATCGTATCAAATCGAATCGAAAAGAATCATATCAAATAGAATCGAAAGAATGGAATCAAATCTAAAACAATCGAATCGAATCGAAAAGAATCGGATTGAATGGAATCGAATCGAAAAGAATACAATAGAATAGAATCGAAAGAAATCGAATAGAATCAAATCAAATCAAAAAGAATCGAATCGAATTGATCCTAACCAAAATAAGCGAAATGAATCGACTCGAACCGAAAAAAATCAAATCGAAAAGAATCTAATCTCAACGAAAATCATCGAAATGAATAGAATCGAATTGAATCAAACCGAAAAGAATCGAATGGAATCCAATCGAAAAGAATCAAAGTGATTCGAATCGAAACAAATTGAATCCAATCGAAAAGAATCTAATTGAATCGAATCGAAAAGAATCGAATTCAATCAAAACAAATCGATTCGAATGGAATAGAAAAGAATAGAATAGAATCGAAAAGAATCAAATCGAATCGAAAAGAATCGAATCGAAAAGAATTGAATCGAATCGAAAAGAAACGAATCGAACCGAATCAAAAAGAAAACAATCGAATCGAATCAAATACAAAAGAATCGCTTTGAATAGCATAGAATTGAAAAGAATCGAATCAATCGAATTGAAAACAATCGAATCGAAAAGAATCGAATCAAAAAAGTCGAATCGAAACGAAAACAATCGAATCGAATCGAATCTAAAAGAATCGTATTGAATTGAATCGAGTCGAAAAGACTCGAATCAAAAAGACTCGAATCGAATTGAATCAAATCGAAAAGAATGTAATAGAAACCACTCGAACAGAATCAATCGAAATGATTCAAAATGAATCGAATAGAATAGAATCGAAAAAAATCGAAACGAATCGAAACGAATCGAAACGAATTGAATCGAAGAGAATCGATTAGAATCGAAATGAAAAGAATCGTATTGAATCGAAAAGAAACAAATCAAATCAAATCGAAAGAAATGAATCAAATCAAAAAGAATCCAATCGAATCGAAAAGAATCGAACTGAATGGAATCAAATCGAAAAGAATCTAATCGAATCGAAAAGAAACGAATCAAATTTAATGGAATCGAAAAGAATCGAATTGAATCGAAAAGAATCGAAATGAAACAAATCAGATCAAATGGAAAAGCATCAAATCGAATTGAAAAGAATCGAATCGAATCGAAATGAATCAAATCAAAAAGACTCGAATCGAAAAGAATCGAATTGAAAAGAATCCAATCGAATCGAAAAGACTCGAATCGAATTAAAAATATCAAATCGAATCGAATCGCAAAGATTCGAATTGAAAAGACTCGAATTGAAACGAATCGATTTGAAACGAAAAGAATCGAATCGAATCGAATCGAATTGAAAGAATCGAATTGAATAGAAAAAAATCGAATAGAAAAGAATCGAACCGAAAAGAAAAGAATCAAATTGAATCAGTCGATTAAATTCTAGTCGAATCGAATCAAAAAGAATGAAATGGAGTCGAATCGAATCGAAAAGAATCGAATCGAATCGAAAAGAATCGAATTGTATCTAATCAAAAAGAATCGAGTCGTATCGACTCGAATCGAAAAGAATCCAATTGCATCATCGAATGGAAACTAATCGAATTGAATAGAATCGAAAAGAATCGAATCGAATCAAATCGAAAACAATCAAATTGAATTGATCGAAAAGAATCGAATTGAATCAAATCGAATCGAAATGAAAGAATCGAATCGATTCAAATAGAAAAGAATCGAATCGAAAAGAATCAAATCGACACGAAAAGAATCGAATCGAATCAAAAAGTATCGAATTGATTCGAAAACATTCGAATCGAAAAGAATCGAATTGAAATGAATCCGATCGAAATGAAAAGAATCTACTCGATTCGAATCCAAAAGAATCGAATCCAAAAGAATCGAATCGAATCCAAAAGAATCGAATTGAATTCAATCAAAAGAAATGAATTGAATCAAAAAGAACTAATCGAATCAAATCGAAAAAACTCGAATAGAATCAAATCGAATCAAAAAGAATCGAATAGATTCGAATAAAAAAGAATCGAATTGAGGGATCCCTGGGTGGCGCAGCGGTTTAGCGCCTGCCTTTGGCCCAGGGCGCGATCCTGGAGACCCGGGATCGAATCCCACATCGGGCTCCCGGTGCATGGAGCCTGCTTCTCCCTCTGCCTGTGTCTCTGCCTCTCTCACTCTCTCTGTGACTATCATAAAAAAAAGAATCGAATTGAATCGAGTTGAAAAAAATCATAAAGAATCAAATCGAAAAGAATCGAATTCCATGTAACGAAAAGATTCGAATTGAAAAGATTCGAATCGAAACAAAAGAATCGAATCGAATCGACATGAATCAAAAAGAATCGAATCAAAACGAATCGAAAAGAAACAAATCAAGTAGAATCTAAAAGAATCGAATCGAATCAAATCGAAACAATTCGAATAGAATTGAAGCGAAAAGAATCAAAACGAATCGAACCGAAGAGAATCGATTCGAATCAAAATAAAAAGTATCGTATCAAATCGAATCGAAAAGAATCATATCAAATAGAATCGAAAGAATGGAATCAAATCTAAAACAATCGAATCGAATCGAAAAGAATCGGATTGAATGGAATCGAATCGAAAAGAATACAATAGAATAGAATCGAAAGAAATCGAATAGAATCAAATCAAATCAAAAAGAATCGAATCGAATTGATCCTAACCAAAATAAGCGAAATGAATCGACTCGAACCGAAAAAAATCAAATCGAAAAGAATCTAATCTCAACGAAAATCATCGAAATGAATAGAATCGACTTGAATCAAATCGAAAAGAATCGAATGGAATCCAATCGAAAAGAATCAAAGTGATTCGAATCGAAACAAATTGAATCCAATCGAAAAGAATCTAATTGAATCGAATCGAAAAGAATCGAATTCAATCAAAACGAATCGATTCGAATGGAATAGAAAAGAATAGAATCGAATCGAAAAGAATCAAATCGAATCGAAAAGAATCGAATCGAAAAGAATTGAATCGAATCGAAAAGAAACGAATCGAACCGAATCTAAAAGAAAACAATCGAATCGAATCAAATACAAAAGAATCGCTTTGAATAGCATAGAATTGAAAAGAATTGAATCAATCGAATTGAAAACAATCGAATCGAAAAGAATCGAATCAAAAAAGTCGAATCGAAACGAAAACAATCGAATCGAATCGAATCTAAAAGAATCGTATTGAATTGAATCGAGTCGAAAAGACTCGAATCAAAAAGACTCGAATCGAATTGAATCAAATCGAAAAGAATCTAATAGAAACCACTCGAACAGAATCAAATCGAAATGATTCAAAATGAATCGAATAGAATAGAATCGAAAAAAATCGAAACGAATCGAAACGAATCGAAACGAATTGAATCGAAGAGAATCGATTAGAATCGAAATGAAAAGAATCGTATTGAATCGAAAAGAATCAAATCAAATCAAATCGAAAGAAATGAATCAAATCAAAAAGAATCCAATCGAATCGAAAAGAATCGAACTGAATGGAATCAAATCGAAAAGAATCTAATCGAATCGAAAAGAAACGAATCAAATTTAATGGAATCGAAAAGAATCGAATTGAATCGAAAAGAATCGAAATGAAACAAATCAGATCATTTGGAAAAGCATCAAATCGAATTGAAAAGAATCGAATCGAATCGAAATGAATCGAATCAAAAAGACTCGAATCGAAAAGAATCGAATTGAAAACAATCCAATCGAATCGAAAAGACTCGAATCGAATTAAAAATATCAAATCGAATCGAATCGCAAAGATTCGAATTGAAAAGACTCGAATTGAAACGAATCGATTTGAAACGAAAAGAATCGAATCGAATCGAATCGAATTGAAAGAATCGAATTGAATAGAAAAAAATCGAATAGAAAAGAATCGAACCGAAAAGAAAAGAATCAAATTGAATCAGTCGATTAAATTCTAGTCGAATCGAATCAAAAAGAATGAAATCGAGTCGAATCGAATCGAAAAGAATCGAATCGAATCGAAAAGAATCGAATTGTATCTAATCAAAAAGAATCGAGTCGTATCGACTCGAATCGAAAAGAATCCAATTGCATCATCGAATGGAAACTAATCGAATTGAATAGAATCGAAAAGAATCGAATCGAATCAAATCGAAAACAATCAAATTGAATTGATCGAAAAAAATCGAATTGAATCAAATCGAATCGAAATGAAAGAATCGAATCGATTCAAATAGAAAAGAATCGAATCGAAAAGAATCAAATCGACACGAAAAGAATCGAATCGAATCAAAAAGTATCGAATTGATTCGAAAACATTCGAATCGAAAAGAATCGAATTGAAATGAATCCGATCGAAATGAAAAGAATCTACTCGATTCGAATCCAAAAGAATCGAATCCAAAAGAATCGAATCGAATCCAAAAGAATCGAATTGAATTGAATCAAAAGAAATGAATTGAATTGAATCAAAAAGGAACTAATCGAATCAAATCGGAAAAACTCGAATAGAATCAAATCGAATCAAAAAGAATCGAATAGATTCGAATAAAAAAGAATCGAATTGAGGGATCCCTGGGTGGCGCAGCGGTTTAGCGCCTGCCTTTGGCCCAGGGCGCGATCCTGGAGACCCGGGATCGAATCCCACATCGGGCTCCCGGTGCATGGAGCCTGCTTCTCCCTCTGCCTGTGTCTCTGCCTCTCTCACTCTCTCTGTGACTATCATAAAAAAAAGAATCGAATTGAATCGAGTTGAAAAAAATCATAAAGAATCAAATCGAAAAGAATCGAATTCCATGTAACGAAAAGATTCGAATTGAAAAGATTCGAATCGAAACAAAAGAATCGAATCGAATCGACATGAATCAAAAAGAATCGAATCAAAACGAATCGAAAAGAAACAAATCAAGTAGAATCTAAAAGAATCGAATCGAATCAAATCGAAACAATTCGAATAGAATTGAAGCGAAAAGAATCAAAACGAATCGAACCGAAGAGAATCGATTCGAATCAAAATAAAAAGTATCGTATCAAATCGAATCGAAAAGAATCATATCAAATAGAATCGAAAGAATGGAATCAAATCTAAAACAATCGAATCGAATCGAAAAGAATCGGATTGAATGGAATCGAATCGAAAAGAATACAATAGAATAGAATCGAAAGAAATCGAATAGAATCAAATCAAATCAAAAAGAATCGAATCGAATTGATCCTAACCAAAATAAGCGAAATGAATCGACTCGAACCGAAAAAAATCAAATCGAAAAGAATCTAATCTCAACGAAAATCATCGAAATGAATAGAATCGAATTGAATCAAACCGAAAAGAATCGAATGGAATCCAATCGAAAAGAATCAAAGTGATTCGAATCGAAACAAATTGAATCCAATCGAAAAGAATCTAATTGAATCGAATCGAAAAGAATCGAATTCAATCAAAACGAATCGATTCGAATGGAATAGAAAAGAATAGAATCGAATCGAAAAGAATCAAATCGAATCGAAAAGAATCGAATCGAAAAGAATTGAATCGAATCGAAAAGAAACGAATCGAACCGAATCTAAAAGAAAACAATCGAATCGAATCAAATACAAAAGAATCGCTTTGAATAGCATAGAATTGAAAAGAATTGAATCAATCGAATTGAAAACAATCGAATCGAAAAGAATCGAATCAAAAAAGTCGAATCGAAACGAAAACAATCGAATCGAATCGAATCTAAAAGAATAGTATTGAATTGAATCGAGTCGAAAAGAATCGAATCAAAAAGACTCGAATCGAATTGAATCAAATCGAAAAGAATGTAATAGAAACCACTCGAACAGAATCAAGTCGAAATGATTCAAAATGAATCGAATAGAATAGAATCGAAAAAAATCGAAACGAATCGAAACGAATTGAATCGAAGAGAATCGATTAGAATCGAAATGAAAAGAATCGTATTGAATCGAAAAGAAACAAATCAAATCAAATCGAAAGAAATGAATCAAATCAAAAAGAATCCAATCGAATCGAAAAGAATCGAACTGAATGGAATCAAATCGAAAAGAATCTAATCGAATCGAAAAGAATCGAATCAAATTTAATGGAATCGAAAAGAATCGAATTGAATCGAAAAGAATCGAAATGAAACAAATCAGATCAAATGGAAAAGCATCAAATCGAATTGAAAAGAATCGAATCGAATCGAAATGAATCGAATCAAAAAGACTCGAATCGAAAAGAATCGAATTGAAAAGAATCCAATCGAATCGAAAAGACTCGAATCGAATTAAAAATATCAAATCAAATCGAATCGCAAAGATTCGAATTGAAAAGACTCGAATTGAAACGAATCGATTTGAAACGAAAAGAATCGAATCGAATCGAATCGAATTGAAAGAATCGAATTGAATAGAAAAAAATCGAATAGAAAAGAATCGAACCGAAAAGAAAAGAATCAAATTGAATCAGTCGATTAAATTCTAGTCGAATCGAATCAAAAAGAATGAAATGGAGTCGAATCGAATCGAAAAGAATCGAATCGAATCGAAAAGAATCGAATTGTATCTAATCAAAAAGAATCGAGTCGTATCGACTCGAATCGAAAAGAATCGAATTGCATCATCGAATGGAAACTAATCGAATTGAATAGAATCGAAAAGAATCGAATCGAATCAAATCGAAAACAATCAAATTGAATTGATCGAAAAGAATCGAATTGAATCAAATCGAATCGAAATGAAAAGAATCGAATCGATTCAAATAGAAAAGAATCGAATCGAAAAGAATCAAATCGACACGAAAAGAATCGAATCGAATCAAAAAGTATCGAATTGATTCGAAAACATTCGAATCGAAAAGAATCGAATTGAAATGAATCCGATCGAAATGAAAAGAATCTACTCGATTCGAATCCAAAAGAATCGAATCCAAAAGAATCGAATCGAATCCAAAAGAATCGAATTGAATTGAATCAAAAGAAATGAATTGAATCAAAAAGAACTAATCGAATCAAATCGAAAAAAATCGAATAGAATCAAATCGAATCAAAAAGAATCGAATAGATTCGAATAAAAAAGAATCGAATTGAGGGATCCCTGGGTGGCGCAGCGGTTTAGCGCCTGCCTTTGGCCCAGGGCGCGATCCTGGAGACCCGGGATCGAATCCCACATCGGGCTCCCGGTGCATGGAGCCTGCTTCTCCCTCTGCCTGTGTCTCTGCCTCTCTCACTCTCTCTGTGACTATCATAAAAAAAAGAATCGAATTGAATCGAGTTGAAAAAAATCATAAAGAATCAAATCGAAAAGAATCGAATTCCATGTAACGAAAAGATTCGAATTGAAAAGATTCGAATCGAAACAAAAGAATCGAATCGAATCGACATGAATCAAAAAGAATCGAATCAAAACGAATCGAAAAGAAACAAATCAAGTAGAATCTAAAAGAATCGAATCGAATCAAATCGAAAAAATTCGAATAGAATTGAATCGAAAAGAATCAAAACGAATCGAACCGAAGAGAATCGATTCGAATCAAAATAAAAAGTATTGTATCAAATCGAATCGAAAAGAATCATATCAAATAGAATCGAAAGAATGGAATCAAATCTAAAACAATCGAATCGAATCGAAAAGAATCGGATTGAATGGAATCGAATCGAAAAGAATACAATAGAATAGAATCGAAAGAAATCGAATAGAATCAAATCAAATCAAAAAGAATCGAATCGAATTGATCCTAACCAAAATAAGCGAAATGAATCGACTCGAACCGAAAAAAATCAAATCGAAAAGAATCTAATCTCAACGAAAATCATCGAAATGAATAGAATCGAATTGAATCAAATCGAAAAGAATCGAATGGAATCCAATCGAAAAGAATCAAAGTGATTCGAATCGAAACAAATTGAATCCAATCGAAAAGAATCTAATTGAATCGAATCGAAAAGAATCGAATTCAATCAAAACAAATCGATTCGAATGGAATAGAAAAGAATAGAATCGAATCGAAAAGAATCAAATCGAATCGAAAAGAATCGAATCGAAAAGAATTGAATCGAATCGAAAAGAAACGAATCGAACCGAATCAAAAAGAAAACAATCGAATCGAATCAAATACAAAAGAATCGCTTTGAATAGCATAGAATTGAAAAGAATTGAATCAATCGAATTGAAAACAATCGAATCGAAAAGAATCGAATCAAAAAAGTCGAATCGAAACGAAAACAATCGAATCGAATCGAATCTAAAAGAATCGTATTGAATTGAATCGAGTCGAAAAGACTCGAATCAAAAAGACTCGAATCGAATTGAATCAAATCGAAAAGAATCTAATAGAAACCACTCGAACAGAATCAAATCGAAATGATTCAAAATGAATCGAATAGAATAGAATCGAAAAAAATCGAAACGAATCGAAACGAATCGAAACGAATTGAATCGAAGAGAATCGATTAGAATCGAAATGAAAAGAATCGTATTGAATCGAAAAGAATCAAATCAAATCGAAAGAAATGAATCAAATCAAAAAGAATCCAATCGAATCGAAAAGATTCGAACTGAATGGAATCAAATCGAAAAGAATCTAATCGAATCGAAAAGAAACGAATCAAATTTAATGGAATCGAAAAGAATCGAATTGAATCGAAAAGAATCGAAATGAAACAAATCAGATCAAATGGAAAAGCATCAAATCGAATTGAAAAGAATCGAATCGAATCGAAATGAATCGAATCAAAAAGACTCGAATCGAAAAGAATCGAATTGAAAAGAATCCAATCGAATCGAAAAGACTCGAATCGAATTAAAAATATCAAATCGAATCGAATCGCAAAGATTCGAATTGAAAAGACTCGAATTGAAACGAATCGATTTGAAACGAAAAGAATCGAATCGAATCGAATCGAATTGAAAGAATCGAATTGAATAGAAAAAAATCGAATAGAAAAGAATCGAACCGAAAAGAAAAGAATCAAATTGAATCAGTCGATTAAATTCTAGTCGAATCGAATCAAAAAGAATGAAATCGAGTCGAATCGAATCGAAAAGAATCGAATCGAATCGAAAAGAATCGAATTGTATCTAATCAAAAAGAATCGAGTCGTATCGACTCGAATCGAAAAGAATCCAATTGCATCATCGAATGGAAACTAATCGAATTGAATAGAATCGAAAAGAATCGAATCGAATCAAATCGAAAACAATCAAATTGAATTGATCGAAAAGAATCGAATTGAATCAAATCGAATCGAAATGAAAGAATCGAATCGATTCAAATAGAAAAGAATCGAATCGAAAAGAATCAAATCGACACGAAAAGAATCGAATCGAATCAAAAAGTATCGAATTGATTCGAAAACATTCGAATCGAAAAGAATCGAATTGAAATGAATCCGATCGAAATGAAAAGAATCTACTCGATTCGAATCCAAAAGAATCGAATCCAAAAGAATCGAATCGAATCCAAAAGAATCGAATTGAATTGAATCAAAAGAAATGAATTGAATTGAATCAAAAAGGAACTAATCGAATCAAATCGGAAAAACTCGAATAGAATCAAATCGAATCAAAAAGAATCGAATAGATTCGAATAAAAAAGAATCGAATTGAGGGATCCCTGGGTGGCGCAGCGGTTTAGCGCCTGCCTTTGGCCCAGGGCGCGATCCTGGAGACCCGGGATCGAATCCCACATCGGGCTCCCGGTGCATGGAGCCTGCTTCTCCCTCTGCCTGTGTCTCTGCCTCTCTCACTCTCTCTGTGACTATCATAAATAAAAGAATCGAATTGAATCGAGTTGAAAAAAATCATAAAGAATCAAATCGAAAAGAATCGAATTCCATGTAACGAAAAGATTCGAATTGAAAAGATTCGAATCGAAACAAAAGAATCGAATCGAATCGACATGAATCAAAAAGAATCGAATCAAAACGAATCCAAAAGAAACAAATCAAGTAGAATCTAAAAGAATCGAATCGAATCAAATCGAAAAAATTCGAATAGAATTGAATCGAAAAGAATCAAAACGAATCGAACCGAAGAGAATCGATTCGAATCAAAATAAAAAGTATCGTATCAAATTGAATCGAAAATAATCATATCAAATAGAATCGAAAGAATGGAATCAAATCTAAAACAATTGAATCGAATCGAAAAGAATCGGATTGAATGGAATCGAATCGAAAAGAATACAATAGAATAGAATCGAAAGAAATCGAATAGAATCAAATCAAATCAAAAAGAATCGAATCGAATTGATCCTAACCAAAATAAGCGAAATGAATCGACTCGAACCGAAAAAAATCAAATCGAAAAGAATCTAATCTCAACGAAAATCATCGAAATGAATAGAATCGAATTGAATCAAATCGAAAAGAATCGAATGGAATCCAATCGAAAAGAATCAAAGTGATTCGAATCGAAACAAATTGAATCCAATCGAAAAGAATCTAATTGAATCGAATCGAAAAGAATCGAATTCAATCAAAACAAATCGATTCGAATGGAATAGAAAAGAATAGAATCGAATCGAAAAGAATCAAATCGAATCGAAAAGAATCGAATCGAAAAGAATTGAATCGAATCGAAAAGAAACGAATCGAACCGAATCAAAAAGAAAACAATCGAATCGAATCAAATACAAAAGAATCGCTTTGAATAGCATAGAATTGAAAAGAATTGAATCAATCGAATTGAAAACAATCGAATCGAAAAGAATCGAATCAAAAAAAGTCGAATCGAAACGAAAACAATCGAATCGAATCGAATCTAAAAGAATCGTATTGAATTGAATCGAGTCGAAAAGACTCGAATCAAAAAGACTCGAATCGAATTGAATCAAATCGAAAAGAATCTAATAGAAACCACTCGAACAGAATCAAATCGAAATGATTCAAAATGAATCGAATAGAATAGAATCGAAAAAAATCGAAACGAATCGAAACGAATCGAAACGAATTGAATCGAAGAGAATCGATTAGAATCGAAATGAAAAGAATCGTATTGAATCGAAAAGAATCAAATCAAATCAAATCGAAAGAAATGAATCAAATCAAAAAGAATCCAATCGAATCGAAAAGAATCGAACTGAATGGAATCAAATCGAAAAGAATCTAATCGAATCGAAAAGAAACGAATCAAATTTAATGGAATCGAAAAGAATCGAATTGAATCGAAAAGAATCGAAATGAAACAAATCAGATCAAATGGAAAAGCATCAAATCGAATTGAAAAGAATCGAATCGAATCGAAATGAATCGAATCAAAAAGACTCGAATCGAAAAGAATCGAATTGAAAACAATCCAATCGAATCGAAAAGACTCGAATCGAATTAAAAATATCAAATCGAATCGAATCGCAAAGATTCGAATTGAAAAGACTCGAATTGAAACGAATCGATTTGAAACGAAAAGAATCGAATCGAATCGAATCGAATTGAAAGAATCGAATTGAATAGAAAAAAATCGAATAGAAAAGAATCGAACCGAAAAGAAAAGAATCAAATTGAATCAGTCGATTAAATTCTAGTCGAATCGAATCAAAAAGAATGAAATCGAGTCGAATCGAATCGAAAAGAATCGAATCGAATCGAAAAGAATCGAATTGTATCTAATCAAAAAGAATCGAGTCGTATCGACTCGAATCGAAAAGAATCCAATTGCATCATCGAATGGAAACTAATCGAATTGAATAGAATAGAAAATAATCGAATCGAATCAAATCGAAAATAATCAAATTGAATTGATCGAAAAAAATCGAATTGAATCAAATCGAATCGAAATGAAAGAATCGAATCGATTCAAATAGAAAAGAATCGAATCGAAAAGAATCAAATCGACACGAAAAGAATCGAATCGAATCAAAAAGTATCGAATTGATACGAAAACATTCGAATCGAAAAGAATCGAATTGAAATGAATCCGATCGAAATGAAAAGAATCTACTCGATTCGAATCCAAAAGAATCGAATCCAAAAGAATCGAATCGAATCCAAAAGAATCGAATTGAATTGAATCAAAAGAAATGAATTGAATTGAATCAAAAAGGAACTAATCGAATCAAATCGGAAAAACTCGAATAGAATCAAATCGAATCAAAAAGAATCGAATAGATTCGAATAAAAAAGAATCGAATTGAGGGATCCCTGGGTGGCGCAGCGGTTTAGCGCCTGCCTTTGGCCCAGGGCGCGATCCTGGAGACCCGGGATCGAATCCCACATCGGGCTCCCGGTGCATGGAGCCTGCTTCTCCCTCTGCCTGTGTCTCTGCCTCTCTCACTCTCTCTGTGACTATCATAAAAAAAAGAATCGAATTGAATCGAGTTGAAAAAAATCATAAAGAATCAAATCGAAAAGAATCGAATTCCATGTAACGAAAAGATTCGAATTGAAAAGATTCGAATCGAAACAAAAGAATCGAATCGAATCGACATGAATCAAAAAGAATCGAATCAAAACGAATCCAAAAGAAACAAATCAAGTAGAATCTAAAAGAATCGAATCGAATCAAATCGAAAAAATTCGAATAGAATTGAATCGAAAAGAATCAAAACGAATCGAACCGAAGAGAATCGATTCGAATCAAAATAAAAAGTATCGTATCAAATTGAATCGAAAATAATCATATCAAATAGAATCGAAAGAATGGAATCAAATCTAAAACAATTGAATCGAATCGAAAAGAATCGGATTGAATGGAATCGAATCGAAAAGAATACAATAGAATAGAATCGAAAGAAATCGAATAGAATCAAATCAAATCAAAAAGAATCGAATCGAATTGATCCTAACCAAAATAAGCGAAATGAATCGACTCGAACCGAAAAAAATCAAATCGAAAAGAATCTAATCTCAACGAAAATCATCGAAATGAATAGAATCGAATTGAATCAAATCGAAAAGAATCGAATGGAATCCAATCGAAAAGAATCAAAGTGATTCGAATCGAAACAAATTGAATCCAATCGAAAAGAATCTAATTGAATCGAATCGAAAAGAATCGAATTCAATCAAAACAAATCGATTCGAATGGAATAGAAAAGAATAGAATCGAATCGAAAAGAATCAAATCGAATCGAAAAGAATCGAATCGAAAAGAATTGAATCGAATCGAAAAGAAACGAATCGAACCGAATCAAAAAGAAAACAATCGAATCGAATCAAATACAAAAGAATCGCTTTGAATAGCATAGAATTGAAAAGAATTGAATCAATCGAATTGAAAACAATCGAATCGAAAAGAATCGAATCAAAAAAGTCGAATCGAAACGAAAACAATCGAATCGAATCGAATCTAAAAGAATCGTATTGAATTGAATCGAGTCGAAAAGACTCGAATCAAAAAGACTCGAATCGAATTGAATCAAATCGAAAAGAATCTAATAGAAACCACTCGAACAGAATCAAATCGAAATGATTCAAAATGAATCGAATAGAATAGAATCGAAAAAAATCGAAACGAATCGAAACGAATCGAAACGAATTGAATCGAAGAGAATCGATTAGAATCGAAATGAAAAGAATCGTATTGAATCGAAAAGAATCAAATCAAATCAAATCGAAAGAAATGAATCAAATCAAAAAGAATCCAATCGAATCGAAAAGAATCGAACTGAATGGAATCAAATCGAAAAGAATCTAATCGAATCGAAAAGAAACGAATCAAATTTAATGGAATCGAAAAGAATCGAATTGAATCGAAAAGAATCGAAATGAAACAAATCAGATCAAATGGAAAAGCATCAAATCGAATTGAAAAGAATCGAATCGAATCGAAATGAATCGAATCAAAAAGACTCGAATCGAAAAGAATCGAATTGAAAACAATCCAATCGAATCGAAAAGACTCGAATCGAATTAAAAATATCAAATCGAATCGAATCGCAAAGATTCGAATTGAAAAGACTCGAATTGAAACGAATCGATTTGAAACGAAAAGAATCGAATCGAATCGAATCGAATTGAAAGAATCGAATTGAATAGAAAAAAATCGAATAGAAAAGAATCGAACCGAAAAGAAAAGAATCAAATTGAATCAGTCGATTAAATTCTAGTCGAATCGAATCAAAAAGAATGAAATCGAGTCGAATCGAATCGAAAAGAATCGAATCGAATCGAAAAGAATCGAATTGTATCTAATCAAAAAGAATCGAGTCGTATCGACTCGAATCGAAAAGAATCCAATTGCATCATCGAATGGAAACTAATCGAATTGAATAGAATAGAAAATAATCGAATCGAATCAAATCGAAAATAATCAAATTGAATTGATCGAAAAAAATCGAATTGAATCAAATCGAATCGAAATGAAAGAATCGAATCGATTCAAATAGAAAAGAATCGAATCGAAAAGAATCAAATCGACACGAAAAGAATCGAATCGAATCAAAAAGTATCGAATTGATACGAAAACATTCGAATCGAAAAGAATCGAATTGAAATGAATCCGATCGAAATGAAAAGAATCTACTCGATTCGAATCCAAAAGAATCGAATCCAAAAGAATCGAATCGAATCCAAAAGAATCGAATTGAATTGAATCAAAAGAAATGAATTGAATTGAATCAAAAAGGAACTAATCGAATCAAATCGGAAAAACTCGAATAGAATCAAATCGAATCAAAAAGAATCGAATAGATTCGAATAAAAAAGAATCGAATTGAGGGATCCCTGGGTGGCGCAGCGGTTTAGCGCCTGCCTTTGGCCCAGGGCGCGATCCTGGAGACCCGGGATCGAATCCCACATCGGGCTCCCGGTGCATGGAGCCTGCTTCTCCCTCTGCCTGTGTCTCTGCCTCTCTCACTCTCTCTGTGACTATCATAAAAAAAAGAATCGAATTGAATCGAGTTGAAAAAAATCATAAAGAATCAAATCGAAAAGAATCGAATTCCATGTAACGAAAAGATTCGAATTGAAAAGATTCGAATCGAAACAAAAGAATCGAATCGAATCGACATGAATCAAAAAGAATCGAATCAAAACGAATCGAAAAGAAACAAATCAAGTAGAATCTAAAAGAATCGAATCGAATCAAATCGAAACAATTCGAATAGAATTGAAGAGAAAAGAATCAAAACGAATCGAACCGAAGAGAATCGATTCGAATCAAAATAAAAAGTATCGTATCAAATCGAATCGAAAAGAATCATATCAAATAGAATCGAAAGAATGGAATCAAATCTAAAACAATCGAATCGAATCGAAAAGAATCGGATTGAATGGAATCGAATCGAAAAGAATACAATAGAATAGAATCGAAAGAAATCGAATAGAATCAAATCAAATCAAAAAGAATCGAATCGAATTGATCCTAACCAAAATAAGCGAAATGAATCGACTCGAACCGAAAAAAATCAAATCGAAAAGAATCTAATCTCAACGAAAATCATCGAAATGAATAGAATCGAATTGAATCAAACCGAAAAGAATCGAATGGAATCCAATCGAAAAGAATCAAAGTGATTCGAATCGAAACAAATTGAATCCAATCGAAAAGAATCTAATTGAATCGAATCGAAAAGAATCGAATTCAATCAAAACGAATCGATTCGAATGGAATAGAAAAGAATAGAATCGAATCGAAAAGAATCAAATCGAATCGAAAAGAATCGAATCGAAAAGAATTGAATCGAATCGAAAAGAAACGAATCGAACCGAATCAAAAAGAAAACAATCGAATCGAATCAAATACAAAAGAATCGCTTTGAATAGCATAGAATTGAAAAGAATCGAATCAATCGAATTGAAAACAATCGAATCGAAAAGAATCGAATCAAAAAAGTCGAATCGAAACGAAAACAATCGAATCGAATCGAATCTAAAAGAATCGTATTGAATTGAATCGAGTCGAAAAGACTCGAATCAAAAAGACTCGAATCGAATTGAATCAAATCGAAAAGAATGTAATAGAAACCACTCGAACAGAATCAAGTCGAAATGATTCAAAATGAATCGAATAGAATAGAATCGAAAAAAATCGAAACGAATCGAAACGAATCGAAACGAATTGAATCGAAGAGAATCGATTAGAATCGAAATGAAAAGAATCGTATTGAATCGAAAAGAAACAAATCAAATCAAATCGAAAGAAATGAATCAAATCAAAAAGAATCCAATCGAATCGAAAAGAATCGAACTGAAAGGAATCAAATCGAAAAGAATCTAATCGAATCG
Source organism: Canis aureus (assembly GCF_053574225.1). Taxonomy (NCBI): domain Eukaryota; kingdom Metazoa; phylum Chordata; class Mammalia; order Carnivora; family Canidae; genus Canis; species Canis aureus. Next base: position 1,133,194 of record NW_027554429.1, read on the forward strand.
AAAAGAATCGAATCAAATTTAATGGAATCGAAAAGAATCGAATTGAATCGAAAAGAATCGAAATGAAACAAATCAGATCAAATGGAAAAGCATCAAATCGAATTGAAAAGAATCGAATCGAATCGAAATGAATTGAATCAAAAAGACTCGAATCGAAAAGAATCGAATTGAAAACAATCCAATCGAATCGAAAAGACTCGAATCGAATTAAAAATATCAAATCAAATCGAATCGCAAAGATTCGAATTGAAAAGACTCGAATTGAAACGAATCGATTTGAAACGAAAAGAATCGAATCGAATCGAATCGAATTGAAAGAATCGAATTGAATAGAAAAAAATCGAATAGAAAAGAATCGAACCGAAAAGAAAAGAATCAAATTGAATCAGTCGATTAAATTCTAGTCGAATCGAATCAAAAAGAATGAAATGGAGTCGAATCGAATCGAAAAGAATCGAATCGAATCGAAAAGAATCGAATTGTATCTAATCAAAAAGAATCGAGTCGTATCGACTCGAATCGAAAAGAATCCAATTGCATCATCGAATGGAAACTAATCGAATTGAATAGAATCGAAAAGAATCGAATCGAATCAAATCGAAAACAATCAAATTGAATTGATCGACAAGAATCGAATTGAATCAAATCGAATCGAAATGAAAAGAATCGAATCGATTCAAATAGAAAAGAATCGAATCGAAAAGAATCAAATCGACACGAAAAGAATCGAATCGAATCAAAAAGTATCGAATTGATTCGAAAACATTCGAATCGAAAAGAATCGAATTGAAATGAATCCGATCGAAATGAAAAGAATCTACTCGATTCGAATCCAAAAGAATCGAATCCAAAAGAATCGAATCGAATCCAAAAGAATCGAATTGAATTGAATCAAAAGAAATGAATTGAATTGAATCAAAAAGGAACTAATCGCATCAAATCGAAAAAACTCGAATAGAATCAAATCGAATCAAAAAGAATCGAATAGATTCGAATAAAAAAGAATCGAATTGAGGGATCCCTGGGTGGCGCAGCGGTTTAGCGCCTGCCTTTGGCCCAGGGCGCGATCCTGGAGACCCGGGATCGAATCCCACATCGGGCTCCCGGTGCATGGAGCCTGCTTCTCCCTCTGCCAGTGTCTCTGCCTCTCTCACTCTCTCTGTGACTATCATAAAAAAAAGAATCGAATTGAATCGAGTTGAAAAAAATCATAAAGAATCAAATCGAAAAGAATCGAATTCCATGTAACGAAAAGATTCGAATTGAAAAGATTCGAATCGAAACAAAAGAATCGAATCGAATCGACATGAATCAAAAAGAATCGAATCAAAACGAATCGAAAAGAAACAAATCAAGTAGAATCTAAAAGAATCGAATCGAATCAAATCGAAAAAATTCGAATAGAATTGAATCGAAAAGAATCAAAACGAATCGAACCGAAGAGAATCGATTCGAATCAAAATAAAAAGTATCGTATCAAATCGAATCGAAAAGAATCATATCAAATAGAATCGAAAGAATGGAATCAAATCTAAAACAATCGAATCGAATCGAAAAGAATCGGATTGAATGGAATCGAATCGAAAAGAATACAATAGAATAGAATCGAAAGAAATCGAATAGAATCAAATCAAATCAAAAAGAATCGAATCGAATTGATCCTAACCAAAATAAGCGAAATGAATCGACTCGAACCGAAAAAAATCAAATCGAAAAGAATCTAATCTCAACGAAAATCATCGAAATGAATAGAATCGAATTGAATCAAATCGAAAAGAATCGAATGGAATCCAATCGAAAAGAATCAAAGTGATTCGAATCGAAACAAATTGAATCCAATCTAAAAGAATCTAATTGAATCGAATCGAAAAGAATCGAATTCAATCAAAACGAATCGATTCGAATGGAATAGAAAAGAATAGAATCGAATCGAAAAGAATCAAATCGAATCGAAAAGAATCGAATCGAAAAGAATTGAATCGAATCGAAAAGAAACGAATCGAACCGAATCAAAAAGAAAACAATCGAATCGAATCAAATACAAAAGAATCGCTTTGAATAGCATAGAATTGAAAAGAATCGAATCAATCGAATTGAAAACAATCGAATCGAAAAGAATCGAATCAAAAAAGTCGAATCGAAACGAAAACAATCGAATCGAATCGAATCTAAAAGAATCGTATTGAATTGAATCGAGTCGAAAAGACTCGAATCAAAAAGACTCGAATCGAATTGAATCAAATCGAAAAGAATCTAATAGAAACCACTCGAACAGAATCAAATCGAAATGATTCAAAATGAATCGAATAGAATAGAATCGAAAAAAATCGAAACGAATCGAAACGAATCGAAACGAATTGAATCGAAGAGAATCGATTAGAATCGAAATGAAAAGAATCGTATTGAATCGAAAAGAATCAAATCAAATCAAATCGAAAGAAATGAATCAAATCAAAAAGAATCCAATCGAATCGAAAAGAATCGAACTGAATGGAATCAAATCGAAAAGAATCTAATCGAATCGAAAAGAAACGAATCAAATTTAATGGAATCGAAAAGAATCGAATTGAATCGAAAAGAATCGAAATGAAACAAATCAGATCAAATGGAAAAGCATCAAATCGAATTGAAAAGAATCGAATCGAATCGAAATGAATCGAATCAAAAACACTCGAATCGAAAAGAATCGAATTGAAAAGAATCCAATCGAATCGAAAAGACTCGAATCGAATTAAAAATATCAAATCGAATCGAATCGCAAAGATTCGAATTGAAAAGACTCGAATTGAAACGAATCGATTTGAAACGAAAAGAATCGAATCGAATCGAATCGAATTGAAAGAATCGAATTGAATAGAAAAAAATCGAATAGAAAAGAATCGAACCGAAAAGAAAAGAATCAAATTGAATCAGTCGATTAAATTCTAGTCGAATCGAATCAAAAAGAATGAAATCGAGTCGAATCGAATCGAAAAGAATCGAATCGAATCGAAAAGAATCAAATTGTATCTAATCAAAAAGAATCGAGTCGTATCGACTCGAATCGAAAAGAATCCAATTGCATCATCGAATGGAAACTAATCGAATTGAATAGAATCGAAAAGAATCGAATCGAATCAAATCGAAAACAATCAAATTGAATTGATCGAAAAGAATCGAATTGAATCAAATCGAATCGAAATGAAAGAATCGAATCGATTCAAATAGAAAAGAATCGAATCGAAAAGAATCAAATCGACACGAAAAGAATCGAATCGAATCAAAAAGTATCGAATTGATTCGAAAACATTCGAATCGAAAAGAATCGAATTGAAATGAATCCGATCGAAATGAAAAGAATCTACTCGATTCGAATCCAAAAGAATCGAATCCAAAAGAATCGAATCGAATCCAAAAGAATCGAATTGAATTGAATCAAAAGAAATGAATTGAATTGAATCAAAAAGGAACTAATCGAATCAAATCGGAAAAACTCGAATAGAATCAAATCGAATCAAAAAGAATCGAATAGATTCGAATAAAAAAGAATCGAATTGAGGGATCCCTGGGTGGCGCAGCGGTTTAGCGCCTGCCTTTGGCCCAGGGCGCGATCCTGGAGACCCGGGATCGAATCCCACATCGGGCTCCCGGTGCATGGAGCCTGCTTCTCCCTCTGCCTGTGTCTCTGCCTCTCTCACTCTCTCTGTGACTATCATAAATAAAAGAATCGAATTGAATCGAGTTGAAAAAAATCATAAAGAATCAAATCGAAAAGAATCGAATTCCATGTAACGAAAAGATTCGAATTGAAAAGATTCGAATCGAAACAAAAGAATCGAATCGAATCGACATGAATCAAAAAGAATCGAATCAAAACGAATCCAAAAGAAACAAATCAAGTAGAATCTAAAAGAATCGAATCGAATCAAATCGAAAAAATTCGAATAGAATTGAATCGAAAAGAATCAAAACGAATCGAACCGAAGAGAATCGATTCGAATCAAAATAAAAAGTATCGTATCAAATCGAATCGAAAAGAATCATATCAAATAGAATCGAAAGAATGGAATCAAATCTAAAACAATTGAATCGAATCGAAAAGAATCGGATTGAATGGAATCGAATCGAAAAGAATACAATAGAATAGAATCGAAAGAAATCGAATAGAATCAAATCAAATCAAAAAGAATCGAATCGAATTGATCCTAACCAAAATAAGCGAAATGAATCGACTCGAACCGAAAAAAATCAAATCGAAAAGAATCTAATCTCAACGAAAATCATCGAAATGAATAGAATCGAATTGAATCAAATCGAAAAGAATCGAATGGAATCCAATCGAAAAGAATCAAAGTGATTCGAATCGAAACAAATTGAATCCAATCGAAAAGAATCTAATTGAATCGAATCGAAAAGAATCGAATTCAATCAAAACAAATCGATTCGAATGGAATAGAAAAGAATAGAATCGAATCGAAAAGAATCAAATCGAATCGAAAAGAATCGAATCGAAAAGAATTGAATCGAATCGAAAAGAAACGAATCGAACCGAATCAAAAAGAAAACAATCGAATCGAATCAAATACAAAAGAATCGCTTTGAATAGCATAGAATTGAAAAGAATTGAATCAATCGAATTGAAAACAATCGAATCGAAAAGAATCGAATCAAAAAAGTCGAATCGAAACGAAAACAATCGAATCGAATCGAATCTAAAAGAATCGTATTGAACTGAATCGAGTCGAAAAGAATCGAATCAAAAAGACTCGAATCGAATTGAATCAAATCGAAAAGAATCTAATAGAAACCACTCGAACAGAATCAAATCGAAATGATTCAAAATGAATCGAATAGAATAGAATCGAAAAAAATCGAAACGAATCGAAACGAATCGAAACGAATTGAATCGAAGAGAATCGATTAGAATCGAAATGAAAAGAATCGTATTGAATCGAAAAGAATCAAATCAAATCAAATCGAAAGAAATGAATCAAATCAAAAAGAATCCAATCGAATCGAAAAGAATCGAACTGAATGGAATCAAATCGAAAAGAATCTAATCGAATCGAAAAGAAACGAATCAAATTTAATGGAATCGAAAAGAATCGAATTGAATCGAAAAGAATCGAAATGAAACAAATCAGATCAAATGGAAAAGCATCAAATCGAATTGAAAAGAATCGAATCGAATCGAAATGAATCGAATCAAAAAGACTCGAATCGAAAAGAATCGAATTGAAAAGAATCCAATCGAATCGAAAAGACTCGAATCGAATTAAAAATATCAAATCGAATCGAATCGCAAAGATTCGAATTGAAAAGACTCGAATTGAAACGAATCGATTTGAAACGAAAAGAATCGAATCGAATCGAATCGAATGGAAAGAATCGAATTGAATAGAAAAAAATCGAATAGAAAAGAATCGAACCGAAAAGAAAAGAATCAAATTGAATCAGTCGATTAAATTCTAGTCGAATCGAATCAAAAAGAATGAAATCGAGTCGAATCGAATCGAAAAGAATCGAATCGAATCGAAAAGAATCGAATTGTATCTAATCAAAAAGAATCGAGTCGTATCGACTCGAATCGAAAAGAATCCAATTGCATCATCGAATGGAAACTAATCGAATTGAATAGAATCGAAAAGAATCGAATCGAATCAAATCGAAAACAATCAAATTGAATTGATCGAAAAGAATCGAATTGAATCAAATCGAATCGAAATGAAAGAATCGAATCGATTCAAATAGAAAAGAATCGAATCGAAAAGAATCAAATCGACACGAAAAGAATCGAATCGAATCAAAAAGTATCGAATTGATTCGAAAACATTCGAATCGAAAAGAATCGAATTGAAATGAATCCGATCGAAATGAAAAGAATCTACTCGATTCGAATCCAAAAGAATCGAATCCAAAAGAATCGAATCGAATCCAAAAGAATCGAATTGAATTGAATCAAAAGAAATGAATTGAATTGAATCAAAAAGGAACTAATCGAATCAAATCGGAAAAACTCGAATAGAATCAAATCGAATCAAAAAGAATCGAATAGATTCGAATAAAAAAGAATCGAATTGAGGGATCCCTGGGTGGCGCAGCGGTTTAGCGCCTGCCTTTGGCCCAGGGCGCGATCCTGGAGACCCGGGATCGAATCCCACATCGGGCTCCCGGTGCATGGAGCCTGCTTCTCCCTCTGCCTGTGTCTCTGCCTCTCTCACTCTCTCTGTGACTATCATAAATAAAAGAATCGAATTGAATCGAGTTGAAAAAAATCATAAAGAATCAAATCGAAAAGAATCGAATTCCATGTAACGAAAAGATTCGAATTGAAAAGATTCGAATCGAAACAAAAGAATCGAATCGAATCGACATGAATCAAAAAGAATCGAATCAAAACGAATCCAAAAGAAACAAATCAAGTAGAATCTAAAAGAATCGAATCGAATCAAATCGAAAAAATTCGAATAGAATTGAATCGAAAAGAATCAAAACGAATCGAACCGAAGAGAATCGATTCGAATCAAAATAAAAAGTATCGTATCAAATCGAATCGAAAATAATCATATCAAATAGAATCGAAAGAATGGAATCAAATATAAAACAATTGAATCGAATCGAAAAGAATCGGATTGAATGGAATCGAATCGAAAAGAATACAATAGAATAGAATCGAAAGAAATCGAATAGAATCAAATCAAATCAAAAAGAATCGAATCGAATTGATCCTAACCAAAATAAGCGAAATGAATCGACTCGAACCGAAAAAAATCAAATCGAAAAGAATCTAATCTCAACGAAAATCATCGAAATGAATAGAATCGACTTGAATCAAATCGAAAAGAATCGAATGGAATCCAATCGAAAAGAATCAAAGTGATTCGAATCGAAACAAATTGAATCCAATCGAAAAGAATCTAATTGAATCGAATCGAAAAGAATCGAATTCAATCAAAACAAATCGATTCGAATGGAATAGAAAAGAATAGAATCGAATCGAAAAGAATCAAATCGAATCGAAAAGAATCGAATCGAAAAGAATTGAATCGAATCGAAAAGAAACGAATCGAACCGAATCAAAAAGAAAACAATCGAATCGAATCAAATACAAAAGAATCGCTTTGAATAGCATAGAATTGAAAAGAATTGAATCAATCGAATTGAAAACAATCGAATCGAAAAGAATCGAATCAAAAAAGTCGAATCGAAACGAAAACAATCGAATCGAATCGAATCTAAAAGAATCGTATTGAATTGAATCGAGTCGAAAAGAATCGAATCAAAAAGACTCGAATCGAATTGAATCAAATCGAAAAGAATCTAATAGAAACCACTCGAACAGAATCAAATCGAAATGATTCAAAATGAATCGAATAGAATAGAATCGAAAAAAATCGAAACGAATCGAAACGAATCGAAACGAATTGAATCGAAGAGAATCGATTAGAATCGAAATGAAAAGAATCGTATTGAATCGAAAAGAATCAAATCAAATCAAATCGAAAGAAATGAATCAAATCAAAAAGAATCCAATCGAATCGAAAAGAATCGAACTGAATGGAATCAAATCGAAAAGAATCTAATCGAATCGAAAAGAAACGAATCAAATTTAATGGAATCGAAAAGAATCGAATTGAATCGAAAAGAATCGAAATGAAACAAATCAGATCAAATGGAAAAGCATCAAATCGAATTGAAAAGAATCGAATCGAATCGAAATGAATCGAATCAAAAAGACTCGAATCGAAAAGAATCGAATTGAAAAGAATCCAATCGAATCGAAAAGACTCGAATCGAATTAAAAATATCAAATCGAATCGAATCGCCAAGATTCGAATTGAAAAGACTCGAATTGAAACGAATCGATTTGAAACGAAAAGAATCGAATCGAATCGAATCGAAAGAATCGAATTGAATAGAAAAAAATCGAATAGAAAAGAATCGAACCGAAAAGAAAAGAATCAAATTGAATCAGTCGATTAAATTCTAGTCGAATCGAATCAAAAAGAATGAAATCGAGTCGAATCGAATCGAAAAGAATCGAATCGAATCGAAAAGAATCGAATTGTATCTAATCAAAAAGAATCGAGTCGTATCGACTCGAATCGAAAAGAATCCAATTGCATCATCGAATGGAAACTAATCGAATTGAATAGAATCGAAAAGAATCGAATCGAATCAAATCGAAAACAATCAAATTGAATTGATCGAAAAGAATCGAATTGAATCAAATCGAATCGAAATGAAAGAATCGAATCGATTCAAATAGAAAAGAATCGAATCGAAAAGAATCAAATCGACACGAAAAGAATCGAATCGAATCAAAAAGTATCGAATTGATTCGAAAACATTCGAATCGAAAAGAATCGAATTGAAATGAATCCGATCGAAATGAAAAGAATCTACTCGATTCGAATCCAAAAGAATCGAATCCAAAAGAATCGAATCGAATCCAAAAGAATCGAATTGAATTGAATCAAAAGAAATGAATTGAATTGAATCAAAAAGGAACTAATCGAATCAAATCGGAAAAACTCGAATAGAATCAAATCGAATCAAAAAGAATCGAATAGATTCGAATAAAAAAGAATCGAATTGAGGGATCCCTGGGTGGCGCAGCGGTTTAGCGCCTGCCTTTGGCCCAGGGCGCGATCCTGGAGACCCGGGATCGAATCCCACATCGGGCTCCCGGTGCATGGAGCCTGCTTCTCCCTCTGCCTGTGTCTCTGCCTCTCTCACTCTCTCTGTGACTATCATAAATAAAAGAATCGAATTGAATCGAGTTGAAAAAAATCATAAAGAATCAAATCGAAAAGAATCGAATTCCATGTAACGAAAAGATTCGAATTGAAAAGATTCGAATCGAAACAAAAGAATCGAATCGAATCGACATGAATCAAAAAGAATCGAATCAAAACGAATCGAAAAGAAACAAATCAAGTAGAATCTAAAAGAATCGAATCGAATCAAATCGAAAAAAATTCGAATAGATTGAATCGAAAAGAATCAAAACGAATCGAACCGAAGAGAATCGATTCGAATCAAAATAAAAAGTATCGTATCAAATCGAATCGAAAAGAATCATATCAAATAGAATCGAAAGAATGGAATCAAATCTAAAACAATCGAATCGAATCGAAAAGAATCGGATTGAATGGAATCGAATCGAAAAGAATACAATAGAATAGAATCGAAAGAAATCGAATAGAATCAAATCAAATCAAAAAGAATCGAATCGAATTGATCCTAACCAAAATAAGCGAAATGAATCGACTCGAACCGAAAAAAATCAAATCGAAAAGAATCTAATCTCAACGAAAATCATCGAAATGAATAGAATCGACTTGAATCAAATCGAAAAGAATCGAATGGAATCCAATCGAAAAGAATCAAAGTGATTCGAATCGAAACAAATTGAATCCAATCGAAAAGAATCTAATTGAATCGAATCGAAAAGAATCGAATTCAATCAAAACGAATCGATTCGAATGGAATAGAAAAGAATAGAATCGAATCGAAAAGAATCAAATCGAATCGAAAAGAATCGAATCGAAAAGAATTGAATCGAATCGAAAAGAAACGAATCGAACCGAATCAAAAAGAAAACAATCGAATCGAATCAAATACAAAAGAATCGCTTTGAATAGCATAGAATTGAAAAGAATTGAATCAATCGAATTGAAAACAATCGAATCGAAAAGAATCGAATCAAAAAAGTCGAATCGAAACGAAAACAATCGAATCGAATCGAATCTAAAAGAATCGTATTGAATTGAATCGAGTCGAAGACTCGAATCAAAAAGACTCGAATCGAATTGAATCAAATCGAAAAGAATCTAATAGAAACCACTCGAACAGAATCAAATCGAAATGATTCAAAATGAATCGAATAGAATAGAATCGAAAAAAATCGAAACGAATCGAAACGAATCGAAACGAATTGAATCGAAGAGAATCGATTAGAATCGAAATGAAAAGAATCGTATTGAATCGAAAAGAAACAAATCAAATCAAATCGAAAGAAATGAATCAAATCAAAAAGAATCCAATCGAATCGAAAAGAATCGAACTGAATGGAATCAAATCGAAAAGAATCTAATCGAATCGAAAAGAAACGAATCAAATTTAATGGAATCGAAAAGAATCGAATTGAATCGAAAAGAATCGAAATGAAACAAATCAGATCAAATGGAAAAGCATCAAATCGAATTGAAAAGAATCGAATCGAATCGAAATGAATCGAATCAAAAAGACTCGAATCGAAAAGAATCGAATTGAAAAGAATCCAATCGAATCGAAAAGACTCGAATCGAATTAAAAATATCAAATCGAATCGAATCGCAAAGATTCGAATTGAAAAGACTCGAATTGAAACGAATCGATTGGAAACGAAAAGAATCGAATCGAATCGAATCGAATTGAAAGAATCGAATTGAATAGAAAAAAATCGAATAGAAAAGAATCGAACCGAAAAGAAAAGAATCAAATTGAATCAGTCGATTAAATTCTAGTCGAATCGAATCAAAAAGAATGAAATGGAGTCGAATCGAATCGAAAAGAATCGAATCGAATCGAAAAGAATCGAATTGTATCTAATCAAAAAGAATCGAGTCGTATCGACTCGAATCGAAAAGAATCCAATTGCATCATCGAATGGAAACTAATCGAATTGAATAGAATAGAAAATAAACGAATCGAATCAAATCGAAAATAATCAAATTGAATTGATCGAAAAAAATCGAATTGAATCAAATCGAATCGAAATGAAAGAATCGAATCGATTCAAATAGAAAAGAATCGAATCGAAAAGAATCAAATCGACACGAAAAGAATCGAATCGAATCAAAAAGTATCGAATTGATTCGAAAACATTCGAATCGAAAAGAATCGAATTGAAATGAATCCGATCGAAATGAAAAGAATCTACTCGATTCGAATCCAAAAGAATCGAATCCAAAAGAATCGAATCGAATCCAAAAGAATCGAATTGAATTGAATCAAAAGAAATGAATTGAATTGAATCAAAAAGGAACTAATCGAATCAAATCGGAAAAACTCGAATAGAATCAAATCGAATCAAAAAGAATCGAATAGATTCGAATAAAAAAGAATCGAATTGAGGGATCCCTGGGTGGCGCAGCGGTTTAGCGCCTGCCTTTGGCCCAGGGCGCGATCCTGGAGACCCGGGATCGAATCCCACATCGGGCTCCCGGTGCATGGAGCCTGCTTCTCCCTCTGCCTGTGTCTCTGCCTCTCTCACTCTCTCTGTGACTATCATAAAAAAAAGAATCGAATTGAATCGAGTTGAAAAAAATCATAAAGAATCAAATCGAAAAGAATCGAATTCCATGTAACGAAAAGATTCGAATTGAAAAGATTCGAATCGAAACAAAAGAATCGAATCGAATCGACATGAATCAAAAAGAATCGAATCAAAACGAATCGAAAAGAAACAAATCAAGTAGAATCTAAAAGAATCGAATCGAATCAAATCGAAACAATTCGAATAGAATTGAAGCGAAAAGAATCAAAACGAATCGAACCGAAGAGAATCGATTCGAATCAAAATAAAAAGTATCGTATCAAATCGAATCGAAAAGAATCATATCAAATAGAATCGAAAGAATGGAATCAAATCTAAAACAATCGAATCGAATCGAAAAGAATCGGATTGAATGGAATCGAATCGAAAAGAATACAATAGAATAGAATCGAAAGAAATCGAATAGAATCAAATCAAATCAAAAAGAATCGAATCGAATTGATCCTAACCAAAATAAGCGAAATGAATCGACTCGAACCGAAAAAAATCAAATCGAAAAGAATCTAATCTCAACGAAAATCATCGAAATGAATAGAATCGAATTGAATCAAACCGAAAAGAATCGAATGGAATCCAATCGAAAAGAATCAAAGTGATTCGAATCGAAACAAATTGAATCCAATCGAAAAGAATCTAATTGAATCGAATCGAAAAGAATCGAATTCAATCAAAACGAATCGATTCGAATGGAATAGAAAAGAATAGAATCGAATCGAAAAGAATCAAATCGAATCGAAAAGAATCGAATCGAAAAGAATTGAATCGAATCGAAAAGAAACGAATCGAACCGAATCTAAAAGAAAACAATCGAATCGAATCAAATACAAAAGAATCGCTTTGAATAGCATAGAATTGAAAAGAATCGAATCAATCGAATTGAAAACAATCGAATCGAAAAGAATCGAATCAAAAAAGTCGAATCGAAACGAAAACAATCGAATCGAATCGAATCTAAAAGAATCGTATTGAATTGAATCGAGTCGAAAAGACTCGAATCAAAAAGACTCGAATCGAATTGAATCAAATCGAAAAGAATCTAATAGAAACCACTCGAACAGAATCAAATCGAAATGATTCAAAATGAATCGAATAGAATAGAATCGAAAAAAATCGAAACGAATCGAAACGAATTGAATCGAAGAGAATCGATTAGAATCGAAATGAAAAGAATCGTATTGAATCGAAAAGAAACAAATCAAATCAAATCGAAAGAAATGAATCAAATCAAAAAGAATCCAATCGAATCGAAAAGAATCGAACTGAATGGAATCAAATCGAAAAGAATCTAATCGAATCGAAAAGAAACGAATCAAATTTAATGGAATCGAAAAGAATCGAATTGAATCGAAAAGAATCGAAATGAAACAAATCAGATCAAATGGAAAAGCATCAAATCGAATTGAAAAGAATCGAATCGAATCGAAATGAATCGAATCAAAAAGACTCGAATCGAAAAGAATCGAATTGAAAACAATCCAATCGAATCGAAAAGACTCGAATCGAATTAAAAATATCAAATCGAATCGAATCGCAAAGATTCGAATTGAAAAGACTCGAATTGAAACGAATCGATTTGAAACGAAAAGAATCAAATCGAATCGAATCGAATTGAAAGAATCGAATTGAATAGAAAAAAATCGAATAGAAAAGAATCGAACCGAAAAGAAAAGAATCAAATTGAATCAGTCGATTAAATTCTAGTCGAATCGAATCAAAAAGAATGAAATCGAGTCGAATCGAATCGAAAAGAATCGAATCGAATCGAAAAGAATCGAATTGTATCTAATCAAAAAGAATCGAGTCGTATCGACTCGAATCGAAAAGAATCCAATTGCATCATCGAATGGAAACTAATCGAATTGAATAGAATAGAAAATAATCGAATCGAATCAAATCGAAAATAATCAAATTGAATTGATCGAAAAAAATCGAATTGAATCAAATCGAATCGAAATGAAAGAATCGAATCGATTCAAATAGAAAAGAATCGAATCGAAAAGAATCAAATCGACACGAAAAGAATCGAATCGAATCAAAAAGTATCGAATTGATTCGAAAACATTCGAATCGAAAAGAATCGAATTGAAATGAATCCGATCGAAATGAAAAGAATCTACTCGATTCGAATCCAAAAGAATCGAATCCAAAAGAATCGAATCGAATCCAAAAGAATCGAATTGAATTGAATCAAAAGAAATGAATTGAATTGAATCAAAAAGGAACTAATCGAATCAAATCGGAAAAACTCGAATAGAATCAAATCGAATCAAAAAGAATCGAATAGATTCGAATAAAAAAGAATCGAATTGAGGGATCCCTGGGTGGCGCAGCGGTTTAGCGCCTGCCTTTGGCCCAGGGCGCGATCCTGGAGACCCGGGATCGAATCCCACATCGGGCTCCCGGTGCATGGAGCCTGCTTCTCCCTCTGCCTGTGTCTCTGCCTCTCTCACTCTCTCTGTGACTATCATAAAAAAAAGAATCGAATTGAATCGAGTTGAAAAAAATCATAAAGAATCAAATCGAAAAGAATCGAATTCCATGTAACGAAAAGATTCGAATTGAAAAGATTCGAATCGAAACAAAAGAATCGAATCGAATCGACATGAATCAAAAAGAATCGAATCAAAACGAATCGAAAAGAAACAAATCAAGTAGAATCTAAAAGAATCGAATCGAATCAAATCGAAACAATTCGAATAGAATTGAAGCGAAAAGAATCAAAACGAATCGAACCGAAGAGAATCGATTCGAATCAAAATAAAAAGTATCGTATCAAATCGAATCGAAAAGAATCATATCAAATAGAATCGAAAGAATGGAATCAAATCTAAAACAATCGAATCGAATCGAAAAGAATCGGATTGAATGGAATCGAATCGAAAAGAATACAATAGAATAGAATCGAAAGAAATCGAATAGAATCAAATCAAATCAAAAAGAATCGAATCGAATTGATCCTAACCAAAATAAGCGAAATGAATCGACTCGAACCGAAAAAAATCAAATCGAAAAGAATCTAATCTCAACGAAAATCATCGAAATGAATAGAATCGAATTGAATCAAACCGAAAAGAATCGAATGGAATCCAATCGAAAAGAATCAAAGTGATTCGAATCGAAACAAATTGAATCCAATCGAAAAGAATCTAATTGAATCGAATCGAAAAGAATCGAATTCAATCAAAACGAATCGATTCGAATGGAATAGAAAAGAATAGAATCGAATCGAAAAGAATCAAATCGAATCGAAAAGAATCGAATCGAAAAGAATTGAATCGAATCGAAAAGAAACGAATCGAACCGAATCAAAAAGAAAACAATCGAATCGAATCAAATACAAAAGAATCGCTTTGAATAGCATAGAATTGAAAAGAATCGAATCAATCGAATTGAAAACAATCGAATCGAAAAGAATCGAATCAAAAAAGTCGAATCGAAACGAAAACAATCGAATCGAATCGAATCTAAAAGAATCGTATTGAATTGAATCGAGTCGAAAAGACTCGAATCAAAAAGACTCGAATCGAATTGAATCAAATCGAAAAGAATCTAATAGAAACCACTCGAACAGAATCAAGTCGAAATGATTCAAAATGAATCGAATAGAATAGAATCGAAAAAATCGAAACGAATCGAAACGAATCGAAACGAATTGAATCGAAGAGAATCGATTAGAATCGAAATGAAAAGAATCGTATTGAATCGAAAAGAAACAAATCAAATCAAATCGAAAGAAATGAATCAAATCAAAAAGAATCCAATCGAATCGAAAAGAATCGAACTGAATGGAATCAAATCGAAAAGAATCTAATCGAATCGAAAAGAAACGAATCAAATTTAATGGAATCGAAAAGAATCGAATTGAATCGAAAAGAATCGAAATGAAACAAATCAGATCAAATGGAAAAGCATCAAATCGAATTGAAAAGAATCGAATCGAATCGAAATGAATCGAATCAAAAACACTCGAATCGAAAAGAATCGAATTGAAAAGAATCCAATCGAATCGAAAAGACTCGAATCGAATTAAAAATATCAAATCGAATCGAATCGCAAAGATTCGAATTGAAACGAATCGATTTGAAACGAAAAGAATCGAATCGAATCGAATCGAATTGAAAGAATCGAATTGAATAGAAAAAAATCGAATAGAAAAGAATCGAACCGAAAAGAAAAGAATCAAATTGAATCAGTCGATTAAATTCTAGTCGAATCGAATCAAAAAGAATGAAATCGAGTCGAATCGAATCGAAAAGAATCGAATCGAATCGAAAAGAATCGAATTGTATCTAATCAAAAAGAATCGAGTCGTATCGACTCGAATCGAAAAGAATCCAATTGCATCATCGAATGGAAACTAATCGAATTGAATAGAATAGAAAATAATCGAATCGAATCAAATCGAAAATAATCAAATTGAATTGATCGAAAAAAATCGAATTGAATCAAATCGAATCGAAATGAAAGAATCGAATCGATTCAAATAGAAAAGAATCGAATCGAAAAGAATCAAATCGACACGAAAAGAATCGAATCGAATCAAAAAGTATCGAATTGATTCGAAAACATTCGAATCGAAAAGAATCGAATTGAAATGAATCCGATCGAAATGAAAAGAATCTACTCGATTCGAATCCAAAAGAATCGAATCCAAAAGAATCGAATCGAATCCAAAAGAATCGAATTGAATTGAATCAAAAGAAATGAATTGAATTGAATCAAAAAGGAACTAATCGAATCAAATCGGAAAAACTCGAATAGAATCAAATCGAATCAAAAAGAATCGAATAGATTCGAATAAAAAAGAATCGAATTGAGGGATCCCTGGGTGGCGCAGCGGTTTAGCGCCTGCCTTTGGCCCAGGGCGCGATCCTGGAGACCCGGGATCGAATCCCACATCGGGCTCCCGGTGCATGGAGCCTGCTTCTCCCTCTGCCTGTGTCTCTGCCTCTCTCACTCTCTCTGTGACTATCATAAATAAAAGAATCGAATTGAATCGAGTTGAAAAAAATCATAAAGAATCAAATCGAAAAGAATCGAATTCCATGTAACGAAAAGATTCGAATTGAAAAGATTCGAATCGAAACAAAAGAATCGAATCGAATCGACATGAATCAAAAAGAATCGAATCAAAACGAATCCAAAAGAAACAAATCAAGTAGAATCTAAAAGAATCGAATCGAATCAAATCGAAACAATTCGAATAGAATTGAAGCGAAAAGAATCAAAACGAATCGAACCGAAGAGAATCGATTCGAATCAAAATAAAAAGTATCGTATCAAATCGAATCGAAAAGAATCATATCAAATAGAATCGAAAGAATGGAATCAAATCTAAAACAATCGAATCGAATCGAAAAGAATCGGATTGAATGGAATCGAATCGAAAAGAATACAATAGAATAGAATCGAAAGAAATCGGATAGAATCAAATCAAATCAAAAAGAATCGAATCGAATTGATCCTAACCAAAATAAGCGAAATGAATCGACTCGAACCGAAAAAAATCAAATCGAAAAGAATCTAATCTCAACGAAAATCATCGAAATGAATAGAATCGAATTGAATCAAACCGAAAAGAATCGAATGGAATCCAATCGAAAAGAATCAAAGTGATTCGAATCGAAACAAATTGAATCCAATCGAAAAGAATCTAATTGAATCGAATCGAAAAGAATCGAATTCAATCAAAACGAATCGATTCGAATGGAATAGAAAAGAATAGAATCGAATCGAAAAGAATCAAATCGAATCGAAAAGAATCGAATCGAAAAGAATTGAATCGAATCGAAAAGAAACGAATCGAACCGAATCAAAAAGAAAACAATCGAATCGAATCAAATACAAAAGAATCGCTTTGAATAGCATAGAATTGAAAAGAATCGAATCAATCGAATTGAAAACAATCGAATCGAAAAGAATCGAATCAAAAAAGTCGAATCGAAACGAAAACAATCGAATCGAATCGAATCTAAAAGAATCGTATTGAATTGAATCGAGTCGAAAAGACTCGAATCAAAAAGACTCTAATCGAATTGAATCAAATCGAAAAGAATGTAATAGAAACCACTCGAACAGAATCAAGTCGAAATGATTCAAAATGAATCGAATAGAATAGAATCGAAAAAAATCGAAACGAATCGAAACGAATCGAAACGAATTGAATCGAAGAGAATCGATTAGAATCGAAATGAAAAGAATCGTATTGAATCGAAAAGAATCAAATCAAATCAAATCGAAAGAAATGAATCAAATCAAAAAGAATACAATCGAATCGAAAAGAATCGAACTGAATGGAATCAAATCGAAAAGAATCTAATCGAATCGAAAAGAATCGAATCAAATTTAATGGAATCGAAAAGAATCGAATTGAATCGAAAAGAATCGAAATGAAACAAATCAGATCAAATGGAAAAGCATCAAATCGAATTGAAAAGAATCGAATCGAATCGAAATGAATCGAATCAAAAAGACTCGAATCGAAAAGAATCGAATTGAAAAGAATCCAATCGAATCGAAAAGACTCGAATCGAATTAAAAATATCAAATCGAATCGAATCGCAAAGATTCGAATTGAAAAGACTCGAATTGAAACGAATCGATTTGAAACGAAAAGAATCGAATCGAATCGAATCGAATTGAAAGAATCGAATTGAATAGAAAAAAATCGAATAGAAAAGCATCGAACCGAAAAGAAAAGAATCAAATTGAATCAGTCGATTAAATTCTAGTCGAATCGAATCAAAAAGAATGAAATGGAGTCGAATCGAATCGAAAAGAATCGAATCGAATCGAAAAGAATCGAATTGTATCTAATCAAAAAGAATCGAGTCGTATCGACTCGAATCGAAAAGAATCCAATTGCATCATCGAATGGAAACTAATCGAATTGAATAGAATCGAAAAGAATCGAATCGAATCAAATCGAAAACAATCAAATTGAATTGATCGAAAAGAATCGAATTGAATCAAATCGAATCGAAATGAAAAGAATCGAATCGATTCAAATAGAAAAGAATCGAATCGAAAAGAATCAAATTGACACGAAAAGAATCGAATCGAATCAAAAAGTATCGAATTGATTCGAAAACATTCGAATCGAAAAGAATCGAATTGAAATGAATCCGATCGAAATGAAAAGAATCTACTCGATTCGAATCCAAAAGAATCGAATCCAAAAGAATCGAATCGAATCCAAAAGAATCGAATTGAATTGAATCAAAAGAAATGAATTGAATTGAATCAAAAAGGAACTAATCGCATCAAATCGAAAAAACTCGAATAGAATCAAATCGAATCAAAAAGAATCGAATAGATTCGAATAAAAAAGAATCGAATTGAGGGATCCCTGGGTGGCGCAGCGGTTTAGCGCCTGCCTTTGGCCCAGGGCGCGATCCTGGAGACCCGGGATCGAATCCCACATCGGGCTCCCGGTGCATGGAGCCTGCTTCTCCCTCTGCCAGTGTCTCTGCCTCTCTCACTCTCTCTGTGACTATCATAAAAAAAAGAATCGAATTGAATCGAGTTGAAAAAAATCATAAAGAATCAAATCGAAAAGAATCGAATTCCATGTAACGAAAAGATTCGAATTGAAAAGATTCGAATCGAAACAAAAGAATCGAATCGAATCGACATGAATCAAAAAGAATCGAATCAAAACGAATCGAAAAGAAACAAATCAAGTAGAATCTAAAAGAATCGAATCGAATCAAATCGAAAAAATTCGAATAGAATTGAATCGAAAAGAATCAAAACGAATCGAACCGAAGAGAATCGATTCGAATCAAAATAAAAAGTATCGTATCAAATCGAATCGAAAAGAATCATATCAAATAGAATCGAAAGAATGGAATCAAATCTAAAACAATCGAATCGAATCGAAAAGAATCGGATTGAATGGAATCGAATCGAAAAGAATACAATAGAATAGAATCGAAAGAAATCGAATAGAATCAAATCAAATCAAAAAGAATCGAATCGAATTGATCCTAACCAAAATAAGCGAAATGAATCGACTCGAACCGAAAAAAATCAAATCGAAAAGAATCTAATCTCAACGAAAATCATCGAAATGAATAGAATCGAATTGAATCAAATCGAAAAGAATCGAATGGAATCCAATCGAAAAGAATCAAAGTGATTCGAATCGAAACAAATTGAATCCAATCGAAAAGAATCTAATTGAATCGAATCGAAAAGAATCGAATTCAATCAAAACGAATCGATTCGAATGGAATAGAAAAGAATAGAATCGAATCGAAAAGAATCAAATCGAATCGAAAAGAATCGAATCGAAAAGAATTGAATCGAATCGAAAAGAAACGAATCGAACCGAATCAAAAAGAAAACAATCGAATCGAATCAAATACAAAAGAATCGCTTTGAATAGCATAGAATTGAAAAGAATCGAATCAATCGAATTGAAAACAATCGAATCGAAAAGAATCGAATCAAAAAAGTCGAATCGAAACGAAAACAATCGAATCGAATCGAATCTAAAAGAATCGTATTGAATTGAATCGAGTCGAAAAGACTCGAATCAAAAAGACTCGAATCGAATTGAATCAAATCGAAAAGAATCTAATAGAAACCACTCGAACAGAATCAAATCGAAATGATTCAAAATGAATCGAATAGAATAGAATCGAAAAAAATCGAAACGAATCGAAACGAATCGAAACGAATTGAATCGAAGAGAATCGATTAGAATCGAAATGAAAAGAATCGTATTGAATCGAAAAGAATCAAATCAAATCAAATCGAAAGAAATGAATCAAATCAAAAAGAATCCAATCGAATCGAAAAGATTCGAACTGAATGGAATCAAATCGAAAAGAATCTAATCGAATCGAAAAGAATCGAATCAAATTTAATGGAATCGAAAAGAATCGAATTGAATCGAAAAGAATCGAAATGAAACAAATCAGATCAAATGGAAAAGCATCAAATCGAATTGAAAAGAATCGAATCGAATCGAAATGAATCGAATCAAAAAGACTCGAATCGAAAAGAATCGAATTGAAAAGAATCCAATCGAATCGAAAAGACTCGAATCGAATTAAAAATATCAAATCGAATCGAATCGCAAAGATTCGAATTGAAAAGACTCGAATTGAAACGAATCGATTTGAAACGAAAAGAATCGAATCGAATCGAATCGAATTGAAAGAATCGAATTGAATAGAAAAAAATCGAATAGAAAAGAATCGAACCGAAAAGAAAAGAATCAAATTGAATCAGTCGATTAAATTCTAGTCGAATCGAATCAAAAAGAATGAAATCGAGTCGAATCGAATCGAAAAGAATCGAATCGAATCGAAAAGAATCGAATTGTATCTAATCAAAAAGAATCGAGTCGTATCGACTCGAATCGAAAAGAATCCAATTGCATCATCGAATGGAAACTAATCGAATTGAATAGAATCGAAAAGAATCGAATCGAATCAAATCGAAAACAATCAAATTGAATTGATCGAAAAGAATCGAATTGAATCAAATCGAATCGAAATGAAAGAATCGAATCGATTCAAATAGAAAAGAATCGAATCGAAAAGAATCAAATCGACACGAAAAGAATCGAATCGAATCAAAAAGTATCGAATTGATTCGAAAACATTCGAATCGAAAAGAATCGAATTGAAATGAATCCGATCGAAATGAAAAGAATCTACTCGATTCGAATCCAAAAGAATCGAATCCAAAAGAATCGAATCGAATCCAAAAGAATCGAATTGAATTGAATCAAAAGAAATGAATTGAATTGAATCAAAAAGGAACTAATCGAATCAAATCGGAAAAACTCGAATAGAATCAAATCGAATCAAAAAGAATCGAATAGATTCGAATAAAAAAGAATCGAATTGAGGGATCCCTGGGTGGCGCAGCGGTTTAGCGCCTGCCTTTGGCCCAGGGCGCGATCCTGGAGACCCGGGATCGAATCCCACATCGGGCTCCCGGTGCATGGAGCCTGCTTCTCCCTCTGCCTGTGTCTCTGCCTCTCTCACTCTCTCTGTGACTATCATAAAAAAAAGAATCGAATTGAATCGAGTTGAAAAAAATCATAAAGAATCAAATCGAAAAGAATCGAATTCCATGTAACGAAAAGATTCGAATTGAAAAGATTCGAATCGAAACAAAAGAATCGAATCGAATCGACATGAATCAAAAAGAATCGAATCAAAACGAATCGAAAAGAAACAAATCAAGTAGAATCTAAAAGAATCGAATCGAATCAAATCGAAAAAATTCGAATAGAATTGAATCGAAAAGAATCAAAACGAATCGAACCGAAGAGAATCGATTCGAATCAAAATAAAAAGTATCGTATCAAATCGAATCGAAAAGAATCATATCAAATAGAATCGAAAGAATGGAATCAAATCTAAAACAATCGAATCGAATCGAAAAGAATCGGATTGAATGGAATCGAATCGAAAAGAATACAATAGAATAGAATCGAAAGAAATCGAATAGAATCAAATCAAATCAAAAAGAATCGAATCGAATTGATCCTAACCAAAATAAGCGAAATGAATCGACTCGAACCGAAAAAAATCAAATCGAAAAGAATCTAATCTCAACGAAAATCATCGAAATGAATAGAATCGAATTGAATCAAATCGAAAAGAATCGAATGGAATCCAATCGAAAAGAATCAAAGTGATTCGAATCGAAACAAATTGAATCCAATCGAAAAGAATCTAATTGAATCGAATCGAAAAGAATCGAATTCAATCAAAACAAATCGATTCGAATGGAATAGAAAAGAATAGAATCGAATCGAAAAGAATCAAATCGAATCGAAAAGAATCGAATCGAAAAGAATTGAATCGAATCGAAAAGAAACGAATCGAACCGAATCAAAAAGAAAACAATCGAATCGAATCAAATACAAAAGAATCGCTTTGAATAGCATAGAATTGAAAAGAATTGAATCAATCGAATTGAAAACAATCGAATCGAAAAGAATCGAATCAAAAAAGTCGAATCGAAACGAAAACAATCGAATCGAATCGAATCTAAAAGAATCGTATTGAATTGAATCGAGTCGAAAAGACTCGAATCAAAAAGACTCGAATCGAATTGAATCAAATCGAAAAGAATGTAATAGAAACCAATCGAACAGAATCAAATCGAAATGATTCAAAATGAATCGAATAGAACAGAATCGAAAAAAACCGAAACGAATCGAAACGAATCGAAACGAATTGAATCGAAGAGAATCGATTAGAATCGAAATGAAAAGAATCGTATTGAATCGAAAAGAATCAAATCAAATCAAATCGAAAGAAATGAATCAAATCAAAAAGAATCCAATCGAATCGAAAAGATTCGAACTGAATGGAATCAAATCGAAAAGAATCTAATCGAATCGAAAAGAATCGAATCAAATTTAATGGAATCGAAAAGAATCGAATTTAATCGAAAAGAATCTAAATGAAACAAATCAGATCAAATGGAAAAGCATCAAATCGAATTGAAAAGAATCGAATCGAAATGAATCGAATCAAAAAGACTCGAATCGAAAAGAATCGAATTGAAAAGAATCCAATCGAATCGAAAAGACTCGAATCGAATTAAAAATATCAAATCGAATCGAATCGCAAAGATTCGAATTGAAAAGACTCGAATTGAAACGAATCGATTTGAAACGAAAAGAATCGAATCGAATCGAATTGAAAGAATCGAATTGAATAGAAAAAAATCGAATAGAAAAGAATCGAACCGAAAAGAAAAGAATCAAATTGAATCAGTCGATTAAATTCTAGTCGAATCGAATCAAAAAGAATGAAATGGAGTCGAATCGAATCGAAAAGAATCGAATCGAATCGAAAAGAATCGAATTGTATCTAATCAAAAAGAATCGAGTCGTATCGACTCGAATCGAAAAGAATCCAATTGCATCATCGAATGGAAACTAATCGAATTGAATAGAATCGAAAAGAATCGAATCGAATCAAATCGAAAACAATCAAATTGAATTGATCGAAAAGAATCGAATTGAATCAAATCGAATCGAAATGAAAAGAATCGAATCGATTCAAATAGAAAAGAATCGAATCGAAAAGAATCAAATCGACACGAAAAGAATCGAATCGAATCAAAAAGTATCGAATTGATTCGAAAACATTCGAATCGAAAAGAATCGAATTGAAATGAATCCGATCGAAATGAAAAGAATCTACTCGATTCGAATCCAAAAGAATCGAATCCAAAAGAATCGAATCGAATCCAAAAGAATCGAATTGAATTGAATCAAAAGAAATGAATTGAATTGAATCAAAAAGGAACTAATCGCATCAAATCGAAAAAACTCGAATAGAATCAAATCGAATCAAAAAGAATCGAATAGATTCGAATAAAAAAGAATCGAATTGAGGGATCCCTGGGTGGCGCAGCGGTTTAGCGCCTGCCTTTGGCCCAGGGCGCGATCCTGGAGACCCGGGATCGAATCCCACATCGGGCTCCCGGTGCATGGAGCCTGCTTCTCCCTCTGCCAGTGTCTCTGCCTCTCTCACTCTCTCTGTGACTATCATAAAAAAAAGAATCGAATTGAATCGAGTTGAAAAAAATCATAAAGAATCAAATCGAAAAGAATCGAATTCCATGTAACGAAAAGATTCGAATTGAAAAGATTCGAATCGAAACAAAAGAATCGAATCGAATCGACATGAATCAAAAAGAATCGAATCAAAACGAATCGAAAAGAAACAAATCAAGTAGAATCTAAAAGAATCGAATCGAATCAAATCGAAAAAATTCGAATAGAATTGAATCGAAAAGAATCAAAACGAATCGAACCGAAGAGAATCGATTCGAATCAAAATAAAAAGTATCGTATCAAATCGAATCGAAAAGAATCATATCAAATAGAATCGAAAGAATGGAATCAAATCTAAAACAATCGAATCGAATCGAAAAGAATCGGATTGAATGGAATCGAATCGAAAAGAATACAATAGAATAGAATCGAAAGAAATCGAATAGAATCAAATCAAATCAAAAAGAATCGAATCGAATTGATCCTAACCAAAATAAGCGAAATGAATCGACTCGAACCGAAAAAAATCAAATCGAAAAGAATCTAATCTCAACGAAAATAATCGAAATGAATAGAATCGAATTGAATCAAATCGAAAAGAATCGAATGGAATCCAATCGAAAAGAATCAAAGTGATTCGAATCGAAACAAATTGAATCCAATCGAAAAGAATCTAATTGAATCGAATCGAAAAGAATCGAATTCAATCAAAACGAATCGATTCGAATGGAATAGAAAAGAATAGAATCGAATCGAAAAGAATCAAATCGAATCGAAAAGAATCGAATCGAAAAGAATTGAATCGAATCGAAAAGAAACGAATCGAACCGAATCAAAAAGAAAACAATCGAATCGAATCAAATACAAAAGAATCGCTTTGAATAGCATAGAATTGAAAAGAATTGAATCAATCGAATTGAAAACAATCGAATCGAAAAGAATCGAATCAAAAAAGTCGAATCGAAACGAAAACAATCGAATCGAATCGAATCTAAAAGAATCGTATTGAATTGAATCGAGTCGAAAAGACTCGAATCAAAAAGACTCGAATCGAATTGAATCAAATCGAAAAGAATGTAATAGAAACCACTCGAACAGAATCAAATCGAAATGATTCAAAATGAATCGTATAGAACAGAATCGAAAAAAACCGAAACGAATCGAAACGAATCGAAACGAATTGAATCGAAGAGAATCGATTAGAATCGAAATGAAAAGAATCGTATTGAATCGAAAAGAATCAAATCAAATCAAATCGAAAGAAATGAATCAAATCAAAAAGAATCCAATCGAATCGAAAAGATTCGAACTGAATGGAATCAAATCGAAAAGAATCTAATCGAATCGAAAAGAATCGAATCAAATTTAATGGAATCGAAAAGAATCGAATTTAATCGAAAAGAATCTAAATGAAACAAATCAGATCAAATGGAAAAGCATCAAATCGAATTGAAAAGAATCGAATCGAAATGAATCGAATCAAAAAGACTCGAATCGAAAAGAATCGAATTGAAAAGAATCCAATCGAATCGAAAAGACTCGAATCGAATTAAAAATATCAAATCGAATCGAATCGCAAAGATTCGAATTGAAAAGACTCGAATTGAAACGAATCGATTTGAAACGAAAAGAATCGAATCGAATCGAATTGAAAGAATCGAATTGAATAGAAAAAAATCGAATAGAAAAGAATCGAACCGAAAAGAAAAGAATCAAATTGAATCAGTCGATTAAATTCTAGTCGAATCGAATCAAAAAGAATGAAATCGAGTCGAATCGAATCGAAAAGAATCGAATCGAATCGAAAAGAATCGAATTGTATCTAATCAAAAAGAATCGAGTCGTATCGACTCGAATCGAAAAGAATCCAATTGCATCATCGAATGGAAACTAATCGAATTGAATAGAATCGAAAAGAATCGAATCGAATCAAATCGAAAACAATCAAATTGAATTGATCGAAAAGAATCGAATTGAATCAAATCGAATCGAAATGAAAGAATCGAATCGATTCAAATAGAAAAGAATCGAATCGAAAAGAATCAAATCGACACGAAAAGAATCGAATCGAATCAAAAAGTATCGAATTGATTCGAAAACATTCGAATCGAAAAGAATCGAATTGAAATGAATCCGATCGAAATGAAAAGAATCTACTCGATTCGAATCCAAAAGAATCGAATCCAAAAGAATCGAATCGAATCCAAAAGAATCGAATTGAATTGAATCAAAAGAAATGAATTGAATTGAATCAAAAAGGAACTAATCGAATCAAATCGGAAAAACTCGAATAGAATCAAATCGAATCAAAAAGAATCGAATAGATTCGAATAAAAAAGAATCGAATTGAGGGATCCCTGGGTGGCGCAGCGGTTTAGCGCCTGCCTTTGGCCCAGGGCGCGATCCTGGAGACCCGGGATCGAATCCCACATCGGGCTCCCGGTGCATGGAGCCTGCTTCTCCCTCTGCCTGTGTCTCTGCCTCTCTCACTCTCTCTGTGACTATCATAAATAAAAGAATCGAATTGAATCGAGTTGAAAAAAATCATAAAGAATCAAATCGAAAAGAATCGAATTCCATGTAACGAAAAGATTCGAATTGAAAAGATTCGAATCGAAACAAAAGAATCGAATCGAATCGACATGAATCAAAAAGAATCGAATCAAAACGAATCGAAAAGAAACAAATCAAGTAGAATCTAAAAGAATCGAATCGAATCAAATCGAAAAAAATTCGAATAGATTGAATCGAAAAGAATCAAAACGAATCGAACGGAAGAGAATCGATTCGAATCAAAATAAAAAGTATCGTATCAAATCGAATCGAAAAGAATCATATCAAATAGAATCGAAAGAATGGAATCAAATCTAAAACAATCGAATCGAATCGAAAAGAATCGGATTGAATGGAATCGAATCGAAAAGAATACAATAGAATAGAATCGAAAGAAATCGAATAGAATCAAATCAAATCAAAAAGAATCGAATCGAATTGATCCTAACCAAAATAAGCGAAATGAATCGACTCGAACCGAAAAAAATCAAATCGAAAAGAATCTAATCTCAACGAAAATCATCGAAATGAATAGAATCGACTTGAATCAAATCGAAAAGAATCGAATGGAATCCAATCGAAAAGAATCAAAGTGATTCGAATCGAAACAAATTGAATCCAATCGAAAAGAATCTAATTGAATCGAATCGAAAAGAATCGAATTCAAGCAAAACGAATCGATTCGAATGGAATAGAAAAGAATAGAATCGAATCGAAAAGAATCAAATCGAATCGAAAAGAATCGAATCGAAAAGAATTGAATCGAATCGAAAAGAAACGAATCGAACCGAATCTAAAAGAAAACAATCGAATCGAATCAAATACAAAAGAATCGCTTTGAATAGCATAGAATTGAAAAGAATTGAATCAATCGAATTGAAAACAATCGAATCGAAAAGAATCGAATCAAAAAAGTCGAATCGAAACGAAAACAATCGAATCGAATCGAATCTAAAAGAATCGTATTGAATTGAATCGAGTCGAAAAGACTCGAATCAAAAAGACTCGAATCGAATTGAATCAAATCGAAAAGAATCTAATAGAAACCACTCGAACAGAATCAAATCAAAATGATTCAAAATGAATCGAATAGAATAGAATCGAAAAAAATCGAAACGAATCGAAATGAATTAAATCGAAGAGAATCGATTAGAATCGAAATGAAAAGAATCGTATTGAATCGAAAAGAAACAAATCAAATCAAATCGAAAGAAATGAATCAAATCAAAAAGAATCCAATCGAATCGAAAAGAATCGAACTGAATGGAATCAAATCGAAAAGAATCTAATCGAATCGAAAAGAAACGAATCAAATTTAATGGAATCGAAAAGAATCGAATTGAATCGAAAAGAATCGAAATGAAACAAATCAGATCAAATGGAAAAGCATCAAATCGAATTGAAAAGAATCGAATCGAATAGAAATGAATCGAATCAAAAAGACTCGAATCGAAAAGAATCGAATTGAAAAGAATCCAATCGAATCGAAAAGACTCGAATCGAATTAAAAATATCAAATCGAATCGAATCGCAAAGATTCGAATTGAAAAGACTCGAATTGAAACGAATCGATTTGAAACGAAAAGAATCGAATCGAATCGAATCGAATTGAAAGAATCGAATTGAATAGAAAAAAATCGAATAGAAAAGAATCGAACCGAAAAGAAAAGAATCAAATTGAATCAGTCGATTAAATTCTAGTCGAATCGAATCAAAAAGAATGAAATCGAGTCGAATCGAATCGAAAAGAATCGAATCGAATCGAAAAGAATCGAATTGTATCTAATCAAAAAGAATCGAGTCGTATCGACTCGAATCGAAAAGAATCCAATTGCATCATCGAATGGAAACTAATCGAATTGAATAGAATAGAAAATAATCGAATCGAATCAAATCGAAAATAATCAAATTGAATTGATCGAAAAAAATCGAATTGAATCAAATCGAATCGAAATGAAAGAATCGAATCGATTCAAATAGAAAAGAATCGAATCGAAAAGAATCAAATCGACACGAAAAGAATCGAATCGAATCAAAAAGTATCGAATTGATTCGAAAACATTCGAATCGAAAAGAATCGAATTGAAATGAATCCGATCGAAATGAAAAGAATCTACTCGATTCGAATCCAAAAGAATCGAATCCAAAAGAATCGAATCGAATCCAAAAGAATCGAATTGAATTGAATCAAAAGAAATGAATTGAATTGAATCAAAAAGGAACTAATCGAATCAAATCGGAAAAACTCGAATAGAATCAAATCGAATCAAAAAGAATCGAATAGATTCGAATAAAAAAGAATCGAATTGAGGGATCCCTGGGTGGCGCAGCGGTTTAGCGCCTGCCTTTGGCCCAGGGCGCGATCCTGGAGACCCGGGATCGAATCCCACATCGGGCTCCCGGTGCATGGAGCCTGCTTCTCCCTCTGCCTGTGTCTCTGCCTCTCTCACTCTCTCTGTGACTATCATAAATAAAAGAATCGAATTGAATCGAGTTGAAAAAAATCATAAAGAATCAAATCGAAAAGAATCGAATTCCATGTAACGAAAAGATTCGAATTGAAAAGATTCGAATCGAAACAAAAGAATCGAATCGAATCGACATGAATCAAAAAGAATCGAATCAAAACGAAAAGAAAAGAAACAAATCAAGTAGAATCTAAAAGAATCGAATCGAATCAAATCGAAACAATTCGAATAGAATTGAAGCGAAAAGAATCAAAACGAATCGAACCGAAGAGAATCGATTCGAATCAAAATAAAAAGTATCGTATCAAATCGAATCGAAAAGAATCATATCAAATAGAATCGAAAGAATGGAATCAAATCTAAAACAATCGAATCGAATCGAAAAGAATCGGATTGAATGGAATCGAATCGAAAAGAATACAATAGAATAGAATCGAAAGAAATCGAATAGAATCAAATCAAATCAAAAAGAATCGAATCGAATTGATCCTAACCAAAATAAGCGAAATGAATCGACTCGAACCGAAAAAAATCAAATCGAAAAGAATCTAATCTCAACGAAAATCATCGAAATGAATAGAATCGAATTGAATCAAACCGAAAAGAATCGAATGGAATCCAATCGAAAAGAATCAAAGTGATTCGAATCGAAACAAATTGAATCCAATCGAAAAGAATCTAATTATTCGAATCGAAAAGAATCGAATTCAATCAAAACAAATCGATTCGAATGGAATAGAAAAGAATAGAATCGAATCGAAAAGAATCAAATCGAATCGAAAAGAATCGAATCGAAAAGAATTGAATCGAATCGAAAAGAAACGAATCGAACCGAATCAAAAAGAAAACAATCGAATCGAATCAAATACAAAAGAATCGCTTTGAATAGCATAGAATTGAAAAGAATTGAATCAATCGAATTGAAAACAATCGAATCGAAAAGAATCGAATCAAAAAAGTCGAATCGAAACGAAAACAATCGAATCGAATCGAATCTAAAAGAATCGTATTGAATTGAATCGAGTCGAAAAGACTCGAATCAAAAAGACTCGAATCGAATTGAATCAAATCGAAAAGAATGTAATAGAAACCACTCGAACAGAATCAAGTCGAAATGATTCAAAATGAATCGAATAGAATAGAATCGAAAAAAATCGAAACGAATCGAAACGAATCGAAACGAATTGAATCGAAGAGAATCGATTAGAATCGAAATGAAAAGAATCGTATTGAATCGAAAAGAAACAAATCAAATCAAATCGAAAGAAATGAATCAAATCAAAAAGAATCCAATCGAATCGAAAAGAATCGAACTGAATGGAATCAAATCGAAAAGAATCTAATCGAATCGAAAAGAATCGAATCAAATTTAATGGAATCGAAAAGAATCGAATTTAATCGAAAAGAATCTAAATGAAACAAATCAGATCAAATGGAAAAGCATCAAATCGAATTGAAAAGAATCGAATCGAAATGAATCGAATCAAAAAGACTCGAATCGAAAAGAATCGAATTGAAAAGAATCCAATCGAATCGAAAAGACTCGAATCGAATTAAAAATATCAAATCGAATCGAATCGCAAAGATTCGAATTGAAAAGACTCGAATTGAAACGAATCGATTTGAAACGAAAAGAATCGAATCGAATCGAATTGAAAGAATCGAATTGAATAGAAAAAAATCGAATAGAAAAGAATCGAACCGAAAAGAAAAGAATCAAATTGAATCAGTCGATTAAATTCTAGTCGAATCGAATCAAAAAGAATGAAATCGAGTCGAATCGAATCGAAAAGAATCGAATCGAATCGAAAAGAATCGAATTGTATCTAATCAAAAAGAATCGAGTCGTATCGACTCGAATCGAAAAGAATCCAATTGCATCATCGAATGGAAACTAATCGAATTGAATAGAATCGAAAAGAATCGAATCGAATCAAATCGAAAACAATCAAATTGAATTGATCGAAAAGAATCGAATTGAATCAAATCGAATCGAAATGAAAGAATCGAATCGATTCAAATAGAAAAGAATCGAATCGAAAAGAATCAAATCGACACGAAAAGAATCGAATCGAATCAAAAAGTATCGAATTGATTCGAAAACATTCGAATCGAAAAGAATCGAATTGAAATGAATCCGATCGAAATGAAAAGAATCTACTCGATTCGAATCCAAAAGAATCGAATCCAAAAGAATCGAATCGAATCCAAAAGAATCGAATTGAATTGAATCAAAAGAAATGAATTGAATTGAATCAAAAAGGAACTAATCGAATCAAATCGGAAAAACTCGAATAGAATCAAATCGAATCAAAAAGAATCGAATAGATTCGAATAAAAAAGAATCGAATTGAGGGATCCCTGGGTGGCGCAGCGGTTTAGCGCCTGCCTTTGGCCCAGGGCGCGATCCTGGAGACCCGGGATCGAATCCCACATCGGGCTCCCGGTGCATGGAGCCTGCTTCTCCCTCTGCCTGTGTCTCTGCCTCTCTCACTCTCTCTGTGACTATCATAAATAAAAGAATCGAATTGAATCGAGTTGAAAAAAATCATAAAGAATCAAATCGAAAAGAATCGAATTCCATGTAACGAAAAGATTCGAATTGAAAAGATTCGAATCGAAACAAAAGAATCGAATCGAATCGACATGAATCAAAAAGAATCGAATCAAAACGAATCGAAAAGAAACAAATCAAGTAGAATCTAAAAGAATCGAATCGAATCAAATCGAAAAAAATTCGAATAGATTGAATCGAAAAGAATCAAAACGAATCGAACGGAAGAGAATCGATTCGAATCAAAATAAAAAGTATCGTATCAAATCGAATCGAAAAGAATCATATCAAATAGAATCGAAAGAATGGAATCAAATCTAAAACAATCGAATCGAATCGAAAAGAATCGGATTGAATGGAATCGAATCGAAAAGAATACAATAGAATAGAATCGAAAGAAATCGAATAGAATCAAATCAAATCAAAAAGAATCGAATCGAATTGATCCTAACCAAAATAAGCGAAATGAATCGACTCGAACCGAAAAAAATCAAATCGAAAAGAATCTAATCTCAACGAAAATCATCGAAATGAATAGAATCGACTTGAATCAAATCGAAAAGAATCGAATGGAATCCAATCGAAAAGAATCAAAGTGATTCGAATCGAAACAAATTGAATCCAATCGAAAAGAATCTAATTGAATCGAATCGAAAAGAATCGAATTCAAGCAAAACGAATCGATTCGAATGGAATAGAAAAGAATAGAATCGAATCGAAAAGAATCAAATCGAATCGAAAAGAATCGAATCGAAAAGAATTGAATCGAATCGAAAAGAAACGAATCGAACCGAATCTAAAAGAAAACAATCGAATCGAATCAAATACAAAAGAATCGCTTTGAATAGCATAGAATTGAAAAGAATTGAATCAATCGAATTGAAAACAATCGAATCGAAAAGAATCGAATCAAAAAAGTCGAATCGAAACGAAAACAATCGAATCGAATCGAATCTAAAAGAATCGTATTGAATTGAATCGAGTCGAAAAGACTCGAATCAAAAAGACTCGAATCGAATTGAATCAAATCGAAAAGAATCTAATAGAAACCACTCGAACAGAATCAAATCAAAATGATTCAAAATGAATCGAATAGAATAGAATCGAAAAAAATCGAAACGAATCGAAATGAATTAAATCGAAGAGAATCGATTAGAATCGAAATGAAAAGAATCGTATTGAATCGAAAAGAAACAAATCAAATCAAATCGAAAGAAATGAATCAAATCAAAAAGAATCCAATCGAATCGAAAAGAATCGAACTGAATGGAATCAAATCGAAAAGAATCTAATCGAATCGAAAAGAAACGAATCAAATTTAATGGAATCGAAAAGAATCGAATTGAATCGAAAAGAATCGAAATGAAACAAATCAGATCAAATGGAAAAGCATCAAATCGAATTGAAAAGAATCGAATCGAATAGAAATGAATCGAATCAAAAAGACTCGAATCGAAAAGAATCGAATTGAAAAGAATCCAATCGAATCGAAAAGACTCGAATCGAATTAAAAATATCAAATCGAATCGAATCGCAAAGATTCGAATTGAAAAGACTCGAATTGAAACGAATCGATTTGAAACGAAAAGAATCGAATCGAATCGAATCGAATTGAAAGAATCGAATTGAATAGAAAAAAATCGAATAGAAAAGAATCGAACCGAAAAGAAAAGAATCAAATTGAATCAGTCGATTAAATTCTAGTCGAATCGAATCAAAAAGAATGAAATCGAGTCGAATCGAATCGAAAAGAATCGAATCGAATCGAAAAGAATCGAATTGTATCTAATCAAAAAGAATCGAGTCGTATCGACTCGAATCGAAAAGAATCCAATTGCATCATCGAATGGAAACTAATCGAATTGAATAGAATAGAAAATAATCGAATCGAATCAAATCGAAAATAATCAAATTGAATTGATCGAAAAAAATCGAATTGAATCAAATCGAATCGAAATGAAAGAATCGAATCGATTCAAATAGAAAAGAATCGAATCGAAAAGAATCAAATCGACACGAAAAGAATCGAATCGAATCAAAAAGTATCGAATTGATTCGAAAACATTCGAATCGAAAAGAATCGAATTGAAATGAATCCGATCGAAATGAAAAGAATCTACTCGATTCGAATCCAAAAGAATCGAATCCAAAAGAATCGAATCGAATCCAAAAGAATCGAATTGAATTGAATCAAAAGAAATGAATTGAATTGAATCAAAAAGGAACTAATCGAATCAAATCGGAAAAACTCGAATAGAATCAAATCGAATCAAAAAGAATCGAATAGATTCGAATAAAAAAGAATCGAATTGAGGGATCCCTGGGTGGCGCAGCGGTTTAGCGCCTGCCTTTGGCCCAGGGCGCGATCCTGGAGACCCGGGATCGAATCCCACATCGGGCTCCCGGTGCATGGAGCCTGCTTCTCCCTCTGCCTGTGTCTCTGCCTCTCTCACTCTCTCTGTGACTATCATAAATAAAAGAATCGAATTGAATCGAGTTGAAAAAAATCATAAAGAATCAAATCGAAAAGAATCGAATTCCATGTAACGAAAAGATTCGAATTGAAAAGATTCGAATCGAAACAAAAGAATCGAATCGAATCGACATGAATCAAAAAGAATCGAATCAAAACGAAAAGAAAAGAAACAAATCAAGTAGAATCTAAAAGAATCGAATCGAATCAAATCGAAACAATTCGAATAGAATTGAAGCGAAAAGAATCAAAACGAATCGAACCGAAGAGAATCGATTCGAATCAAAATAAAAAGTATCGTATCAAATCGAATCGAAAAGAATCATATCAAATAGAATCGAAAGAATGGAATCAAATCTAAAACAATCGAATCGAATCGAAAAGAATCGGATTGAATGGAATCGAATCGAAAAGAATACAATAGAATAGAATCGAAAGAAATCGAATAGAATCAAATCAAATCAAAAAGAATCGAATCGAATTGATCCTAACCAAAATAAGCGAAATGAATCGACTCGAACCGAAAAAAATCAAATCGAAAAGAATCTAATCTCAACGAAAATCATCGAAATGAATAGAATCGAATTGAATCAAACCGAAAAGAATCGAATGGAATCCAATCGAAAAGAATCAAAGTGATTCGAATCGAAACAAATTGAATCCAATCGAAAAGAATCTAATTATTCGAATCGAAAAGAATCGAATTCAATCAAAACAAATCGATTCGAATGGAATAGAAAAGAATAGAATCGAATCGAAAAGAATCAAATCGAATCGAAAAGAATCGAATCGAAAAGAATTGAATCGAATCGAAAAGAAACGAATCGAACCGAATCAAAAAGAAAACAATCGAATCGAATCAAATACAAAAGAATCGCTTTGAATAGCATAGAATTGAAAAGAATTGAATCAATCGAATTGAAAACAATCGAATCGAAAAGAATCGAATCAAAAAAGTCGAATCGAAACGAAAACAATCGAATCGAATCGAATCTAAAAGAATCGTATTGAATTGAATCGAGTCGAAAAGACTCGAATCAAAAAGACTCGAATCGAATTGAATCAAATCGAAAAGAATGTAATAGAAACCACTCGAACAGAATCAAGTCGAAATGATTCAAAATGAATCGAATAGAATAGAATCGAAAAAAATCGAAACGAATCGAAACGAATCGAAACGAATTGAATCGAAGAGAATCGATTAGAATCGAAATGAAAAGAATCGTATTGAATCGAAAAGAAACAAATCAAATCAAATCGAAAGAAATGAATCAAATCAAAAAGAATCCAATCGAATCGAAAAGAATCGAACTGAATGGAATCAAATCGAAAAGAATCTAATCGAATCGAAAAGAATCGAATCAAATTTAATGGAATCGAAAAGAATCGAATTGAATCGAAAAGAATCGAAATGAAACAAATCAGATCAAATGGAAAAGCATCAAATCGAATTGAAAAGAATCGAATCGAATCGAAATGAATCGAATCAAAAAGACTCGAATCGAAAAGAATCGAATTGAAAAGAATCCAATCGAATCGAAAAGACTCGAATCGAATTAAAAATATCAAATCAAATCGAATCGCAAAGATTCGAATTGAAAAGACTCGAATTGAAACGAATCGATTTGAAACGAAAAGAATCGAATCGAATCGAATTGAAAGAATCGAATTGAATAGAAAAAAATCGAATAGAAAAGAATCGAACCGAAAAGAAAAGAATCAAATTGAATCAGTCGATTAAATTCTAGTCGAATCGAATCAAAAAGAATGAAATGGAGTCGAATCGAATCGAAAAGAATCGAATCGAATCGAAAAGAATCGAATTGTATCTAATCAAAAAGAATCGAGTCGTATCGACTCGAATCGAAAAGAATCGAATTGCATCATCGAATGGAAACTAATCGAATTGAATAGAATCGAAAAGAATCGAATCGAATCAAATCGAAAACAATCAAATTGAATTGATCGAAAAGAATCGAATTGAATCAAATCGAATCGAAATGAAAAGAATCGAATCGATTCAAATAGAAAAGAATCGAATCGAAAAGAATCAAATCGACACGAAAAGAATCGAATCGAATCAAAAAGTATCGAATTGATTCGAAAACATTCGAATCGAAAAGAATCGAATTGAAATGAATCCGATCGAAATGAAAAGAATCTACTCGATTCGAATCCAAAAGAATCGAATCCAAAAGAATCGAATCGAATCCAAAAGAATCGAATTGAATTGAATCAAAAGAAATGAATTGAATCAAAAAGAACTAATCGAATCAAATCGAAAAAAATCGAATAGAATCAAATCGAATCAAAAAGAATCGAATAGATTCGAATAAAAAAGAATCGAATTGAGGGATCCCTGGGTGGCGCAGCGGTTTAGCGCCTGCCTTTGGCCCAGGGCGCGATCCTGGAGACCCAGGATCGAATCCCACATCGGGCTCCCGGTGCATGGAGCCTGCTTCTCCCTCTGCCTGTGTCTCTGCCTCTCTCACTCTCTCTGTGACTATCATAAAAAAAAGAATCGAATTGAATCGAGTTGAAAAAAATCATAAAGAATCAAATCGAAAAGAATCGAATTCCATGTAACGAAAAGATTCGAATTGAAAAGATTCGAATCGAAACAAAAGAATCGAATCGAATCGACATGAATCAAAAAGAATCGAATCAAAACGAATCGAAAAGAAACAAATCAAGTAGAATCTAAAAGAATCGAATCGAATCAAATCGAAAAAATTCGAATAGAATTGAATCGAAAAGAATCAAAACGAATCGAACCGAAGAGAATCGATTCGAATCAAAATAAAAAGTATCGTATCAAATCGAATCGAAAAGAATCATATCAAATAGAATCGAAAGAATGGAATCAAATCTAAAACAATCGAATCGAATCGAAAAGAATCGGATTGAATGGAATCGAATCGAAAAGAATACAATAGAATAGAATCGAAAGAAATCGAATAGAATCAAATCAAATCAAAAAGAATCGAATCGAATTGATCCTAACCAAAATAAGCGAAATGAATCGACTCGAACCGAAAAAAATCAAATCGAAAAGAATCTAATCTCAACGAAAATCATCGAAATGAATAGAATCGAATTGAATCAAACCGAAAAGAATCGAATGGAATCCAATCGAAAAGAATCAAAGTGATTCGAATCGAAACAAATTGAATCCAATCGAAAAGAATCTAATTGAATCGAATCGAAAAGAATCGAATTCAATCAAAACGAATCGATTCGAATGGAATAGAAAAGAATAGAATCGAATCGAAAAGAATCAAATCGAATCGAAAAGAATCGAATCGAAAAGAATTGAATCGAATCGAAAAGAAACGAATCGAACGGAATCTAAAAGAAAACAATCGAATCGAATCAAATACAAAAGAATCGCTTTGAATAGCATAGAATTGAAAAGAATTGAATCAATCGAATTGAAAACAATCGAATCGAAAAGAATCGAATCAAAAAAGTCGAATCGAAACGAAAACAATCGAATCGAATCGAATCTAAAAGAATCGTATTGAATTGAATCGAGTCGAAAAGTCTCGAATCAAAAAGACTCGAATCGAATTGAATCAAATCGAAAAGAATGTAATAGAAACCACTCGAACAGAATCAAATCGAAATGATTCAAAATGAATCGAATAGAACAGAATCGAAAAAAACCGAAACGAATCGAAACGAATCGAAACGAATTGAATCGAAGAGAATCGATTAGAATCGAAATGAAAAGAATCGTATTGAATCGAAAAGAATCAAATCAAATCAAATCGAAAGAAATGAATCAAATCAAAAAGAATCCAATCGAATCGAAAAGATTCGAACTGAATGGAATCAAATCGAAAAGAATCTAATCGAATCGAAAAGAATCGAATCAAATTTAATGGAATCGAAAAGAATCGAATTTAATCGAAAAGAATCGAAATGAAACAAATCAGATCAAATGGAAAAGCATCAAATCGAATTGAAAAGAATCGAATCGAAATGAATCGAATCAAAAAGACTCGAATCGAAAAGAATCGAATTGAAAAGAATCCAATCGAATCGAAAAGACTCGAATCGAATTAAAAATATCAAATCGAATCGAATCGCAAAGATTCGAATTGAAAAGACTCGAATTGAAACGAATCGATTTGAAACGAAAAGAATCGAATCGAATCGAATCGAATTGAAAGAATCGAATTGAATAGAAAAAAATCGAATAGAAAAGAATCGAACCGAAAAGAAAAGAATCAAATTGAATCAGTCGATTAAATTCTAGTCGAATCGAATCAAAAAGAATGAAATCGAGTCGAATCGAATCGAAAAGAATCGAATCGAATCGAAAAGAATCGAATTGTATCTAATCAAAAAGAATCGAGTCGTATCGACTCGAATCGAAAAGAATCCAATTGCATCATCGAATGGAAACTAATCGAATTGAATAGAATCGAAAAGAATCGAATCGAATCAAATCGAAAACAATCAAATTGAATTGATCGAAAAGAATCGAATTGAATCAAATCGAATCGAAATGAAAGAATCGAATCGATTCAAATAGAAAAGAATCGAATCGAAAAGAATCAAATCGACACGAAAAGAATCGAATCGAATCAAAAAGTATCGAATTGATTCGAAAACATTCGAATCGAAAAGAATCGAATTGAAATGAATCCGATCGAAATGAAAAGAATCTACTCGATTCGAATCCAAAAGAATCGAATCCAAAAGAATCGAATCGAATCCAAAAGAATCGAATTGAATTGAATCAAAAGAAATGAATTGAATTGAATCAAAAAGGAACTAATCGAATCAAATCGGAAAAACTCGAATAGAATCAAATCGAATCAAAAAGAATCGAATAGATTCGAATAAAAAAGAATCGAATTGAGGGATCCCTGGGTGGCGCAGCGGTTTAGCGCCTGCCTTTGGCCCAGGGCGCGATCCTG
This sequence comes from Canis aureus, assembly GCF_053574225.1. NCBI lineage: Eukaryota > Metazoa > Chordata > Mammalia > Carnivora > Canidae > Canis > Canis aureus. The sequence goes on from NW_027554429.1 coordinate 1,172,013, forward strand.
GAGACCCGGGATCGAATCCCACATCGGGCTCCCGGTGCATGGAGCCTGCTTCTCCCTCTGCCTGTGTCTCTGCCTCTCTCACTCTCTCTGTGACTATCATAAATAAAAGAATCGAATTGAATCGAGTTGAAAAAAATCATAAAGAATCAAATCGAAAAGAATCGAATTCCATGTAACGAAAAGATTCGAATTGAAAAGATTCGAATCGAAACAAAAGAATCGAATCGAATCGACATGAATCAAAAAGAATCGAATCAAAACGAATCGAAAAGAAACAAATCAAGTAGAATCTAAAAGAATCGAATCGAATCAAATCGAAAAAAATTCGAATAGATTGAATCGAAAAGAATCAAAACGAATCGAACCGAAGAGAATCGATTCGAATCAAAATAAAAAGTATCGTATCAAATCGAATCGAAAAGAATCATATCAAATAGAATCGAAAGAATGGAATCAAATCTAAAACAATCGAATCGAATCGAAAAGAATCGGATTGAATGGAATCGAATCGAAAAGAATACAATAGAATAGAATCGAAAGAAATCGAATAGAATCAAATCAAATAAAAAAGAATCGAATCGAATTGATCCTAACCAAAATAAGCGAAATGAATCGACTCGAACCGAAAAAAATCAAATCGAAAAGAATCTAATCTCAACGAAAATCATCGAAATGAATAGAATCGAATTGAATCAAACCGAAAAGAATCGAATGGAATCCAATCGAAAAGAATCAAAGTGATTCGAATCGAAACAAATTGAATCCAATCGAAAAGAATCTAATTGAATCGAATCGAAAAGAATCGAATTCAAGCAAAACGAATCGATTCGAATGGAATAGAAAAGAATAGAATCGAATCGAAAAGAATCAAATCGAATCGAAAAGAATCGAATCGAAAAGAATTGAATCGAATCGAAAAGAAACGAATCGAACCGAATCTAAAAGAAAACAATCGAATCGAATCAAATACAAAAGAATCGCTTTGAATAGCATAGAATTGAAAAGAATTGAATCAATCGAATTGAAAACAATCGAATCGAAAAGAATCGAATCAAAAAAGTCGAATCGAAACGAAAACAATCGAATCGAATCGAATCTAAAAGAATCGTATTGAATTGAATCGAGTCGAAAAGACTCGAATCAAAAAGACTCGAATCGAATTGAATCAAATCGAAAAGAATCTAATAGAAACCACTCGAACAGAATCAAATCAAAATGATTCAAAATGAATCGAATAGAATAGAATCGAAAAAAATCGAAACGAATCGAAACGAATCGAAATGAATTGAATCGAAGAGAATCGATTAGAATCGAAATGAAAAGAATCGTATTGAATCGAAAAGAAACAAATCAAATCAAATCGAAAGAAATGAATCAAATCAAAAAGAATCCAATCGAATCGAAAAGAATCGAACTGAATGGAATCAAATCGAAAAGAATCTAATCGAATCGAAAAGAAACGAATCAAATTTAATGGAATCGAAAAGAATCGAATTGAATCGAAAAGAATCGAAATGAAACAAATCAGATCAAATGGAAAAGCATCAAATCGAATTGAAAAGAATCGAATCGAATCGAAATGAATCGAATCAAAAAGACTCGAATCGAAAAGAATCGAATTGAAAACAATCCAATCGAATCGAAAAGACTCGAATCGAATTAAAAATATCAAATCGAATCGAATCGCAAAGATTCGAATTGAAAAGACTCGAATTGAAACGAATCGATTTGAAACGAAAAGAATCAAATCGAATCGAATCGAATTGAAAGAATCGAATTGAATAGAAAAAAATCGAATAGAAAAGAATCGAACCGAAAAGAAAAGAATCAAATTGAATCAGTCGATTAAATTCTAGTCGAATCGAATCAAAAAGAATGAAATCGAGTCGAATCGAATCGAAAAGAATCGAATCGAATCGAAAAGAATCGAATTGTATCTAATCAAAAAGAATCGAGTCGTATCGACTCGAATCGAAAAGAATCCAATTGCATCATCGAATGGAAACTAATCGAATTGAATAGAATAGAAAATAATCGAATCGAATCAAATCGAAAACAATCAAATTGAATTGATCGAAAAAAATCGAATTGAATCAAATCGAATCGAAATGAAAGAATCGAATCGATTCAAATAGAAAAGAATCGAATCGAAAAGAATCAAATCGACACGAAAAGAATCGAATCGAATCAAAAAGTATCGAATTGATTCGAAAACATTCGAATCGAAAAGAATCGAATTGAAATGAATCCGATCGAAATGAAAAGAATCTACTCGATTCGAATCCAAAAGAATCGAATCCAAAAGAATCGAATCGAATCCAAAAGAATCGAATTGAATTGAATCAAAAGAAATGAATTGAATTGAATCAAAAAGGAACTAATCGAATCAAATCGGAAAAACTCGAATAGAATCAAATCGAATCAAAAAGAATCGAATAGATTCGAATAAAAAAGAATCGAATTGAGGGATCCCTGGGTGGCGCAGCGGTTTAGCGCCTGCCTTTGGCCCAGGGCGCGATCCTGGAGACCCGGGATCGAATCCCACATCGGGCTCCCGGTGCATGGAGCCTGCTTCTCCCTCTGCCTGTGTCTCTGCCTCTCTCACTCTCTCTGTGACTATCATAAAAAAAAGAATCGAATTGAATCGAGTTGAAAAACATCATAAAGAATCAAATCGAAAAGAATCGAATTCCATGTAACGAAAAGATTCGAATTGAAAAGATTCGAATCGAAACAAAAGAATCGAATCGAATCGACATGAATCAAAAAGAATCGAATCAAAACGAATCGAAAAGAAACAAATCAAGTAGAATCTAAAAGAATCGAATCGAATCAAATCGAAACAATTCGAATAGAATTGAAGCGAAAAGAATCAAAACGAATCGAACCGAAGAGAATCGATTCGAATCAAAATAAAAAGTATCGTATCAAATCGAATCGAAAAGAATCATATCAAATAGAATCGAAAGAATGGAATCAAATCTAAAACAATCGAATCGAATCGAAAAGAATCGGATTGAATGGAATCGAATCGAAAAGAATACAATAGAATAGAATCGAAAGAAATCGAATAGAATCAAATCAAATCAAAAAGAATCGAATCGAATTGATCCTAACCAAAATAAGCGAAATGAATCGACTCGAACCGAAAAAAATCAAATCGAAAAGAATCTAATCTCAACGAAAATCATCGAAATGAATAGAATCGAATTGAATCAAACCGAAAAGAATCGAATGGAATCCAATCGAAAAGAATCAAAGTGATTCGAATCGAAACAAATTGAATCCAATCGAAAAGAATCTAATTGAATCGAATCGAAAAGAATCGAATTCAATCAAAACAAATCGATTCGAATGGAATAGAAAAGAATAGAATCGAATCGAAAAGAATCAAATCGAATCGAAAAGAATCGAATCGAAAAGAATTGAATCGAATCGAAAAGAAACGAATCGAACGGAATCTAAAAGAAAACAATCGAATCGAATCAAATACAAAAGAATCGCTTTGAATAGCATAGAATTGAAAAGAATTGAATCAATCGAATTGAAAACAATCGAATCGAAAAGAATCGAATCAAAAAAGTCGAATCGAAACGAAAACAATCGAATCGAATCGAATCTAAAAGAATCGTATTGAATTGAATCGAGTCGAAAAGACTCGAATCAAAAAGACTCGAATCGAATTGAATCAAATCGAAAAGAATGTAATAGAAACCACTCGAACAGAATCAAGTCGAAATGATTCAAAATGAATCGAATAGAATAGAATCGAAAAAAATCGAAACGAATCGAAACGAATCGAAACGAATTGAATCGAAGAGAATCGATTAGAATCGAAATGAAAAGAATCGTATTGAATCGAAAAGAATCAAATCAAATCAAATCGAAAGAAATGAATCAAAACAAAAAGAATCCAATCGAATCGAAAAGATTCGAACTGAATGGAATCAAATCGAAAAGAATCTAATCGAATCGAAAAGAATCGAATCAGATTTAATGGAATCGAAAAGAATCGAATTTAATCGAAAAGAATCTAAATGAAACAAATCAGATCAAATGGAAAAGCATCAAATCGAATTGAAAAGAATCGAATCGAAATGAATCGAATCAAAAAGACTCGAATCGAAAAGAATCGAATTGAAAAGAATCCAATCGAATCGAAAAGACTCGAATCGAATTAAAAATATCAAATGGAATCGAATCGCAAAGATTCGAATTGAAAAGACTCGAATTGAAACGAATCGATTTGAAACGAAAAGAATCGAATCGAATCGAATTGAAAGAATCGAATTGAATAGAAAAAAATCGAATAGAAAAGAATCGAACCGAAAAGAAAAGAATCAAATTGAATCAGTCGATTAAATTCTAGTCGAATCGAATCAAAAAGAATGAAATGGAGTCGAATCGAATCGAAAAGAATCGAATCGAATCGAAAAGAATCGAATTGTATCTAATCAAAAAGAATCGAGTCGTATCGACTCGAATCGAAAAGAATCCAATTGCATCATCGAAGGGAAACTAATCGAATTGAATAGAATCGAAAAGAATCGAATCGAATCAAATCGAAAACAATCAAATTGAATTGATCGAAAAGAATCGAATTGAATCAAATCGAATCGAAATGAAAGAATCGAATCGATTCAAATAGAAAAGAATCGAATCGAAAAGAATCAAATCGACACGAAAAGAATCGAATCGAATCAAAAAGTATCGAATTGATTCGAAAACATTCGAATCGAAAAGAATCGAATTGAAATGAATCCGATCGAAATGAAAAGAATCTACTCGATTCGAATCCAAAAGAATCGAATCCAAAAGAATCGAATCGAATCCAAAAGAATCGAATTGAATTGAATCAAAAGAAATGAATTGAATTGAATCAAAAAGGAACTAATCGAATCAAATCGGAAAAACTCGAATAGAATCAAATCGAATCAAAAAGAATCGAATAGATTCGAATAAAAAAGAATCGAATTGAGGGATCCCTGGGTGGCGCAGCGGTTTAGCGCCTGCCTTTGGCCCAGGGCGCGATCCTGGAGACCCGGGATCGAATCCCACATCGGGCTCCCGGTGCATGGAGCCTGCTTCTCCCTCTGCCTGTGTCTCTGCCTCTCTCACTCTCTCTGTGACTATCATAAATAAAAGAATCGAATTGAATCGAGTTGAAAAAAATCATAAAGAATCAAATCGAAAAGAATCGAATTCCATGTAACGAAAAGATTCGAATTGAAAAGATTCGAATCGAAACAAAAGAATCGAATCGAATCGACATGAATCAAAAAGAATCGAATCAAAACGAATCGAAAAGAAACAAATCAAGTAGAATCTAAAAGAATCGAATCGAATCAAATCGAAAAAAATTCGAATAGATTGAATCGAAAAGAATCAAAACGAATCGAACCGAAGAGAATCGATTCGAATCAAAATAAAAAGTATCGTATCAAATCGAATCGAAAAGAATCATATCAAATAGAATCGAAAGAATGGAATCAAATCTAAAACAATCGAATCGAATCGAAAAGAATCGGATTGAATGGAATCGAATCGAAAAGAATACAATAGAATAGAATCGAAAGAAATCGAATAGAATCAAATCAAATCAAAAAGAATCGAATCGAATTGATCCTAACCAAAATAAGCGAAATGAATCGACTCGAACCGAAAAAAATCAAATCGAAAAGAATCTAATCTCAACGAAAATCATCGAAATGAATAGAATCGACTTGAATCAAATCGAAAAGAATCGAATGGAATCCAATCGAAAAGAATCAAAGTGATTCGAATCGAAACAAATTGAATCAATCGAAAAGAATCTAATTGAATCGAATCGAAAAGAATCGAATTCAAGCAAAACGAATCGATTCGAATGGAATAGAAAAGAATAGAATCGAATCGAAAAGAATCAAATCGAATCGAAAAGAATCGAATCGAAAAGAATTGAATCGAATCGAAAAGAAACGAATCGAACCGAATCTAAAAGAAAACAATCGAATCTAATCAAATACAAAAGAATCGCTTTGAATAGCATAGAATTGAAAAGAATTGAATCAATCGAATTGAAAACAATCGAATCGAAAAGAATCGAATCAAAAAAGTCGAATCGAAACGAAAACAATCGAATCGAATCGAATCTAAAAGAATCGTATTGAATTGATTCGAGTCGAAAAGAATCGAATCAAAAAGACTCGAATCGAATTGAATCAAATCGAAAAGAATCTAATAGAAACCACTCGAACAGAATCAAATCAAAATGATTCAAAATGAATCGAATAGAATAGAATCGAAAAAAATCGAAACGAATCGAAACGAATCGAAATGAATTGAATCGAAGAGAATCGATTAGAATCGAAATGAAAAGAATCGTATTGAATCGAAAAGAAACAAATCAAATCAAATCGAAAGAAATGAATCAAATCAAAAAGAATCCAATCGAATCGAAAAGAATCGAACTGAATGGAATCAAATCGAAAAGAATCTAATCGAATCGAAAAGAAACGAATCAAATTTAATGGAATCGAAAAGAATCGAATTGAATCGAAAAGAATCGAAATGAAACAAATCAGATCAAATGGAAAAGCATCAAATCGAATTGAAAAGAATCGAATCGAATCGAAATGAATCGAATCAAAAAGACTCGAATCGAAAAGAATCGAATTGAAAACAATCCAATCGAATCGAAAAGACTCGAATCGAATTAAAAATATCAAATCGAATCGAATCGCAAAGATTCGAATTGAAAAGACTCGAATTGAAACGAATCGATTTGAAACGAAAAGAATCGAATCGAATCGAATCGAATTGAAAGAATCGAATTGAATAGAAAAAAATCGAATAGAAAAGAATCGAACCGAAAAGAAAAGAATCAAATTGAATCAGTCGATTAAATTCTAGTCGAATCGAATCAAAAAGAATGAAATCGAGTCGAATCGAATCGAAAAGAATCGAATCGAATCGAAAAGAATCGAATTGTATCTAATCAAAAAGAATCGAGTCGTATCGACTCGAATCGAAAAGAATCCAATTGCATCATCGAATGGAAACTAATCGAATTGAATAGAATCGAAAAGAATCGAATCGAATCAAATCGAAAATAATCAAATTGAATTGATCGAAAAAAATCGAATTGAATCAAATCGAATCGAAATGAAAGAATCGAATCGATTCAAATAGAAAAGAATCGAATCGAAAAGAATCAAATCGACACGAAAAGAATCGAATCGAATCAAAAAGTATCGAATTGATTCGAAAACATTCGAATCGAAAAGAATCGAATTGAAATGAATCCGATCGAAATGAAAAGAATCTACTCGATTCGAATCCAAAAGAATCGAATCCAAAAGAATCGAATCGAATCCAAAAGAATCGAATTGAATTGAATCAAAAGAAATGAATTGAATTGAATCAAAAAGGAACTAATCGAATCAAATCGGAAAAACTCGAATAGAATCAAATCGAATCAAAAAGAATCGAATAGATTCGAATAAAAAAGAATCGAATTGAGGGATCCCTGGGTGGCGCAGCGGTTTAGCGCCTGCCTTTGGCCCAGGGCGCGATCCTGGAGACCCGGGATCGAATCCCACATCGGGCTCCCGGTGCATGGAGCCTGCTTCTCCCTCTGCCTGTGTCTCTGCCTCTCTCACTCTCTCTGTGACTATCATAAAAAAAAGAATCGAATTGAATCGAGTTGAAAAAAATCATAAAGAATCAAATCGAAAAGAATCGAATTCCATGTAACGAAAAGATTCGAATTGAAAAGATTCGAATCGAAACAAAAGAATCGAATCGAATCGACATGAATCAAAAAGAATCGAATCAAAACGAATCGAAAAGAAACAAATCAAGTAGAATCTAAAAGAATCGAATCGAATCAAATCGAAACAATTCGAATAGAATTGAAGCGAAAAGAATCAAAACGAATCGAACCGAAGAGAATCGATTCGAATCAAAATAAAAAGTATCGTATCAAATCGAATCGAAAAGAATCATATCAAATAGAATCGAAAGAATGGAATCAAATCTAAAACAATCGAATCGAATCGAAAAGAATCGGATTGAATGGAATCGAATCGAAAAGAATACAATAGAATAGAATCGAAAGAAATCGAATAGAATCAAATCAAATCAAAAAGAATCGAATCGAATTGATCCTAACCAAAATAAGCGAAATGAATCGACTCGAACCGAAAAAAATCAAATCGAAAAGAATCTAATCTCAACGAAAATCATCGAAATGAATAGAATCGACTTGAATCAAATCGAAAAGAATCGAATGGAAACCAATCGAAAAGAATCAAAGTGATTCGAATCGAAACAAATTGAATCCAATCGAAAAGAATCTAATTGAATCGAATCGAAAAGAATCGAATTCAAGCAAAACGAATCGATTCGAATGGAATAGAAAAGAATAGAATCGAATCGAAAAGAATCAAATCGAATCGAAAAGAATCGAATCGAAAAGAATTGAATCGAATCGAAAAGAAACGAATCGAACCGAATCTAAAAGAAAACAATCGAATCGAATCAAATACAAAAGAATCGCTTTGAATAGCATAGAATTGAAAAGAATTGAATCAATCGAATTGAAAACAATCGAATCGAAAAGAATCGAATCAAAAAAGTCGAATCGAAACGAAAACAATCGAATCGAATCGAATCTAAAAGAATCGTATTGAATTGAATCGAGTCGAAAAGACTCGAATCAAAAAGACTCGAATCGAATTGAATCAAATCGAAAAGAATCTAATAGAAACCACTCGAACAGAATCAAATCAAAATGATTCAAAATGAATCGAATAGAATAGAATCGAAAAAAATCGAAACGAATCGAAACGAATCGAAATGAATTGAATAAAAGAGAATCGATTAGAATCGAAATGAAAAGAATCGTATTGAATCGAAAAGAAACAAATCAAATCAAATCGAAAGAAATGAATCAAATCAAAAAGAATCCAATCGAATCGAAAAGAATCGAACTGAATGGAATCAAATCGAAAAGAATCTAATCGAATCGAAAAGAAACGAATCAAATTTAATGGAATCGAAAAGAATCGAATTGAATCGAAAAGAATCGAAATGAAACAAATCAGATCAAATGGAAAAGCATCAAATCGAATTGAAAAGAATCGAATCGAATCGAAATGAATCGAATCAAAAAGACTCGAATCGAAAAGAATCGAATTGAAAAGAATCCAATCGAATCGAAAAGACTCGAATCGAATTAAAAATATCAAATCGAATCGAATCGCAAAGATTCGAATTGAAAAGACTCGAATTGAAACGAATCGATTTGAAACGAAAAGAATCGAATCGAATCGAATCGAATTGAAAGAATCGAATTGAATAGAAAAAAATCGAATAGAAAAGAATCGAACCGAAAAGAAAAGAATCAAATTGAATCAGTCGATTAAATTCTAGTCGAATCGAATCAAAAAGAATGAAATCGAGTCGAATCGAATCGAAAAGAATCGAATCGAATCGAAAAGAATCGAATTGTATCGAATCAAAAAGAATCGAGTCGTATCGACTCGAATCGAAAAGAATCCAATTGCATCATCGAATGGAAACTAATCGAATTGAATAGAATCGAAAAGAATCGAATCGAATCAAATCGAAAACAATCAAATTGAATTGATCGAAAAGAATCGAATTGAATCAAATCGAATCGAAATGAAAGAATCGAATCGATTCAAATAGAAAAGAATCGAATCGAAAAGAATCAAATCGACACGAAAAGAATCGAATCGAATCAAAAAGTATCGAATTGATTCGAAAACATTCGAATCGAAAAGAATCGAATTGAAATGAATCCGATCGAAATGAAAAGAATCTACTCGATTCGAATCCAAAAGAATCGAATCCAAAAGAATCGAATCGAATCCAAAAGAATCGAATTGAATTGAATCAAAAGAAATGAATTGAATTGAATCAAAAAGGAACTAATCGAATCAAATCGGAAAAACTCGAATAGAATCAAATCGAATCAAAAAGAATCGAATAGATTCGAATAAAAAAGAATCGAATTGAGGGATCCCTGGGTGGCGCAGCGGTTTAGCGCCTGCCTTTGGCCCAGGGCGCGATCCTGGAGACCCGGGATCGAATCCCACATCGGGCTCCCGGTGCATGGAGCCTGCTTCTCCCTCTGCCTGTGTCTCTGCCTCTCTCACTCTCTCTGTGACTATCATAAAAAAAAGAATCGAATTGAATCGAGTTGAAAAAAATCATAAAGAATCAAATCGAAAAGAATCGAATTCCATGTAACGAAAAGATTCGAATTGAAAAGATTCGAATCGAAACAAAAGAATCGAATCGAATCGACATGAATCAAAAAGAATCGAATCAAAACGAATCGAAAAGAAACAAATCAAGTAGAATCTAAAAGAATCGAATCGAATCAAATCGAAACAATTCGAATAGAATTGAAGCGAAAAGAATCAAAACGAATCGAACCGAAGAGAATCGATTCGAATCAAAATAAAAAGTATCGTATCAAATCGAATCGAAAAGAATCATATCAAATAGAATCGAAAGAATGGAATCAAATCTAAAACAATCGAATCGAATCGAAAAGAATCGGATTGAATGGAATCGAATCGAAAAGAATACAATAGAATAGAATCGAAAGAAATCGAATAGAATCAAATCAAATCAAAAAGAATCGAATCGAATTGATCCTAACCAAAATAAGCGAAATGAATCGACTCGAACCGAAAAAAATCAAATCGAAAAGAATCTAATCTCAACGAAAATCATCGAAATGAATAGAATCGAATTGAATCAAACCGAAAAGAATCGAATGGAATCCAATCGAAAAGAATCAAAGTGATTCGAATCGAAACAAATTGAATCCAATCGAAAAGAATCTAATTGAATCGAATCGAAAAGAATCGAATTCAATCAAAACAAATCGATTCGAATGGAATAGAAAAGAATAGAATCGAATCGAAAAGAATCAAATCGAATCGAAAAGAATCGAATCGAAAAGAATTGAATCGAATCGAAAAGAAACGAATCGAACCGAATCAAAAAGAAAACAATCGAATCGAATCAAATACAAAAGAATCGCTTTGAATAGCATAGAATTGAAAAGAATTGAATCAATCGAATTGAAAACAATCGAATCGAAAAGAATCGAATCAAAAAAGTCGAATCGAAACGAAAACAATCGAATCGAATCGAATCTAAAAGAATCGTATTGAATTGAATCGAGTCGAAAAGACTCGAATCAAAAAGACTCGAATCGAATTGAATCAAATCGAAAAGAATCTAATAGAAACCACTCGAACAGAATCAAATCGAAATGATTCAAAATGAATCGAATAGAATAGAATCGAAAAAAATCGAAACGAATCGAAACGAATTGAATCGAAGAGAATCGATTAGAATCGAAATGAAAAGAATCGTATTGAATCGAAAAGAATCAAATCAAATCAAATCGAAAGAAATGATTCAAATCAAAAAGAATCCAATCGAATCGAAAAGAATCGAACTGAATGGAATCAAATCGAAAAGAATCTAATCGAATCGAAAAGAAACGAATCAAATTTAATGGAATCGAAAAGAATCGAATTGAATCGAAAAGAATCGAAATGAAACAAATCAGATCAAATGGAAAAGCATCAAATCGAATTGAAAAGAATCGAATCGAATCGAAATGAATCGAATCAAAAAGACTCGAATCGAAAAGAATCGAATTGAAAAGAATCCAATCGAATCGAAAAGACTCGAATCGAATTAAAAATATCAAATCGAATCGAATCGCAAAGATTCGAATTGAAAAGACTCGAATTGAAACGAATCGATTTGAAACGAAAAGAATCGAATCGAATCGAATCGAATTGAAAGAATCGAATTGAATAGAAAAAAATCGAATAGAAAAGAATCGAACCGAAAAGAAAAGAATCAAATTGAATCAGTCGATTAAATTCTAGTCGAATCGAATCAAAAAGAATGAAATCGAGTCGAATCGAATCGAAAAGAATCGAATCGAATCGAAAAGAATCGAATTGTATCTAATCAAAAAGAATCGAGTCGTATCGACTCGAATCGAAAAGAATCCAATTGCATCATCGAATGGAAACTAATCGAATTGAATAGAATCGAAAAGAATCGAATCGAATCAAATCGAAAACAATCAAATTGAATTGATCGAAAAGAATCGAATTGAATCAAATCGAATCGAAATGAAAGAATCGAATCGATTCAAATAGAAAAGAATCGAATCGAAAAGAATCAAATCGACACGAAAAGAATCGAATCGAATCAAAAAGTATCGAATTGATTCGAAAACATTCGAATCGAAAAGAATCGAATTGAAATGAATCCGATCGAAATGAAAAGAATCTACTCGATTCGAATCCAAAAGAATCGAATCCAAAAGAATCGAATCGAATCCAAAAGAATGGAATTGAATTGAATCAAAAGAAATGAATTGAATTGAATCAAAAAGGAACTAATCGAATCAAATCGGAAAAACTCGAATAGAATCAACTCGAATCAAAAAGAATCGAATAGATTCGAATAAAAAAGAATCGAATTGAGGGATCCCTGGGTGGCGCAGCGGTTTAGCGCCTGCCTTTGGCCCAGGGCGCGATCCTGGAGACCCGGGATCGAATCCCACATCGGGCTCCCGGTGCATGGAGCCTGCTTCTCCCTCTGCCTGTGTCTCTGCCTCTCTCACTCTCTCTGTGACTATCATAAATAAAAGAATCGAATTGAATCGTGTTGAAAAAAATCATAAAGAATCAAATCGAAAAGAATCGAATTCCATGTAACGAAAAGATTCGAATTGAAAAGATTCGAATCGAAACAAAAGAATCGAATCGAATCGACATGAATCAAAAAGAATCGAATCAAAACGAATCCAAAAGAAACAAATCAAGTAGAATCTAAAAGAATCGAATCGAATCAAATCGAAAAAATTCGAATAGAATTGAATCGAAAAGAATCAAAACGAATCGAACCGAAGAGAATCGATTCGAATCAAAATAAAAAGTATCGTATCAAATCGAATCGAAAATAATCATATCAAATAGAATCGAAAGAATGGAATCAAATCTAAAACAATCGAATCGAATCGAAAAGAATCGGATTGAATGGAATCGAATCGAAAAGAATACAATAGAATAGAATCGAAAGAAATCGAATAGAATCAAATCAAATCAAAAAGAATCGAATCGAATTGATCCTAACCAAAATAAGCGAAATGAATCGACTCGAACCGAAAAAAATCAAATCGAAAAGAATCTAATCTCAACGAAAATCATCGAAATGAATAGAATCGAATTGAATCAAATCGAAAAGAATCGAATGGAATCCAATCGAAAAGAATCAAAGTGATTCGAATCGAAACAAATTGAATCCAATCGAAAAGAATCTAATTGAATCGAATCGAAAAGAATCGAATTCAATCAAAACGAATCGATTCGAATGGAATAGAAAAGAATAGAATCGAATCGAAAAGAATCAAATCGAATCGAAAAGAATCGAATCGAAAAGAATTGAATCGAATCGAAAAGAAACGAATCGAACCGAATCAAAAAGAAAACAATCGAATCGAATCAAATACAAAAGAATCGCTTTGAATAGCATAGAATTGAAAAGAATTGAATCAATCTAATTGAAAACAATCGAATCGAAAAGAATCGAATCAAAAAAGTCGAATCGAAACGAAAACAATCGAATCGAATCGAATCTAAAAGAATCGTATTGAATTGAATCGAGTCGAAAAGAATCGAATCAAAAAGACTCGAATCGAATTGAATCAAATCGAAAAGAATCTAATAGAAACCACTCGAACAGAATCAAATCGAAATGATTCAAAATGAATCGAATAGAATAGAATCGAAAAAAATCGAAACGAATCGAAACGAATCGAAACGAATTGAATCGAAGAGAATCGATTAGAATCGAAATGAAAAGAATCGTATTGAATCGAAAAGAATCAAATCAAATCAAATCGAAAGAAATGAATCAAATCAAAAAGAATCCAATCGAATCGAAAAGAATCGAACTGAATGGAATCAAATCGAAAAGAATCTAATCGAATCGAAAAGAAACGAATCAAATTTAATGGAATCGAAAAGAATCGAATTGAATCGAAAAGAATCGAAATGAAACAAATCAGATCAAATGGAAAAGCATCAAATCGAATTGAAAAGAATCGAATCGAATCGAAATGAATCGAATCAAAAAGACTCGAATCGAAAAGAATCGAATTGAAAACAATCCAATCGAATCGAAAAGACTCGAATCGAATTAAAAATATCAAATCGAATCGAATCGCCAAGATTCGAATTGAAAAGACTCGAATTGAAACGAATCGATTTGAAACGAAAAGAATCGAATCGAATCGAATTGAAAGAATCGAATTGAATAGAAAAAAATCGAATAGAAAAGAATCGAACCGAAAAGAAAAGAATCAAATTGAATCAGTCGATTAAATTCTAGTCGAATCGAATCAAAAAGAATGAAATCGAGTCGAATCGAATCGAAAAGAATCGAATCGAATCGAAAAGAATCGAATTGTATCTAATCAAAAAGAATCGAGTCGTATCGACTCGAATCGAAAAGAATCCAATTGCATCATCGAATGGAAACTAATCGAATTGAATAGAATCGAAAAGAATCGAATCGAATCAAATCGAAAACAATCAAATTGAATTGATCGAAAAGAATCGAATTGAATCAAATCGAATCGAAATGAAAGAATAGAATCGATTCAAATAGAAAAGAATCGAATCGAAAAGAATCAAATCGACACGAAAAGAATCGAATCGAATCAAAAAGTATCGAATTGATTCGAAAACATTCGAATCGAAAAGAATCGAATTGAAATGAATCCGATCGAAATGAAAAGAATCTACTCGATTCGAATCCAAAAGAATCGAATCCAAAAGAATCGAATCGAATCCAAAAGAATCGAATTGAATTGAATCAAAAGAAATGAATTGAATTGAATCAAAAAGGAACTAATCGAATCAAATCGGAAAAACTCGAATAGAATCAAATCGAATCAAAAAGAATCGAATAGATTCGAATAAAAAGAATCGAATTGAGGGATCCCTGGGTGGCGCAGCGGTTTAGCGCCTGCCTTTGGCCCAGGGCGTGATCCTGGAGACCCGGGATCGAATCCCACATCGGGCTCCCGGTGCATGGAGCCTGCTTCTCCCTCTGCCTGTGTCTCTGCCTCTCTCACTCTCTCTGTGACTATCATAAAAAAAAGAATCGAATTGAATCGAGTTGAAAAAAATCATAAAGAATCAAATCGAAAAGAATCGAATTCCATGTAACGAAAAGATTCGAATTGAAAAGATTCGAATCGAAACAAAAGAATCGAATCGAATCGACATGAATCAAAAAGAATCGAATCAAAACGAATCGAAAAGAAACAAATCAAGTAGAATCTAAAAGAATCGAATCGAATCAAATCGAAAAAATTCGAATAGAATTGAATCGAAAAGAATCAAAACGAATCGAACCGAAGAGAATCGATTCGAATCAAAATAAAAAGTATCGTATCAAATCGAATCGAAAAGAATCATATCAAATAGAATCGAAAGAATGGAATCAAATCTAAAACAATCGAATCGAATCGAAAAGAATCGGATTGAATGGAATCGAATCGAAAAGAATACAATAGAATAGAATCGAAAGAAATCGAATAGAATCAAATCAAATCAAAAAGAATCGAATCGAATTGATCCTAACCAAAATAAGCGAAATGAATCGACTCGAACCGAAAAAAATCAAATCGAAAAGAATCTAATCTCAACGAAAATCATCGAAATGAATAGAATCGAATTGAATCAAACCGAAAAGAATCGAATGGAATCCAATCGAAAAGAATCAAAGTGATTCGAATCGAAACAAATTGAATCCAATCGAAAAGAATCTAATTGAATCGAATCGAAAAGAATCGAATTCAATCAAAACGAATCGATTCGAATGGAATAGAAAAGAATAGAATCGAATCGAAAAGAATCAAATCGAATCGAAAAGAATCGAATCGAAAAGAATTGAATCGAATCGAAAAGAAACGAATCGAACCGAATCTAAAAGAAAACAATCGAATCGAATCAAATACAAAAGAATCGCTTTGAATAGCATAGAATTGAAAAGAATTGAATCAATCGAATTGAAAAGAATCGAATCGAAAAGAATCGAATCAAAAAAGTCGAATCGAAACGAAAACAATCGAATCGAATCGAATCTAAAAGAATCGTATTGAATTGAATCGAGTCGAAAAGACTCGAATCAAAAAGACTCGAATCGAATTGAATCAAATCGAAAAGAATGTAATAGAAACCACTCGAACAGAATCAAGTCGAAATGATTCAAAATGAATCGAATAGAATAGAATCGAAAAAAATCGAAACGAATCGAAACGAATCGAAACGAATTGAATCGAAGAGAATCGATTAGAATCGAAATGAAAAGAATCGTATTGAATCGAAAAGAAACAAATCAAATCAAATCGAAAGAAATGAATCAAATCAAAAAGAATCCAATCGAATCGAAAAGAATCGAACTGAATGGAATCAAATCGAAAAGAATCTAATCGAATCGAAAAGAAACGAATCAAATTTAATGGAATCGAAAAGAATCGAATTGAATCGAAAAGAATCGAAATGAAACAAATCAGATCAAATGGAAAAGCATCAAATCGAATTGAAAAGAATCGAATCGAATCGAATCGAAATGAATCGAATCAAAAAGACTCGAATCGAAAAGAATCGAATTGAAAACAATCCAATCGAATCGAAAAGACTCGAATCGAATTAAAAATATCAAATCGAATCGAATCGCAAAGATTCGAATTGAAAAGACTCGAATTGAAACGAATCGATTTGAAACGAAAAGAATCGAATCGAATCGAATCGAATTGAAAGAATCGAATTGAATAGAAAAAAATCGAATAGAAAAGAATCGAACCGAAAAGAAAAGAATCAAATTGAATCAGTCGATTAAATTCTAGTCGAATCGAATCAAAAAGAATGAAATCGAGTCGAATCGAATCGAAAAGAATCGAATCGAATCGAAAAGAATCGAATTGTATCTAATCAAAAAGAATCGAGTCGTATCGACTCGAATCGAAAAGAATCCAATTGCATCATCGAATGGAAACTAATCGAATTGAATAGAATCGAAAATAATCGAATCGAATCAAATCGAAAATAATCAAATTGAATTGATCGAAAAAAATCGAATTGAATCAAATCGAATCGAAATGAAAGAATCGAATCGATTCAAATAGAAAAGAATCGAATCGAAAAGAATCAAATCGACACGAAAAGAATCGAATCGAATCAAAAAGTATCGAATTGATTCGAAAACATTCGAATCGAAAAGAATCGAATTGAAATGAATCCGATCGAAATGAAAAGAATCTACTCGATTCGAATCCAAAAGAATCGAATCCAAAAGAATCGAATCGAATCCAAAAGAATCGAATTGAATTGAATCAAAAGAAATGAATTGAATTGAATCAAAAAGGAACTAATCGAATCAAATCGGAAAAACTCGAATAGAATCAAATCGAATCAAAAAGAATCGAATAGATTCGAATAAAAAAGAATCGAATTGAGGGATCCCTGGGTGGCGCAGCGGTTTAGCGCCTGCCTTTGGCCCAGGGCGCGATCCTGGAGACCCGGGATCGAATCCCACATCGGGCTCCCGGTGCATGGAGCCTGCTTCTCCCTCTGCCTGTGTCTCTGCCTCTCTCACTCTCTCTGTGACTATCATAAAAAAAAGAATCGAATTGAATCGAGTTGAAAAAAATCATAAAGAATCAAATCGAAAAGAATCGAATTCCATGTAACGAAAAGATTCGAATTGAAAAGATTCGAATCGAAACAAAAGAATCGAATCGAATCGACATGAATCAAAAAGAATCGAATCAAAACGAATCGAAAAGAAACAAATCAAGTAGAATCTAAAAGAATCGAATCGAATCAAATCGAAAAAATTCGAATAGAATTGAATCGAAAAGAATCAAAACGAATCGAACCGAAGAGAATCGATTCGAATCAAAATAAAAAGTATCGTATCAAATCGAATCGAAAAGAATCATATCAAATAGAATCGAAAGAATGGAATCAAATCTAAAACAATCGAATCGAATCGAAAAGAATCGGATTGAATGGAATCGAATCGAAAAGAATACAATAGAATAGAATCGAAAGAAATCGAATAGAATCAAATCAAATCAAAAAGAATCGAATCGAATTGATCCTAACCAAAATAAGCGAAATGAATCGACTCGAACCGAAAAAAATCAAATCGAAAAGAATCTAATCTCAACGAAAATCATCGAAATGAATAGAATCGAATTGAATCAAACCGAAAAGAATCGAATGGAATCCAATCGAAAAGAATCAAAGTGATTCGAATCGAAACAAATTGAATCCAATCGAAAAGAATCTAATTGAATCGAATCGAAAAGAATCGAATTCAATCAAAACGAATCGATTCGAATGGAATAGAAAAGAATAGAATCGAATCGAAAAGAATCAAATCGAATCGAAAAGAATCGAATCGAAAAGAATTGAATCGAATCGAAAAGAAACGAATCGAACCGAATCTAAAAGAAAACAATCGAATCGAATCAAATACAAAAGAATCGCTTTGAATAGCATAGAATTGAAAAGAATTGAATCAATCGAATTGAAAACAATCGAATCGAAAAGAATCGAATCAAAAAAGTCGAATCGAAACGAAAACAATCGAATCGAATCGAATCTAAAAGAATCGTATTGAATTGAATCGAGTCGAAAAGACTCGAATCAAAAAGACTCGAATCGAATTGAATCAAATCGAAAAGAATGTAATAGAAACCACTCGAACAGAATCAAGTCGAAATGATTCAAAATGAATCGAATAGAATAGAATCGAAAAAAATCGAAACGAATCGAAACGAATCGAAACGAATTGAATCGAAGAGAATCGATTAGAATCGAAATGAAAAGAATCGTATTGAATCGAAAAGAAACAAATCAAATCAAATCGAAAGAAATGAATCAAATCAAAAAGAATCCAATCGAATCGAAAAGAATCGAACTGAATGGAATCAAATCGAAAAGAATCTAATCGAATCGAAAAGAAACGAATCAAATTTAATGGAATCGAAAAGAATCGAATTGAATCGAAAAGAATCGAAATGAAACAAATCAGATCAAATGGAAAAGCATCAAATCGAATTGAAAAGAATCGAATCGAATCGAAATGAATCGAATCAAAAAGACTCGAATCGAAAAGAATCGAATTGAAAACAATCCAATCGAATCGAAAAGACTCGAATCGAATTAAAAATATCAAATCGAATCGAATCGCCAAGATTCGAATTGAAAAGACTCGAATTGAAACGAATCGATTTGAAACGAAAAGAATCGAATCGAATCGAATCGAATTGAAAGAATCGAATTGAATAGAAAAAAATCGAATAGAAAAGAATCGAACCGAAAAGAAAAGAATCAAATTGAATCAGTCGATTAAATTCTAGTCGAATCGAATCAAAAAGAATGAAATCGAGTCGAATCGAATCGAAAAGAATCGAATCGAATCGAAAAGAATCGAATTGTATCGAATCAAAAAGAATCGAGTCGTATCGACTCGAATCGAAAAGAATCCAATTGCATCATCGAATGGAAACTAATCGAATTGAATAGAATCGAAAAGAATCGAATCGAATCAAATCGAAAACAATCAAATTGAATTGATCGAAAAGAATCGAATTGAATCAAATCGAATCGAAATGAAAGAATCGAATCGATTCAAATAGAAAAGAATCGAATCGAAAAGAATCAAATCGACACGAAAAGAATCGAATCGAATCAAAAAGTATCGAATTGATTCGAAAACATTCGAATCGAAAAGAATCGAATTGAAATGAATCCGATCGAAATGAAAAGAATCTACTCGATTCGAATCCAAAAGAATCGAATCCAAAAGAATCGAATCGAATCCAAAAGAATCGAATTGAATTGAATCAAAAGAAATGAATTGAATTGAATCAAAAAGGAACTAATCGAATCAAATCGGAAAAACTCGAATAGAATCAAATCGAATCAAAAAGAATCGAATAGATTCGAATAAAAAAGAATCGAATTGAGGGATCCCTGGGTGGCGCAGCGGTTTAGCGCCTGCCTTTGGCCCAGGGCGTGATCCTGGAGACCCGGGATCGAATCCCACATCGGGCTCCCGGTGCATGGAGCCTGCTTCTCCCTCTGCCTGTGTCTCTGCCTCTCTCACTCTCTCTGTGACTATCATAAAAAAAAGAATCGAATTGAATCGAGTTGAAAAAAATCATAAAGAATCAAATCGAAAAGAATCGAATTCCATGTAACGAAAAGATTCGAATTGAAAAGATTCGAATCGAAACAAAAGAATCGAATCGAATCGACATGAATCAAAAAGAATCGAATCAAAACGAATCGAAAAGAAACAAATCAAGTAGAATCTAAAAGAATCGAATCGAATCAAATCGAAAAAATTCGAATAGAATTGAATCGAAAAGAATCAAAACGAATCGAACCGAAGAGAATCGATTCGAATCAAAATAAAAAGTATCGTATCAAATCGAATCGAAAAGAATCATATCAAATAGAATCGAAAGAATGGAATCAAATCTAAAACAATCGAATCGAATCGAAAAGAATCGGATTGAATGGAATCGAATCGAAAAGAATACAATAGAATAGAATCGAAAGAAATCGAATAGAATCAAATCAAATCAAAAAGAATCGAATCGAATTGATCCTAACCAAAATAAGCGAAATGAATCGACTCGAACCGAAAAAAATCAAATCGAAAAGAATCTAATCTCAACGAAAATCATCGAAATGAATAGAATCGAATTGAATCAAACCGAAAAGAATCGAATGGAATCCAATCGAAAAGAATCAAAGTGATTCGAATCGAAACAAATTGAATCCAATCGAAAAGAATCTAATTGAATCGAATCGAAAAGAATCGAATTCAATCAAAACGAATCGATTCGAATGGAATAGAAAAGAATAGAATCGAATAGAAAAGAATCAAATCGAATCGAAAAGAATCGAATCGAAAAGAATTGAATCGAATCGAAAAGAAACGAATCGAACCGAATCTAAAAGAAAACAATCGAATCGAATCAAATACAAAAGAATCGCTTTGAATAGCATAGAATTGAAAAGAATTGAATCAATCGAATTGAAAACAATCGAATCGAAAAGAATCGAATCAAAAAAGTCGAATCGAAACGAAAACAATCGAATCGAATCGAATCTAAAAGAATCGTATTGAATTGAATCGAGTCGAAAAGACTCGAATCAAAAAGACTCGAATCGAATTGAATCAAATCGAAAAGAATGTAATAGAAACCACTCGAACAGAATCAAGTCGAAATGATTCAAAATGAATCGAATAGAATAGAATCGAAAAAAATCGAAACGAATCGAAACGAATCGAAACGAATTGAATCGAAGAGAATCGATTAGAATCGAAATGAAAAGAATCGTATTGAATCGAAAAGAAACAAATCAAATCAAATCGAAAGAAATGAATCAAATCAAAAAGAATCCAATCGAATCGAAAAGAATCGAACTGAATGGAATCAAATCGAAAAGAATCTAATCGAATCGAAAAGAATCGAATCAAATTTAATGGAATCGAAAAGAATCGAATTGAATCGAAAAGAATCGAAATGAAACAAATCAGATCAAATGGAAAAGCATCAAATCGAATTGAAAAGAATCGAATCGAATCGAAATGAATCGAATCAAAAAGACTCGAATCGAAAAGAATCGAATTGAAAAGAATCCAATCGAATCGAAAAGACTCGAATCGAATTAAAAATATCAAATCGAATCGAATCGCAAAGATTCGAATTGAAACGAATCGATTTGAAACGAAAAGAATCGAATCGAATCGAATCGAATTGAAAGAATCGAATTGAATAGAAAAAAATCGAATAGAAAAGAATCGAACCGAAAAGAAAAGAATCAAATTGAATCAGTCGATTAAATTCTAGTCGAATCGAATCAAAAAGAATGAAATCGAGTCGAATCGAATCGAAAAGAATCGAATCGAATCGAAAAGAATCGAAATGTATCTAATCAAAAAGAATCGAGTCGTATCGACTCGAATCGAAAAGAATCCAATTGCATCATCGAATGGAAACTAATCGAATTGAATAGAATCGAAAAGAATCGAATCGAATCAAATCGAAAACAATCAAATTGAATTGATCGAAAAGAATCGAATTGAATCAAATCGAATCGAAATGAAAGAATCGAATCGATTCAAATAGAAAAGAATCGAATCGAAAAGAATCAAATCGACACGAAAAGAATCGAATCGAATCAAAAAGTATCGAATTGATTCGAAAACATTCGAATCGAAAAGAATCGAATTGAAATGAATCCGATCGAAATGAAAAGAATCTACTCGATTCGAATCCAAAAGAATCGAATCCAAAAGAATCGAATCGAATCCAAAAGAATCGAATTGAATTGAATCAAAAGAAATGAATTGAATTGAATCAAAAAGGAACTAATCGCATCAAATCGAAAAAACTCGAATAGAATCAAATCGAATCAAAAAGAATCGAATAGATTCGAATAAAAAAGAATCGAATTGAGGGATCCCTGGGTGGCGCAGCGGTTTAGCGCCTGCCTTTGGCCCAGGGCGCGATCCTGGAGACCCGGGATCGAATCCCACATCGGGCTCCCGGTGCATGGAGCCTGCTTCTCCCTCTGCCAGTGTCTCTGCCTCTCTCACTCTCTCTGTGACTATCATAAATAAAAGAATCGAATTGAATCGAGTTGAAAAAAATCATAAAGAATCAAATCGAAAAGAATCGAATTCCATGTAACGAAAAGATTCGAATTGAAAAGATTCGAATCGAAACAAAAGAATCGAATCGAATCGACATGAATCAAAAAGAATCGAATCAAAACGAATCGAAAAGAAACAAATCAAGTAGAATCTAAAAGAATCGAATCGAATCAAATCGAAAAAATTCGAATAGAATTGAATCGAAAAGAATCAAAACGAATCGAACCGAAGAGAATCGATTCGAATCAAAATAAAAAGTACCGTATCAAATCGAATCGAAAAGAATCATATCAAATAGAATCGAAAGAATGGAATCAAATCTAAAACAATCGAATCGAATCGAATCGAAAAGAATCGGATTGAATGGAATCGAATCGAAAAGAATACAATAGAATAGAATCGAAAGAAATCGAATAGAATCAAATCAAATCAAAAAGAATCGAATCGAATTGATCCTAACCAAAATAAGCGAAATGAATCGACTCGAACCGAAAAAAATCAAATCGAAAAGAATCTAATCTCAACGAAAATCATCGAAATGAATAGAATCGAATTGAATCAAATCGAAAAGAATCGAATGGAATCCAATCGAAAAGAATCAAAGTGATTCGAATCGAAACAAATTGAATCCAATCGAAAAGAATCTAATTGAATCGAATCGAAAAGAATCGAATTCAATCAAAACGAATCGATTCGAATGGAATAGAAAAGAATAGAATCGAATCGAAAAGAATCAAATCGAATCGAAAAGAATCGAATCGAAAAGAATTGAATCGAATCGAAAAGAAACGAATCGAACCGAATCAAAAAGAAAACAATCGAATCGAATCAAATACAAAAGAATCGCTTTGAATAGCATAGAATTGAAAAGAATTGAATCAATCGAATTGAAAACAATCGAATCGAAAAGAATCGAATCAAAAAAGTCGAATCGAAACGAAAACAATCGAATCGAATCGAATCTAAAAGAATCGTATTGAATTGAATCGAGTCGAAAAGACTCGAATCAAAAAGACTCGAATCGAATTGAATCAAATCGAAAAGAATCTAATAGAAACCACTCGAACAGAATCAAATCGAAATGATTCAAAATGAATCGAATAGAATAGAATCGAAAAAAATCGAAACGAATCGAAACGAATCGAAACGAATTGAATCGAAGAGAATCGATTAGAATCGAAATGAAAAGAATCGTATTGAATCGAAAAGAATCAAATCAAATCAAATCGAAAGAAATGAATCAAATCAAAAAGAATCCATTCGAATCGAAAAGATTCGAACTGAATGGAATCAAATCGAAAAGAATCTAATCGAATCGAAAAGAATCGAATCAAATTAATGGAATCGAAAAGAATCGAATTGAATCGAAAAGAATCGAAATGAAACAAATCAGATCAAATGGAAAAGCATCAAATCGAATTGAAAAGAATCGAATCGAATCGAAATGAATCGAATCAAAAAGACTCGAATCGAAAAGAATCGAATTGAAAAGAATCCAATCGAATCGAAAAGACTCGAATCGAATTAAAAATATCAAATCGAATCGAATCGCAAAGATTCGAATTGAAAAGACTCGAATTGAAACGAATCGATTTGAAACGAAAAGAATCGAATCGAATCGAATCGAATTGAAAGAATCGAATTGAATAGAAAAAAATCGAATAGAAAAGAATCGAACCGAAAAGAAAAGAATCAAATTGAATCAGTCGATTAAATTCTAGTCGAATCGAATCAAAAAGAATGAAATCGAGTCGAATCGAATCGAAAAGAATCGAATCGAATCGAAAAGAATCGAAATGTATCTAATCAAAAAGAATCGAGTCGTATCGACTCGAATCGAAAAGAATCCAATTGCATCATCGAATGGAAACTAATCGAATTGAATAGAATCGAAAAGAATCGAATCGAATCAAATCGAAAACAATCAAATTGAATTGATCGAAAAGAATCGAATTGAATCAAATCGAATCGAAATGAAAGAATCGAATCGATTCAAATAGAAAAGAATCGAATCGAAAAGAATCAAATCGACACGAAAAGAATCGAATCGAATCAAAAAGTATCGAATTGATTCGAAAACATTCGAATCGAAAAGAATCGAATTGAAATGAATCCGATCGAAATGAAAAGAATCTACTCGATTCGAATCCAAAAGAATCGAATCCAAAAGAATCGAATCGAATCCAAAAGAATCGAATTGAATTGAATCAAAAGAAATGAATTGAATTGAATCAAAAAGGAACTAATCGCATCAAATCGAAAAAACTCGAATAGAATCAAATCGAATCAAAAAGAATCGAATAGATTCGAATAAAAAAGAATCGAATTGAGGGATCCCTGGGTGGCGCAGCGGTTTAGCGCCTGCCTTTGGCCCAGGGCGCGATCCTGGAGACCCGGGATCGAATCCCACATCGGGCTCCCGGTGCATGGAGCCTGCTTCTCCCTCTGCCAGTGTCTCTGCCTCTCTCACTCTCTCTGTGACTATCATAAAAAAAGAATCGAATTTAATCGAGTTGAAAAAAATCATAAAGAATCAAATCGAAAAGAATCGAATTCCATGTAACGAAAAGATTCGAATTGAAAAGATTCGAATCGAAACAAAAGAATCGAATCGAATCGACATGAATCAAAAAGAATCGAATCAAAACGAATCGAAAAGAAACAAATCAAGTAGAATCTAAAAGAATCGAATCGAATCAAATCGAAAAAATTCGAATAGAATTGAATCGAAAAGAATCAAAACGAATCGAACCGAAGAGAATCGATTCGAATCAAAATAAAAAGTATCGTATCAAATCGAATCGAAAAGAATCATATCAAATAGAATCGAAAGAATGGAATCAAATCTAAAACAATCGAATCGAATCGAAAAGAATCGGATTGAATGGAATCGAATCGAAAAGAATACAATAGAATAGAATCGAAAGAAATCGAATAGAATCAAATCAAATCAAAAAGAATCGAATCGAATTGATCCTAACCAAAATAAGCGAAATGAATCGACTCGAACCGAAAAAAATCAAATCGAAAAGAATCTAATCTCAACGAAAATCATCGAAATGAATAGAATCGAATTGAATCAAATCGAAAAGAATCGAATGGAATCCAATCGAAAAGAATCAAAGTGATTCGAATCGAAACAAATTGAATCCAATCGAAAAGAATCTAATTGAATCGAATCGAAAAGAATCGAATTCAATCAAAACGAATCGATTCGAATGGAATAGAAAAGAATAGAATCGAATCGAAAAGAATCAAATCGAATCGAAAAGAATCGAATCGAAAAGAATTGAATCGAATCGAAAAGAAACGAATCGAACCGAATCAAAAAGAAAACAATCGAATCGAATCAAATACAAAAGAATCGCTTTGAATAGCATAGAATTGAAAAGAATCGAATCAATCGAATTGAAAACAATCGAATCGAAAAGAATCGAATCAAAAAAGTCGAATCGAAACGAAAACAATCGAATCGAATCGAATCTAAAAGAATCGTATTGAATTGAATCGAGTCGAAAAGACTCGAATCAAAAAGACTCGAATCGAATTGAATCAAATCGAAAAGAATCTAATAGAAACCACTCGAACAGAATCAAATCGAAATGATTCAAAATGAATCGAATAGAATAGAATCGAAAAAAATCGAAACGAATCGAAACGAATCGAAACGAATTGAATCGAAGAGAATCGATTAGAATCGAAATGAAAAGAATCGTATTGAATCGAAAAGAATCAAATCAAATCAAATCGAAAGAAATGAATCAAATCAAAAAGAATCCAATCGAATCGAAAAGATTCGAACTGAATGGAATCAAATCGAAAAGAATCTAATCGAATCGAAAAGAATCGAATCAAATTTAATGGAATCGAAAAGAATCGAATTGAATCGAAAAGAATCGAAATGAAACAAATCAGATCAAATGGAAAAGCATCAAATCGAATTGAAAAGAATCGAATCGAATCGAAATGAATCAAATCAAAAAGACTCGAATCGAAAAGAATCGAATTGAAAAGAATCCAATCGAATCGAAAAGACTCGAATCGAATTAAAAATATCAAATCGAATCGAATCGCAAAGATTCGAATTGAAAAGACTCGAATTGAAACGAATCGATTTGAAACGAAAAGAATCGAATCGAATCGAATCGAATTGAAAAAATCGAATTGAATAGAAAAAAATCGAATAGAAAAGAATCAAACCGAAAAGAAAAGAATCAAATTGAATCAGTCGATTAAATTCTAGTCGAATCGAATCAAAAAGAATGAAATCGAGTCGAATCGAATCGAAAAGAATCGAATCGAATCGAAAAGAATCGAAATGTATCTAATCAAAAAGAATCGAATCGTATCGACTCGAATCGAAAAGAATCCAATTGCATCATCGAATGGAAACTAATCGAATTGAATAGAATCGAAAAGAATCGAATCGAATCAAATCGAAAACAATCAAATTGAATTGATCGAAAAGAATCGAATTGAATCAAATCGAATCGAAATGAAAGAATCGAATCGATTCAAATAGAAAAGAATCGAATCGAAAAGAATCAAATCGACACGAAAAGAATCGAATCGAATCAAAAAGTATCGAATTGATTCGAAAACATTCGAATCGAAAAGAATCGAATTGAAATGAATCCGATCGAAATGAAAAGAATCTACTCGATTCGAATCCAAAAGAATCGAATCCAAAAGAATCGAATCGAATCCAAAAGAATCGAATTGAATTGAATCAAAAGAAATGAATTGAATTGAATCAAAAAGGAACTAATCGCATCAAATCGAAAAAACTCGAATAGAATCAAATCGAATCAAAAAGAATCGAATAGATTCGAATAAAAAAGAATCGAATTGAGGGATCCCTGGGTGGCGCAGCGGTTTAGCGCCTGCCTTTGGCCCAGGGCGCGATCCTGGAGACCCGGGATCGAATCCCACATCGGGCTCCCGGTGCATGGAGCCTGCTTCTCCCTCTGCCTGTGTCTCTGCCTCTCTCACTCTCTCTGTGACTATCATAAAAAAAAGAATCGAATTGAATCGAGTTGAAAAACATCATAAAGAATCAAATCGAAAAGAATCGAATTCCATGTAACGAAAAGATTCGAATTGAAAAGATTCGAATCGAAACAAAAGAATCGAATCGAATCGACATGAATCAAAAAGAATCGAATCAAAACGAATCCAAAAGAAACAAATCAAGTAGAATCTAAAAGAATCGAATCGAATCAAATCGAAAAAATTCGAATAGAATTGAATCGAAAAGAATCAAAACGAATCGAACCGAAGAGAATCGATTCGAATCAAAATAAAAAGTATCGTATCAAATCGAATCGAAAAGAATCATATCAAATAGAATCGAAAGAATGGAATCAAATCTAAAACAATCGAATCGAATCGAAAAGAATCGGATTGAATGGAATCGAATCGAAAAGAATACAATAGAATAGAATCGAAAGAAATCGAATAGAATCAAATCAAATCAAAAAGAATCGAATCGAATTGATCCTAACCAAAATAAGCGAAATGAATCGACTCGAACCGAAAAAAATCAAATCGAAAAGAATCTAATCTCAACGAAAATCATCGAAATGAATAGAATCGACTTGAATCAAATCGAAAAGAATCGAATGGAATCCAATCGAAAAGAATCAAAGTGATTCGAATCGAAACAAATTGAATCCAATCGAAAAGAATCTAATTGAATCGAATCGAAAAGAATCGAATTCAATCAAAACAAATCGATTCGAATGGAATAGAAAAGAATAGAATCGAATCGAAAAGAATCAAATCGAATCGAAAAGAATCGAATCGAAAAGAATTGAATGGAATCGAAAAGAAACGAATCGAACCGAATCAAAAAGAAAACAATCGAATCGAATCAAATACAAAAGAATCGCTTTGAATAGCATAGAATTGAAAAGAATCGAATCAATCGAATTGAAAACAATCGAATCGAAAAGAATCGAATCAAAAAAGTCGAATCGAAACGAAAACAATCGAATCGAATCGAATCTAAAAGAATCGTATTGAATTGAATCGAGTCGAAAAGATTCGAATCAAAAAGACTCGAATCGAATTGAATCAAATCGAAAAGAATGTAATAGAAACCACTCGAACGGAATCAAGTCGAAATGATTCAAAATGAATCGAATAGAATAGAATCGAAAAAAATCGAAACGAATCGAAACGAATCGAAACGAATTGAATCGAAGAGAATCGATTAGAATCGAAATGAAAAGAATCGTATTGAATCGAAAAGAAACAAATCAAATCAAATCGAAAGAAATGAATCAAATCAAAAAGAATCCAATCGAATCGAAAAGAATCGAACTGAATGGAATCAAATCGAAAAGAATCTAATCGAATCGAAAAGAATCGAATCAAATTTAATGGAATCGAAAAGAATCGAATTGAATCGAAAAGAATCGAAATGAAACAAATCAGATCAAATGGAAAAGCATCAAATCGAATTGAAAAGAATCGAATCGAATCGAAATGAATCGAATCAAAAAGACTCGAATCGAAAAGAATCGAATTGAAAAGAATCCAATCGAATCGAAAA
The DNA here is from genome assembly GCF_053574225.1 of Canis aureus. NCBI lineage: Eukaryota > Metazoa > Chordata > Mammalia > Carnivora > Canidae > Canis > Canis aureus. The sequence goes on from NW_027554429.1 coordinate 1,201,378, forward strand.
GACTCGAATCGAATTAAAAATATCAAATCAAATCGAATCGCAAAGATTCGAATTGAAAAGACTCGAATTGAAACGAATCGATTTGAAACGAAAAGAATCGAATCGAATCGAATCGAATTGAAAGAATCGAATTGAATAGAAAAAAATCGAATAGAAAAGAATCGAACCGAAAAGAAAAGAATCAAATTGAATCAGTCGATTAAATTCTAGTCGAATCGAATCAAAAAGAATGAAATCGAGTCGAATCGAATCGAAAAGAATCGAATCGAATCGAATCGAAAAGAATCGAATTGTATCTAATCAAAAAGAATCGAGTCGTATCGACTCGAATCGAAAAGAATCCAATTGCATCATCGAATGGAAACTAATCGAATTGAATAGAATCGAAAAGAATCGAATCGAATCAAATCGAAAACAATCAAATTGAATTGATCGAAAAGAATCGAATTGAATCAAATCGAATCGAAATGAAAGAATCGAATCGATTCAAATAGAAAAGAATCGAATCGAAAAGAATCAAATCGACACGAAAAGAATCGAATCGAATCAAAAAGTATCGAATTGATTCGAAAACATTCGAATCGAAAAGAATCGAATTGAAATGAATCCGATCGAAATGAAAAGAATCTACTCGATTCGAATCCAAAAGAATCGAATCCAAAAGAATCGAATCGAATCCAAAAGAATCGAATTGAATTGAATCAAAAGAAATGAATTGAATTGAATCAAAAAGGAACTAATCGCATCAAATCGAAAAAACTCGAATAGAATCAAATCGAATCAAAAAGAATCGAATAGATTCGAATAAAAAAGAATCGAATTGAGGGATCCCTGGGTGGCGCAGCGGTTTAGCGCCTGCCTTTGGCCCAGGGCGCGATCCTGGAGACCCGGGATCGAATCCCACATCGGGCTCCCGGTGCATGGAGCCTGCTTCTCCCTCTGCCTGTGTCTCTGCCTCTCTCACTCTCTCTGTGACTATCATAAAAAAAGAATCGAATTGAATCGAGTTGAAAAAAATCATAAAGAATCAAATCGAAAAGAATCGAATTCCATGTAACGAAAAGATTCGAATTGAAAAGATTCGAATCGAAACAAAAGAATCGAATCGAATCGACATGAATCAAAAAGAATCGAATCAAAACGAATCGAAAAGAAACAAATCAAGTAGAATCTAAAAGAATCGAATCGAATCAAATCGAAAAAATTCGAATAGAATTGAATCGAAAAGAATCAAAACGAATCGAACCGAAGAGAATCGATTCGAATCAAAATAAAAAGTATCGTATCAAATCGAATCGAAAAGAATCATATCAAATAGAATCGAAAGAATGGAATCAAATCTAAAACAATCGAATCGAATCGAAAAGAATCGGATTGAATGGAATCGAATCGAAAAGAACACAATAGAATAGAATCGAAAGAAATCGAATAGAATCAAATCAAATCAAAAAGAATCGAATTGAATTGATCCTAACCAAAATAAGCGAAATGAATCGACTCGAACCGAAAAAAATCAAATCGAAAAGAATCTAATCTCAACGAAAATCATCGAAATGAATAGAATCGAATTGAATCAAATCGAAAAGAATCGAATGGAATCCAATCGAAAAGAATCAAATTGATTCGAATCGAAACAAATTGAATCCAATCGAAAAGAATCTAATTGAATCGAATCGAAAAGAATCGAATTCAATCAAAACGAATCGATTCGAATGGAATAGAAAAGAATAGAATAGAATCGAATCGAAAAGAATCAAATCGAATCGAAAAGAATCGAATCGAAAAGAATTGAATCGAATCGAAAAGAAACGAATCGAACCGAATCAAAAAGAAAACAATCGAATCGAATCAAATACAAAAGAATCGCTTTGAATAGCATAGAATTGAAAAGAATTGAATCAATCGAATTGAAAACAATCGAATCGAAAAGAATCGAATCAAAAAAAGTCGAATCGAAACGAAAACAATCGAATCGAATAGAATCTAAAAGAATCGTATTGAATTGAATCGAGTCGAAAAGACTCGAATCAAAAAGACTCGAATCGAATTGAATCAAATCGAAAAGAATCTAATAGAAACCACTCGAACAGAATCAAATCGAAATGATTCAAAATGAATCGAATAGAATAGAATCGAAAAAAATCGAAACGATTCGAAATGAATCGAAACGAATTGAATCGAAGAGAATCGATTAGAATCGAAATGAAAAGAATCTTATTGAATCGAAAAGAATCAAATCGAATCGAATCGAAAGACTTGAATCAAATCGAAAAGAATCCAATCGAATCGAAAATAGAAAAGAATCGAATCGAATGAAATCGAAAACAATCAAATTGAATTGATCGACAAGAATCGAATTGAATCAAATCGAATCGAAATGAAAAGAATCGAATCGATTCAAATAGAAAAGAATCGAATCGAAATGAATCAAATCGACACGAAAAGAATCGAATCGAATCAAAAAGTATCGAATTGATTCGAAAACATTCGAATCGAAAAGAATCGAATTGAAATGAATCCGATCGAAATGAAAAGAATCTACTCGATTCGAATCCAAAAGAATCGAATCCAAAAGAATCGAATCGAATGCAAAAGAATCGAATTGAATTGAATCAAAAGAAATGAATTGAATTGAATCAAAAAGGAACTAATCGAATCAAATCGAAAAAACTCGAATAGAATCAAATCGAATCAAAAAGAATCGAATAGATTCGAATAAAAAAGAATCGAATTGAGGGATCCCTGGGTGGCGCAGCGGTTTAGCGCCTGCCTTTGGCCCAGGACGCCATCCTGGAGACCCGGGATCGAATCCCACATCGGGCTCCTGGTGCATGGAGCCTGCTTCTCCCTCTGCCTGTGTCTCTGCCTCTCTCTCTCTCTGTGACTTTCATAAAAAAAAGAATCGAATTGAATCGAGTTGAAAAAAATCATAAAGAATCAAATCGAAAAGAATTGAATTCCATGTAACGAAAAGATTCGAATTGAAAAGATTCGAATCGAAACAAAAGAATCGAATCGAAATGAATCAAAAAGAATCGAATCAAAACGAATCGAAAAGAAACAAATCAAGTAGAATCTAAAAGAATCAAATCGAATCAAATTGAAAAAATTCGAATAGAATTGAATCGAAAAGAATCAAAACGAATTGAACCGAAGAGAATCGATTCGAATCAAAATAAAAAGTATCGTATCAAATCGAATCGAAAAGAATCATATCAAATAGAATCGAAAGAATGGAATCAAATCTAAAACAATCGAATCGAATCGAAAAGAATCGTTTTGAACGGAATGGAATCGAAAAGAATACAATAGAATAGAATCGAAAGACATCGAATAGAATCAAATCAAATCAAAAAGAATCGAATTGAATTGATCCTAACCAAAATAAGCGAAATGAATCGACTCGAACCGAAAAAAATCAAATCGAAAAGAATCTAATCTCAACGAAAATCATCGAAATGAATAGAATCGAATTGAATCAAATCGAAAAGAATCGAATGGAATCCAATCGAAAAGAATCAAATTGAATCGAATCGAAAAGAATCGAATTCAATCAAAACGAATCGATTCGAATGGAATAGAAAAGAATAGAATCGAATCGAAAAGAATCAAATCGAATCGAAAAGAATCGAATCGAAAAGAATTGAATCGAATCGAAAAGAATCAAATCGAATCGAAAAGAATTGAATCGAATCGAAAAGAAACGAATCGAACCGAATCAAAAAGAAAACAATCGAATCGAATCAAATACAAAAGAATCGCTTTGAAAGGCATAGAATTGAAAAGAATTGAATCAATCGAATTGAAAACAATCGAATCGAAAAGAATCGAATTCAATCAAAACGAATCGATTCGAATGGAATAGAAAAGAATAGAATCGAATCGAAAAGAATCAAATCGAATCGAAAAGAATTGAATCGAATCGAAAGGAAAACAATCGAATCGAATCAAATACAAAAGAATCGCTTTGAATAGCATAGAATTGAAAAGAATTGAATCAATCGAATTGAAAACAATCGAATCGAAAAGAATCGAATCAAAAAAAGTCGAATCGAAACGAAAACAATCGAATCGAATCGAATCTAAAAGAATCGTATTGAATTGAATCGAGTCGAAAAGACTCGAATCAAAAAGACTCGAATCGAATTGAATCAAATCGAAAAGAATCTAATAGAAACCACTCGAACAGAATCAAATCGAAATGATTCAAAATGAATCAAATAGAATAGAATCGAAAAAATTCGAATAGAATCGAAACGAATCGAAACGAATTGAATCGAAGAGAATCGATTAGAATCGAAATGAAAAGAATCGTATTGAATCGAATCGAAAAGAATCAAATCAAATCGAATCGAAAGAATTGAATCAAATTGAAAAGAATCCAATCGAATCGAAAAGAATCGAACTGAATGGAATCAAATCGAAAAGAATCTAATCGAATCAAAAAAATCGGTCAAATTTAATGGAATCGAAAAGAATCGAATTGAATCGAAAAGAATCGAAATGAAACAAATCAGATCAAATGGAAAAGCATCAAATCGAATAGAAAACAATCGAATCGAATCGAAATGAATCGAATCAAAAAGACTCGAATCGAAAAGAATCGAATTGAAAAGAATCGAATCGAATTAAAAATATCAAATCGAATCGAATCGCAAAGATTCGAATTGAAAAGACTCGAATTGAAACGAATCGATTTGAAACGAAAAGAATCGAATCGAATCGAATCGAATTGAAAGAATCGAATTGAATAGAAAAAAATCGAATAGAAAAGCATCGAACCGCAAAGAAAAGAATCAAATTGAATCAGTCGATTAAATTCTAGTCGAATCGAATCAAAAAGAATGAAATCGAGTCGAATCGAATCGAAAAGAATCGAATCGAATCGAAAAGAATCGAATTGTATCTAATCAAAAAGAATCGAATCGTATCGACTCGAATCGAAAGAATCCAATTGCATCATCGAATGGAAACTAATCGAATTGAATAGAATAGAAAAGAATCGAATCGAATCAAATCGAAAACAATCAAATTGAATTGATCGAAAAGAATCGAATTGAATCAAATCGAATCGAAATGAAAAGAATCGAATCGATTCAAATAGAAAAGAATCGAATCGAAAAGAATCAAATCGACACGAAAAGAATCGAATCGAATCAAAAAGTATCGAATTGATTCGAAAACATTCGAATCGAAAAGAATCGAATTGAAATGAATCCGATCGAAATGAAAAGAATCTACTCGATTCGAATCCAAAAGAATCGAATCCAAAAGAATCGAATCGAATCCAAAAGAATCGAATTGAATTGAATCAAAAGAAATGAATTGAATCAAAAAGGAACTAATCGAATCAAATCGAAAAAACTCGAATAGAATCAAATCGAATCAAAAAGAATCGAATAGATTCGAATAAAAAAGAATCGAATTGAGGGATCCCTGGGTGGCGCAGCGGTTTAGCGCCTGCCTTTGGCCCAGGGCGCCATCCTGGAGACCCGGGATCGAATCCCACATCGGGCTCCCGGTGCATGGAGCCTGCTTCTCCCTCTGCCAGTGTCTCTGCCTCTCTCACTCTCTCTGTGACTATCATAAAAAAAAGAATCGAATTGAATCGAGTTGAAAAAAATCATAAAGAATCAAATCGAAAAGAATCGAATTCCATGTAACGAAAAGATTCGAATTGAAAAGATTCGAATCGAAACAAAAGAATCGAATCGAATCGACATGAATCAAAAAGAATCGAATCAAAACGAATCGAAAAGAAACAAATCAAGTAGAATCTAAAAGAATCGAATCGAATCAAATCGAAAAAATTCGAATAGAATTGAATCGAAAAGAATCAAAACGAATCGAACCGAAGAGAATCGATTCGAATCAAAATAAAAAGTATCGTATCAAATCGAATCGAAAAGAATCATATCAAATAGAATCGAAAGAATGGAATCAAATCTAAAACAATCGAATCGAATCGAAAAGAATCGGATTGAATGGAATCGAATCGAAAAGAATACAATAGAATAGAATCGAAAGAAATCGAATAGAATCAAATCAAATCAAAAAGAATCGAATTGAATTGATCCTAACCAAAATAAGCGAAATGAATCGACTCGAACCGAAAAAAATCAAATCGAAAAGAATCTAATCTCAACGAATATAATCGAAATGAATAGAATCGAATTGAATCAAATTGAATGGAATCCAATCGAAAAGAATCAAATTGATTCGAATCGAAACAAATTGAATCCAATCGAAAAGAATCTAATTGAATCGAATCGAAAAGAATCGAATTCAATCAAAACGAATCGATTCGAATGGAATAGAAAAGAATAGAATCGAATCGAAAAGAATCGAATCGAAAAGAATTGAATCGAATCGAAAAGAAACGAATCGAACCGAATCAAAAAGAAAACAATCGAATCGAATCAAATACCAAAGAATCGCTTTGAATAGCATAGAATTGAAAAGAATTGAATCAATCGAATTGAAAACAATCGAATCGAAAAGAATCGAATCAAAAAAAGTCGAATCGAAACGAAAACAATCGAATCGAATCGAATCTAAAAGAATCGTATTGAATTGAATCGAGTCGAAAAGACTCGAATCAAAAAGACTCGAATCGAATTGAATCAAATCGAAAAGAATCTAATAGAAACCACTCGAACAGAATCAAATCGAAATGATTCAAAATGAATCAAATAGAATAGAATCGAAAAAATTCGAATAGAATCGAAACGAATCGAAACGAATTGAATCGAAGAGAATCGATTAGAATCGAAATGAAAAGAATCGTATTGAATCGAATCGAAAAGAATCAAATCAAATCGAATCGAAAGACTTGAATCAAATCGAAAAGAATCCAATCGAATCGAAAAGAATCGAACTGAATGGAATCAAATCGAAAAGAATCTAATCGAATCAAAAAAATCGAGTCAAATTTAATGGAATCGAAAAGAATCGAATTGAATCGAAAAGAATCGAAATGAAACAAATCAGATCAAATGGAAAAGCATCAAATCAAATTGAAAAGAATCGATTCGAATCGAAATGAATCGAATCAAAAAGGCTCGAATCGAAAAGAATCGAATTGAATGAATCGAATCGAATCGAAAAGACTCGAATCGAATTAAAAATATCAAATCGAATCGAATTGCAAAGATTCGAATTGAAAAGACTCGAATTGAAACGAATCGATTTGAAACGAAAAGAATCGAATCGAATCGAATCGAATTGAAAGAATCGAATTGAATAGAAAAAAATCGAATAGAAAAGCATCGAACCGCAAAGAAAAGAATCAAATTGAATCAGTCGATTAAATTCTAGTCGAATCGAATCAAAAAGAATGAAATCGAGTCGAATCGAACCGAAAAGAATCGAATCGAATCGAAAAGAATCGAATTGTATCTAATCAAAAAGAATCGAATCGTATCGACTCGAATCGAAAAGAATCCAATTGCATCATCGAATGGAAACTAATCGAATTGAATAGAATCGAAAAGAATCGAATCGAATCAAATCGAAAACAATCAAATTGAATTGATCGACAAGAATCGAATTGAATCAAATCGAATCGAAATGAAAAGAATCGAATCGATTCAAATAGAAAAGAATCGAATCGAAAAGAATCAAATCGACACGAAAAGAATCGAATCGAATCAAAAAGTATCGAATTGATTCGAAAACATTCGAATCGAAAAGAATCGAATTGAAATGAATCCGATCGAAATGAAAAGAATCTACTCGATTCGAATCCAAAAGAATCGAATCCAAAAGAATCGAATCGAATCCAAAAGAATCGAATTGAATTGAATCAAAAGAAATGAATTGAATCAAAAAGGAACTAATCGAATCAAATAAAAAAAAATCGAATAGAATCAAATCGAATCAAAAAGAATCGAATAGATTCGAATAAAAAAGAATCGAATTGAGGGATCCCTGGGTGGCGCAGCGGTTTAGCGCCTGCCTTTGGCCCAGGGCGCCATCCTGGAGACCCGGGATCGAATCCCACATCGGGCTCCCGGTGCATGGAGCCTGCTTCTCCCTCTGCCAGTGTCTCTGCCTCTCTCACTCTCTCTGTGACTATCATAAAAAAAAGAATCGAATTGAATCGAGTTGAAAAAAATCATAAAGAATCAAATCGAAAAGAATCGAATTCCATGTAACGAAAAGATTCGAATTGAAAAGATTCGAATCGAAACAAAAGAATCGAATCGAATCGACATGAATCAAAAAGAATCGAATCAAAACGAATCGAAAAGAAACAAATCAAGTAGAATCTAAAAGAATCGAATCGAATCAAATCGAAAAAATTCGAATAGAATTGAATCGAAAAGAATCAAAACGAATCGAACCGAAGAGAATCGATTCGAATCAAAATAAAAAGTATCGTATCAAATCGAATCGAAAAGAATCATATCAAATAGAATCGAAAGAATGGAATCAAATCTAAAACAATCGAATCGAATCGAAAAGAATCGGATTGAATGGAATCGAATCGAAAAGAATACAATAGAATAGAATCGAAAGAAATCGAATAGAATCAAATCAAATCAAAAAGAATCGAATTGAATTGATCCTAACCAAAATAAGCGAAATGAATCGACTCGAACCGAAAAAAATCAAATCGAAAAGAATCTAATCTCAACGAAAATCATCGAAATGAATAGAATCGAATTGAATCAAATCGAATGGAATCCAATCGAAAAGAATCAAATTGATTCGAATCGAAACAAATTGAATCCAATCGAAAAGAATCTAATTGAATCGAATCGAAAAGAATCGAATTCAATCAAAACGAATCGATTCGAATGGAATAGAAAAGAATAGAATCGAATCGAAAAGAATCAAATCGAATCGAAAAGAATTGAATCGAATCGAAAAGAAACGAATCGAACCGAATCAAAAAGAAAACAATCGAATCGAATCAAATACAAAAGAATCGCTTTGAATAGCATAGAATTGAAAAGAATCGAATCAATCGAATTGAAAACAATCGAATCGAAAAGAATCGAATCAAAAAAGTCGAATCGAAACGAAAACAATCGAATCGAATCGAATCTAAAAGAATCGTATTGAATTGAATCGAGTCGAAAAGACTCGAATCAAAAAGACTCGAATCGAATTGAATCAAATCGAAAAGAATCTAATAGAAACCACTCGAACAGAATCAAATCGAAATGATTCAAAATGAATCGAATAGAATAGAATCGAAAAAAATCGAAACGAATCGAAACGAATCGAAACGAATTGAATCGAAGAGAATCGATTAGAATCGAAATGAAAAGAATCGTATTGAATCGAAAAGAATCAAATCAAATCAAATCGAAAGAAATGAATCAAATCAAAAAGAATCCAATCGAATCGAAAAGATTCGAACTGAATGGAATCAAATCGAAAAGAATCTAATCGAATCGAAAAGAATCGAATCAAATTTAATGGAATCGAAAAGAATCGAATTGAATCGAAAAGAATCGAAATGAAACAAATCAGATCAAATGGAAAAGCATCAAATCGAATTGAAAAGAATCGAATCGAATCGAAATGAATCGAATCAAAAAGACTCGAATCGAAAAGAATCGAATTGAAAAGAATCCAATCGAATCGAAAAGACTCGAATCGAATTAAAAATATCAAATCGAATCGAATCGCAAAGATTCGAATTGAAAAGACTCGAATTGAAACGAATCGATTTGAAACGAAAAGAATCGAATCGAATCGAATCGAATTGAAAGAATCGAATTGAATAGAAAAAAATCGAATAGAAAAGCATCGAACCGCAAAGAAAAGAATCAAATTGAATCAGTCGATTAAATTCTAGTCGAATCGAATCAAAAAGAATGAAATCGAGTCGAATCGAACCGAAAAGAATCGAATCGAATCGAAAAGAATCGAATTGTATCTAATCAAAAAGAATCGAGTCGTATCGACTCGAATCGAAAAGAATCCAATTGCATCATCGAATGGAAACTAATCGAATTGAATAGAATCGAAAAGAATCGAATCGAATCAAATCGAAAACAATCAAATTGAATTGATCGAAAAGAATCGAATTGAATCAAATCGAATCGAAATGAAAGAATCGAATCGATTCAAATAGAAAAGAATCGAATCGAAAAGAATCAAATCGACACGAAAAGAATCGAATCGAATCAAAAAGTATCGAATTGATTCGAAAACATTCGAATCGAAAAGAATCGAATTGAAATGAATCCGATCGAAATGAAAAGAATCTACTCGATTCGAATCCAAAAGAATCGAATCCAAAAGAATCGAATCGAATCCAAAAGAATCGAATTGAATTGAATCAAAAGAAATGAATTGAATTGAATCAAAAAGGAACTAATCGCATCAAATCGAAAAAACTCGAATAGAATCAAATCGAATCAAAAAGAATCGAATAGATTCGAATAAAAAAGAATCGAATTGAGGGATCCCTGGGTGGCGCAGCGGTTTAGCGCCTGCCTTTGGCCCAGGGCGCGATCCTGGAGACCCGGGATCGAATCCCACATCGGGCTCCCGGTGCATGGAGCCTGCTTCTCCCTCTGCCAGTGTCTCTGCCTCTCTCACTCTCTCTGTGACTATCATAAAAAAAAGAATCGAATTTAATCGAGTTGAAAAAAATCATAAAGAATCAAATCGAAAAGAATCGAATTCCATGTAACGAAAAGATTCGAATTGAAAAGATTCGAATCGAAACAAAAGAATCGAATCGAATCGACATGAATCAAAAAGAATCGAATCAAAACGAATCGAAAAGAAACAAATCAAGTAGAATCTAAAAGAATCGAATCGAATCAAATCGAAAAAATTCGAATAGAATTGAATCGAAAAGAATCAAAACGAATCGAACCGAAGAGAATCGATTCGAATCAAAATAAAAAGTATCGTATCAAATCGAATCGAAAAGAATCATATCAAATAGAATCGAAAGAATGGAATCAAATCTAAAACAATCGAATCGAATCGAAAAGAATCGGATTGAATGGAATCGAATCGAAAAGAATACAATAGAATAGAATCGAAAGAAATCGAATAGAATCAAATCAAATCAAAAAGAATCGAATCGAATTGATCCTAACCAAAATAAGCGAAATGAATCGACTCGAACCGAAAAAAATCAAATCGAAAAGAATCTAATCTCAACGAAAATAATCGAAATGAATAGAATCGAATTGAATCAAATCGAAAAGAATCGAATGGAATCCAATCGAAAAGAATCAAAGTGATTCGAATCGAAACAAATTGAATCCAATCGAAAAGAATCTAATTGAATCGAATCGAAAAGAATCGAATTCAATCAAAACGAATCGATTCGAATGGAATAGAAAAGAATAGAATCGAATCGAAAAGAATCAAATCGAATCGAAAAGAATCGAATCGAAAAGAATTGAATCGAATCGAAAAGAAACGAATCGAACCGAAACAAAAAGAAAACAATCGAATCGAATCAAATACAAAAGAATCGCTTTGAATAGCATAGAATTGAAAAGAATCGAATCAATCGAATTGAAAACAATCGAATCGAAAAGAATCGAATCAAAAAAGTCGAATCGAAACGAAAACAATCGAATCGAATCGAATCTAAAAGAATCGTATTGAATTGAATCGAGTCGAAAAGACTCGAATCAAAAAGACTCGAATCGAATTGAATCAAATCGAAAAGAATCTAATAGAAACCACTCGAACAGAATCAAATCGAAATGATTCAAAATGAATCGAATAGAATAGAATCGAAAAAAATCGAAACGAATCGAAACGAATCGAAACGAATTGAATCGAAGAGAATCGATTAGAATCGAAATGAAAAGAATCGTATTGAATCGAAAAGAATCAAATCAAATCAAATCGAAAGAAATGAATCAAATCAAAAAGAATCCAATCGAATCGAAAAGAATCGAACTGAATGGAATCAAATCGAAAAGAATCTAATCGAATCGAAAAGAAACGAATCAAATTTATGGAATCGAAAAGAATCGAATTGAATCGAAAAGAATCGAAATGAAACAAATCAGATCAAATGGAAAAGCATCAAATCGAATTGAAAAGAATCGAATCGAATCGAAATGAATCGAATCAAAAAGACTCGAATCGAAAAGAATCGAATTGAAAAGAATCCAATCGAATCGAAAAGACTCGAATCGAATTAAAAATATCAAATCGAATCGAATCGCCAAGATTCGAATTGAAAAGACTCGAATTGAAACGAATCGATTTGAAACGAAAAGAATCGAATCGAATCGAATCGAATTGAAAGAATCGAATTGAATAGAAAAAAATCGAATAGAAAAGAATCAAACCGAAAAGAAAAGAATCAAATTGAATCAGTCGATTAAATTCTAGTCGAATCGAATCAAAAAGAATGAAATCGAGTCGAATCGAATCGAAAAGAATCGAATCGAATCGAAAAGAATCGAAATGTATCTAATCAAAAAGAATCGAATCGTATCGACTCGAATCGAAAAGAATCCAATTGCATCATCGAATGGAAACTAATCGAATTGAATAGAATAGAAAAGAATCGAATCGAATCAAATCGAAAACAATCAAATTGAATTGATCGAAAAGAATCGAATTGAATCAAATCGAATCGAAATGAAAAGAATCGAATCGATTCAAATAGAAAAGAATCGAATCGAAAAGAATCAAATCGACACGAAAGAATCGAATCGAATCAAAAAGTATCGAATTGATTCGAAAACATTCGAATCGAAAAGAATCGAATTGAAATGAATCCGATCGAAATGAAAAGAATCTACTCGATTCGAATCCAAAAGAATCGAATCCAAAAGAATCGAATCGAATCCAAAAGAATCGAATTGAATTGAATCAAAAGAAATGAATTGAATTGAATCAAAAAGGAACTAATCGCATCAAATCGAAAAAACTCGAATAGAATCAAATCGAATCAAAAAGAATCGAATAGATTCGAATAAAAAAGAATCGAATTGAGGGATCCCTGGGTGGCGCAGCGGTTTAGCGCCTGCCTTTGGCCCAGGGCGCGATCCTGGAGACCCGGGATCGAATCCCACATCGGGCTCCCGGTGCATGGAGCCTGCTTCTCCCTCTGCCTGTGTCTCTGCCTCTCTCACTCTCTCTGTGACTATCATAAAAAAAAGAATCGAATTGAATCGAGTTGAAAAAAATCATAAAGAATCAAATCGAAAAGAATCGAATTCCATGTAACGAAAAGATTCGAATTGAAAAGATTCGAATCGAAACAAAAGAATCGAATCGAATCGACATGAATCAAAAAGAATCGAATCAAAACGAATCGAAAAGAAACAAATCAAGTAGAATCTAAAAGAATCGAATCGAATCAAATCGAAAAAATTCGAATAGAATTGAATCGAAAAGAATCAAAACGAATCGAACCGAAGAGAATCGATTCGAATCAAAATAAAAAGTATCGTATCAAATCGAATCGAAAAGAATCATATCAAATAGAATCGAAAGAATGGAATCAAATCTAAAACAATCGAATCGAATCGAAAAGAATCGGATTGAATGGAATCGAATCGAAAAGAATACAATAGAATAGAATCGAAAGAAATCGAATAGAATCAAATCAAATCAAAAAGAATCGAATCGAATTGATCCTAACCAAAATAAGCGAAATGAATCGACTCGAACCGAAAAAAATCAAATCGAAAAGAATCTAATCTCAACGAAAATCATCGAAATGAATAGAATCGAATTGAATCAAATCGAAAAGAATCGAATGGAATCCAATCGAAAAGAATCAAAGTGATTCGAATCGAAACAAATTGAATCCAATCGAAAAGAATCTAATTGAATCGAATCGAAAAGAATCGAATTCAATCAAAACGAATCGATTCGAATGGAATAGAAAAGAATAGAATCGAATCGAAAAGAATCAAATCGAATCGAAAAGAATCGAATCGAAAAGAATTGAATCGAATCGAAAAGAAACGAATCGAACCGAATCAAAAAGAAAACAATCGAATCGAATCAAATACAAAAGAATCGCTTTGAATAGCATAGAATTGAAAAGAATCGAATCAATCGAATTGAAAACAATCGAATCGAAAAGAATCGAATCAAAAAAGTCGAATCGAAACGAAAACAATCGAATCGAATCGAATCTAAAAGAATCGTATTGAATTGAATCGAGTCGAAAAGACTCGAATCAAAAAGACTCGAATCGAATTGAATCAAATCGAAAAGAATGTAATAGAAACCACTCGAACAGAATCAAGTCGAAATGATTCAAAATGAATCGAATAGAATAGAATCGAAAAAAATCGAAACGAATCGAAACGAATCGAAACGAATTGAATCGAAGAGAATCCATTAGAATCGAAATGAAAAGAATCGTATTGAATCGAAAAAAAACAAATCAAATCAAATCGAAAGAAATGAATCAAATCAAAAAGAATCCAATCGAATCGAAAAGAATCGAACTGAATGGAATCAAATCGAAAAGAATCTAATCGAATCGAAAAGAATCGAATCAAATTTAATGGAATCGAAAAGAATCGAATTGAATCGAAAAGAATCGAAATGAAACAAATCAGATCAAATGGAAAAGCATCAAATCGAATTGAAAACAATCGAATCGAATCGAAATGAATCGAATCAAAAAGACTCGAATCGAAAAGAATCGAATTGAAAAGAATCCAATCGAATCGAAAAGACTCGAATCGAATTAAAAATATCAAATCGAATCGAATCGCAAAGATTCGAATTGAAAAGACTCGAATTGAAACGAATCGATTTGAAACGAAAAGAATCGAATCGAATCGAATCGAATTGAAAGAATCGAATTGAATAGAAAAAAATCGAATAGAAAAGAATCGAACCGAAAAGAAAAGAATCAAATTGAATCAGTCGATTAAATTCTAGTCGAATCGAATCAAAAAGAATGAAATCGAGTCGAATCGAATCGAAAAGAATCGAATCGAATCGAATCGAAAAGAATCGAATTGTATCTAATCAAAAAGAATCGAGTCGTATCGACTCGAATCGAAAAGAATCCAATTGCATCATCGAATGGAAACTAATCGAATTGAATAGAATCGAAAAGAATCGAATCGAATCAAATCGAAAACAATCAAATTGAATTGATCGACAAGAATCGAATTGAATCAAATCGAATCGAAATGAAAGAATCGAATCGATTCAAATAGAAAAGAATCGAATCGAAAAGAATCAAATCGACACGAAAAGAATCGAATCGAATCAAAAAGTATCGAATTGATTCGAAAACATTCGAATCGAAAAGAATCGAATTGAAATGAATCCGATCGAAATGAAAAGAATCTACTCGATTCGAATCCAAAAGAATCGAATCCAAAAGAATCGAATCGAATCCAAAAGAATCGAATTGAATTGAATCAAAAGAAATGAATTGAATTGAATCAAAAAGGAACTAATCGCATCAAATCGAAAAAACTCGAATAGAATCAAATCGAATCAAAAAGAATCGAATAGATTCGAATAAAAAAGAATCGAATTGAGGGATCCCTGGGTGGCGCAGCGGTTTAGCGCCTGCCTTTGGCCCAGGGCGCGATCCTGGAGACCCGGGATCGAATCCCACATCGGGCTCCCGGTGCATGGAGCCTGCTTCTCCCTCTGCCTGTGTCTCTGCCTCTCTCACTCTCTCTGTGACTATCATAAAAAAAAGAATCGAATTGAATCGAGTTGAAAAAAATCATAAAGAATCAAATCGAAAAGAATCGAATTCCATGTAACGAAAAGATTCGAATTGAAAAGATTCGAATCGAAACAAAAGAATCAAATCGAATCGACATGAATCAAAAAGAATCGAATCAAAACGAATCGAAAAGAAACAAATCAAGTAGAATCTAAAAGAATCGAATCGAATCAAATCGAAAAAATTCGAATAGAATTGAATCGAAAAGAATCAAAACGAATCGAACCGAAGAGAATCGATTCGAATCAAAATAAAAAGTATCGTATCAAATCGAATCGAAAAGAATCATATCAAATAGAATCGAAAGAATGGAATCAAATCTAAAACAATCGAATCGAATCGAAAAGAATCGGATTGAATGGAATCGAATCGAAAAGAATACAATAGAATAGAATCGAAAGAAATCGAATAGAATCAAATCAAATCAAAAAGAATCGAATTGAATTGATCCTAACCAAAATAAGCGAAATGAATCGACTCGAACCGAAAAAAATCAAATCGAAAAGAATCTAATCTCAACGAAAATCATCGAAATGAATAGAATCGAATTGAATCAAATCGAAAAGAATCGAATGGAATCCAATCGAAAAGAATCAAATTGATTCGAATCGAAACAAATTGAATCCAATCGAAAAGAATCTAATTGAATCGAATCGAAAAGAATCGAATTCAATCAAAACGAATCGATTCGAATGGAATAGAAAAGAATAGAATCGAATCGAAAAGAATCAAATCGAATCGAAAAGAATTGAATCGAATCGAAAAGAAACGAATCGAACCGAATCAAAAAGAAAACAATCGAATCGAATCAAATACAAAAGAATCGCTTTGAATAGCATAGAATTGAAAAGAATTGAATCAATCGAATTGAAAACAATCGAATCGAAAAGAATCGAATCAAAAAAGGTCGAATCGAAACGAAAACAATCGAATCGAATCGAATCTAAAAGAATCGTATTGAATTGAATCGAGTCGAAAAGACTCGAATCAAAAAGACTCGAATCGAATTGAATCAAATCGAAAAGAATCTAATAGAAACCACTCGAACAGAATCAAATCGAAATGATTCAAAATGAATCAAATAGAATAGAATCGAAAAAATTCGAATAGAATCGAAACGAATTGAATCGAAGAGAATCGATTAGAATCGAAATGAAAAGAATCGTATTGAATCGAATCGAAAAGAATCAAATCAAATCGAATCGAAAGAATTGAATCAAATCGAAAAGAATCCAATCGAATCGAAAAGAATCGAACTGAATGGAATCAAATCGAAAAGAATCTAATCGAATCAAAAAAATCGAGTCAAATTTAATGGAATCGAAAAGAATCGAATTGAATCGAAAAGAATCGAAATGAAACAAATCAGATCAAATGGAAAAGCATCAAATCGAATAGAAAACAATCGAATCGAATCGAAATGAATCGAATCAAAAAGACTCGAATCGAAAAGAATCGAATTGAAAAGAATCGAATCGAATTAAAAATATCAAATCGAATCGAATCGCAAAGATTCGAATTGAAAAGACTCGAATTGAAACGAATCGATTTGAAACGAAAAGAATCGAATCGAATCGAATCGAATTGAAAGAATCGAATTGAATAGAAAAAAATCGAATAGAAAAGCATCGAACCGAAAAGAAAAGAATCAAATTGAATCAGTCGATTAAATTCTAGTCGAATCGAATCAAAAAGAATGAAATCGAGTCGAATCGAATCGAAAAGAATCGAATCGAATCGAAAAGAATCGAATTGTATCTAATCAAAAAGAATCGAATCGTATCGACTCGAATCGAAAAGAATCCAATTGCATCATCGAATGGAAACTAATCGAATTGAATAGAATAGAAAAGAATCGAATCGAATCAAATCGAAAACAATCAAATTGAATTGATCGACAAGAATCGAATTGAATCAAATCGAATTGAAATGAAAAGAATCGAATCGATTCAAATAGAAAAGAATCGAATCGAAAAGAATCAAATCGACACGAAAAGAATCGAATCGAATCAAAAAGTATCGAATTGATTCAAAAACATTCGAATCGAAAAGAAACGAATTGAAATGAATCCGATCGAAATGAAAAGAATCTACTCGATTCGAATCCAAAAGAATCGAATCCGAAAGAATCGAATCGAATCCAAAAGAATCGAATTGAATTGAATCAAAAGAAATGAAGTGAATCAAAAAGGAACTAATCGAATCAAATAAAAAAAAATCGAATAGAATCAAATCGAATCAAAAAGAATCGAATAGATTCGAATAAAAAAGAATCGAATTGAGGGATCCCTGGGTGGCGCAGCGGTTTAGCGCCTGCCTTTGGCCCAGGGCGCGATCCTGGAGACCCGGGATCGAATCCCACATCGGGCTCCCGGTGCATGGAGCCTGCTTCTCCCTCTGCCAGTGTCTCTGCCTCTCTCACTCTCTCTGTGACTATCATAAAAAAAAGAATCAAATTGAATCGAGTTGAAAAAAATCATAAAGAATCAAATCGAAAAGAATCGAATTCCATGTAACGAAAAGATTCGAATTGAAAGGATTCGAATCGAAACAAAAGAATCGAATCGAATCGACATGAATCAAAAAGAATCGAATCAAAACGAATCGAAAAGAAACAAATCAAGTAGAATCTAAAAGAATCGAATCGAATCAAATCGAAAAAATTCGAATAGAATTGAATCGAAAAGAATCAAAACGAATCGAACCGAAGAGAATCGATTCGAATCAAAATAAAAAGTATCGTATCAACTCGAATCGAAATGAATCATATCAAATAGAATCGAAAGAATGGAATCAAATCTAAAACAATCGAATCGAATCGAAAAGAATCGGATTGAATGGAATCGAATCGAAAAGAATACAATAGAATAGAATCGAAAGAAATCGAATAGAATCAAACCAAATCAAAAAGAATCGAATTGAATTGATCCTAACCAGAATAAGCGAAATGAATCGACTCGAACCGAAAAAAATCAAATCGAAAAGAATCTAATCTCAACGAAAATAATCGAAATGAATAGAATCGAATTGAATCAAATCGAATGGAATCCAATCGAAAAGAATCAAATTGATTCGAATCAAAACAAATTGAATCCAATCGAAAAGAATCTAATTGAATCGAATCGAAAAGAATCGAATTCAATCAAAACGAATCGATTCCAATGGAATAGAAAAGAATAGAATCGAATCGAAAAGAATCAAATCGAATCGAAAAGAATTGAATCGAATCGAAAAGAAACGAATCGAACCGAATCAAAAAGAAAACAATCGAATCGAATCAAATACAAAAGAATCGCTTTGAATAGCATAGAATTGAAAAGAATTGAATCAATCGAATTGAAAACAATCGAATCGAAAAGAATCGAATCAAAAAAAGTCGAATCGAAACGAAAACAATCGAATCGAATCGAATCTAAAAGAATCGTATTGAATTGCATCAAGTCGAAAAGACTCGAATCAAAAAGACTCGAATCGAATTGAATCAAATCGAAAAGAATCTAATAGAAACCACTCGAACAGAATCAAATCGAAATGATTCAAAATGAATCAAATAGAATAGAATCGAAAAAATTCGAATAGAATCGAAATGAATCGAAACGAATTGAATCGAAGAGAATCGATTAGAATCGAAATGAAAAGAATTGTATTGAATCGAATCGAAAAGAATCAAATCAAATCGAATCGAAAGAATTGAATCAAATCGAAAAGAATCTAATCGAATCAAAAAAATCGAGTCAAATTTAATGGAATCGAAAAGAATCGAATTGAATCGAAAAGAATCGAAATGAAACAAATCAGATCAAATGGAAAAGCATCAAATCTAATAGAAAACAATCGAATCGAATCGAAATGAATCGAATCAAAAAGACTCGAATCGAAAAGAATCGAATTGAAAAGAATCGAATCGAATTAAAAATATCAAATCGAATCGAATCGCAAAGATTCGAATTGAAAAGACTCGAATTGAAACGAATCGATTTGAAACGAAAAGAATCGAATCGAATCGAATCGAATTGAAAGAATCGAATTGAATAGAAAAAAATCGAATAGAAAAGAATCGAACCGAAAAGAAAAGAATCAAATTGAATCAGTCGATTAAATTCTAGTCGAATCGAATCAAAAAGAATGAAATCGAGTCGAATCGAATCGAAAAGAATCGAATCGAATCGAAAAGAATCGAATTGTATCTAATCAAAAAGAATCGAATCGTATCGACTCGAATCGAAAAGAATCCAATTGCATCATCGAATGGAAACTAATCGAATTGAATAGAATCGAAAAGAATCGAATCGAATCAAATCGAAAACAATCAAATTGAATTGATCGAAAAGAATCGAATTGAATCAAATCGAATCGAAATGAAAAGAATCGAATCGATTCAAATAGAAAAGAATCGAATCGAAAAGAATCAAATCGACACGAAAAGAATTGAATCGAATCAAAAAGTATCGAATTGATTCGAAAACATTCGAATCGAAAAGAATCGAATTGAAATGAATCCGATCGAAATGAAAAGAATCTACTCGATTCGAATCCAAAAGAATCGAATCCGAAAGAATCGAATCGAATCCAAAAGAATCGAATTGAATTGAATCAAAAGAAATGAAGTGAATCAAAAAGGATCTAATCGAATCAAATCGAAAAAACTCGAATAGAATCAAATCGAATCAAAAAGAATCGAATAGATTCGAATAAAAAAGAATCGAATTGAGGGATCCCTGGGTGGCGCAGCGGTTTAGCGCCTGCCTTTGGCCCAGGGCGCCATCCTGGAGACCCGGGATCGAATCCCACATCGGGCTCCCGGTGCATGGAGCCTGCTTCTCCCTCTGCCAGTGTCTCTGCCTCTCTCACTCTCTCTGTGACTCTCATAAAAAAAAAGAATCGAATTGAATCGAGTTGAAAAAAATCATAAAGAATCAAATCGAAAAGAATCGAATTCCATGTAACGAAAAGATTCGAATTGAAAAGATTCGAATCGAAACAAAAGAATCGAATCGAATCGACATGAATCAAAAAGAATCGAATCAAAACGAATCGAAAAGAAACAAATCAAGTAGAATCTAAAAGAATCGAATCGAATCAAATCGAAAAAATTCGAATAGAATTGAATCGAAAAGAATCAAAACGAATCGAACCGAAGAGAATCGATTCGAATCAAAATAAAAAGTATCGTATCAAATCGAATCGAAAAGAATCATATCAAATAGAATCGAAAGAATGGAATCAAATCTAAAACAATCGAATCGAATCGAAAAGAATCGGATTGAATGGAATCGAATCGAAAAGAATACAATAGAATAGAATCAAAAGAAATCGAATAGAATCAAATCAAATCAAAAAGAATCGAATTGAATTGATCCTAACCAAAATAAGCGAAATGAATCGACTCGAACCGAAAAAAATCAAATCGAAAAGAATCTAATCTCAACGAAAATCATCGAAATGAATAGAATCGAATTGAATCAAATCGAATGGAATCCAATCGAAAAGAATCAAAGTGATTCGAATCGAAACAAATTGAATCCAATCGAAAAGAATCTAATTGAATCGAATCGAAAAGAATCGAATTCAATCAAAACGAATCGATTCGAATGGAATAGAAAAGAATAGAATCGAATCGAAAAGAATCAAATCGAATCGAAAAGAATTGAATCGAATCGAAAAGAAACGAATCGAACCGAATCAAAAAGAAAACAATCGAATCGAATCAAATACAAAAGAATCGCTTTGAATAGCATAGAATTGAAAAGAATTGAATCAATCGAATCGAAAACAATCGAATCGAAAAGAATCGAATCAAAAAAAAGTCGAAACGAAACGAAAACAATCGAATCGAATCGAATCTAAAAGAATCGTATTGAATTGAATCGAGTCGAAAAGACTCGAATCAAAAAGACTGAATCGAATTGAATCAAATCGAAAAGAATCTAATAGAAACCACTCGAACAGAATCAAATCGAAATGATTCAAAATGAATCAAATAGAATAGAATCGAAAAAAAATCGAATAGAATCGAAACGAATCGAAACGAATTGAATCGAAGAGAATCGATTAGAATCGAAATGAAAAGAATCGTATTGAATCGAATCGAAAAGAATCAAATCAAATCGAATCGAAAGAATTGAATCAAATCGAAAAGAATCCAATCGAATCGAAAAGAATCGAACTGAATGGAATCAAATCGAAAAGAATCTAATCGAATCAAAAAAAATCGAGTCAAATTTAATGGAATCGAAAAGAATCGAATTGAATCGAAAAGAATCGAAATGAAACAAATCAGATCAAATGGAAAAGCATCAAATCGAATTGAAAACAATCGAATCGAATCGAAATGAATCGAATCAAAAAGACTCGAATCGAAAAGAATCGAATTGAAAAGAATCGAATCGAATCGAAAAGACTCGAATCGAATTAAAAATATCAAATCGAATCGAATTGCAAAGATTCGAATTGAAAAGACTCGAATTGAAACGAATCGATTTGAAACGAAAAGAATCGAATCGAATCGAATCGAATTGAAAGAATCGAATTGAATAGAAAAAAAAATCGAATAGAAAAGCATCGAACCGCAAAGAAAAGAATCAAATTGAATCAGTCGATTAAATTCTAGTCGAATCGAATCAAAAAGAATGAAATCGAGTCGAATCGAATCGAAAAGAATCGAATCGGGATCCCTAGGTGGCGCAGCGGTTTGGCGCCTGCCTTCGGCCTAGGGCGCGATCCTGGAGACCCGGGATCGAATCCCACATCGGGCTCCCAGTGCATGGAGCCTGCTTCTCCCTCTGCCTGTGTCTCTGCCTCTCTCTCTCTCTCTCTGTGACTATCATAAATAAATAAAAATTAAAAAAAAAAAAAAAAAAAAAAAAGAAAAGAATCGAATCGAATCGAAAAGAATCGAATTGTATCTAATCAAAAAGAATCGAATCGTATCGACTCGAATCGAAAAGAATCCAATTGCATCATCGAATGGAAACTAATCGAATTGAATAGAATCGAAAAGAATCGAATCGAATCAAATCGAAAAAAATCAAATTGAATTGATAAACAAGAATCGAATTGAATCAAATCGAATCGAAATGAAAAGAATCGAATCGATTCAAATAGAAAAGAATCGAATCGAAAAGAATCAAATCGACACGAAAAGAATCGAATCGAATCGAATCGAATCGAATTGAAAGAATCGAATTGAATAGAAAAAAATCGAATAGAAAAGCATCGAACCGCAAAGAAAAGAATCAAATTGAATCAGTCGATTAAATTCTAGTCGAATCGAATCAAAAAGAATGAAATCGAGTCGAATCGAATCGAAAAGAATCGAATCGAATCGAATCGAAAAGAATCGAATTGTATCTAATCAAAAAGAATCGAGTCGTATCGCCTCGAATCGAAAAGAATCCAATTGCATCATCGAATGGAAACTAATCGAATTGAATAGAATCGAAAAGAATCGAATCGAATCAAATCGAAAACAATCAAATTGAATTGATCGAAAAGAATCGAATTGAATCAAATCGAATCGAAATGAAAGAATCGAATCGATTCAAATAGAAAAGAATCGAATCGAAAAGAATCAAATCGACACGAAAAGAATCGAATCGAATCAAAAAGTATCGAATTGATTCGAAAACATTCGAATCGAAAAGAATCGAATTGAAATGAATCCGATCGAAATGAAAAGAATCTACTCGATTCGAATCCAAAAGAATCGAATCCAAAAGAATCGAATCGAATCCAAAAGAATCGAATTGAATTGAATCAAAAGAAATGAATTGAATTGAATCAAAAAGGAACTAATCGAATCAAATCGGAAAAACTCGAATAGAATCAAATCGAATCAAAAAGAATCGAATAGATTCGAATAAAAAAGAATCGAATTGAGGGATCCCTGGGTGGCGCAGCGGTTTAGCGCCTGCCTTTGGCCCAGGGCGCGATCCTGGAGACCCGGGATCGAATCCCACATCGGGCTCCCGGTGCATGGAGCCTGCTTCTCCCTCTGCCTGTGTCTCTGCCTCTCTCACTCTCTCTGTGACTATCATAAAAAAAAGAATCGAATTGAATCGAGTTGAAAAAAATCATAAAGAATCAAATCGAAAAGAATCGAATTCCATGTAACGAAAAGATTCGAATTGAAAAGATTCGAATCGAAACAAAAGAATCGAATCGAATCGACATGAATCAAAAAGAATCGAATCAAAACGAATCGAAAAGAAACAAATCAAGTAGAATCTAAAAGAATCGAATCGAATCAAATCGAAAAAATTCGAATAGAATTGAATCGAAAAGAATCAAAACGAATCGAACCGAAGAGAATCGATTCGAATCAAAATAAAAAGTATCGTATCAAATCGAATCGAAAAGAATCATATCAAATAGAATCGAAAGAATGGAATCAAATCTAAAACAATCGAATCGAATCGAAAAGAATCGGATTGAATGGAATCGAATCGAAAAGAATACAATAGAATAGAATCGAAAGAAATCGAATAGAATCAAATCAAATCAAAAAGAATCGAATCGAATTGATCCTAACCAAAATAAGCGAAATGATCGACTCGAAACGAAAAAAATCCAATCGAAAAGAATCTAATCTCAACGAAAATCATCGAAATGAATAGAATCGAATTGAATCAAATCGAAAAGAATCGAATGGAATCCAATCGAAAAGAATCAAAGTGATTCGAATCGAAACAAATTGAATCCAATCGAAAAGAATCTAATTGAATCGAATCGAAAAGAATCGAATTCAATCAAAACGAATCGATTCGAATGGAATAGAAAAGAATAGAATCGAATCGAAAAGAATCAAATCGAATCGAAAAGAATCGAATCGAAAAGAATTGAATCGAATCGAAAAGAAACGAATCGAACCGAATCAAAAAGAAAACAATCGAATCGAATCAAATACAAAAGAATCGCTTTGAATAGCATAGAATTGAAAAGAATCGAATCAATCGAATTGAAAACAATCGAATCGAAAAGAATCGAATCAAAAAAGTCGAATCGAAACGAAAACAATCGAATCGAATCGAATCTAAAAGAATCGTATTGAATTGAATCGAGTCGAAAAGACTCGAATCAAAAAGACTCGAATCGAATTGAATCAAATCGAAAAGAATCTAATAGAAACCACTCGAACAGAATCAAATCGAAATGATTCAAAATAAATCGAATAGAATCGAAAAAAATCGAAACGAATCGAAACGAATCGAAACGAATTGAATCGAAGAGAATCGATTAGAATCGAAATGAAAAGAATCGTATTGAATCGAAAAGAAACAAATCAAATCAAATCGAAAGAAATGAATCAAATCAAAAAGAATCCAATCGAATCGAAAAGAATCGAACTGAATGGAATCAAATCGAAAAGAATCTAAACGAATTGAAAAGAAACGAATCAAATTTAATGGAATCGAAAAGAATCGAATTGAATCGAAAAGAATCGAAATGAAACAAATCAGATCAAATGGAAAAGCATCAAATCGAATTGAAAAGAATCGAATCGAATCGAAATGAATCGAATCAAAAAGACTCGAATCGAAAAGAATCGAATTGAAAAGAATCCAATCGAATCGAAAAGACTCGAATCGAATTAAAAATATCAAATCGAATCGAATCGCAAAGATTCGAATTGAAAAGACTCGAATTGAAACGAATCGATTTGAAACGAAAAGAATCGAATCGAATCGAATCGAATTGAAAGAATCGAATTGAATAGAAAAAAATCGAATAGAAAAGAATCGAACCGAAAAGAAAAGAATCAAATTGAATCAGTCGATTAAATTCTAGTCGAATCGAATCAAAAAGAATGAAATCGAGTCGAATCGAATCGAAAAGAATCGAATCGAATCGAAAAGAATCGAATTGTATCTAATCAAAAAGAATCGAGTCGTATCGACTCGAATCGAAAAGAATCCAATTGCATCATCGAATGGAAACTAATCGAATTGAATAGAATCGAAAAGAATCGAATCGAATCAAATCGAAAACAATCAAATTGAATTGATCGAAAAGAATCGAATTGAATCAAATCGAATCGAAATGAAAAGAATCGAATCGATTCAAATAGAAAAGAATCGAATCGAAAAGAATCAAATCGACACGAAAAGAATCGAATCGAATCAAAAAGTATCGAATTGATTCGAAAACATTCGAATCGAAAAGAATCGAATTGAAATGAATCCGATCGAAATGAAAAGAATCTACTCGATTCGAATCCAAAAGAATCGAATCCAAAAGAATCGAATCGAATCCAAAAGAATCGAATTGAATTGAATCAAAAGAAATGAATTGAATCAAAAAGGAACTAATCGAATCAAATCGAAAAACTCGAATAGAATCAAATCGAATCAAAAAGAATCGAATAGATTCGAATAAAAAAGAATCGAATTGAGGGATCCCTGGGTGGCGCAGCGGTTTAGCGCCTGCCTTTGGCCCAGGGCGCGATCCTGGAGACCCGGGATCGAATCCCACATCGGGCTCCCGGTGCATGGAGCCTGCTTCTCCCTCTGCCTGTGTCTCTGCCTCTCTCACTCTCTCTGTGACTATCATAAAAAAAAGAATCGAATTGAATCGAGTTGAAAAAAATCATAAAGAATCAAATCGAAAAGAATCGAATTCCATGTAACGAAAAGATTCGAATTGAAAAGATTCGAATCGAAACAAAAGAATCGAATCGAATCGACATGAATCAAAAAGAATCGAATCAAAACGAATCGAAAAGAAACAAATCAAGTAGAATCTAAAAGAATCGAATCGAATCAAATCGAAAAAATTCGAATAGAATTGAATCGAAAAGAATCAAAACGAATCGAACCGAAGAGAATCGATTCGAATCAAAATAAAAAGTATCGTATCAAATCGAATCGAAAAGAATCATATCAAATAGAATCGAAAGAATGGAATCAAATCTAAAACAATCGAATCGAATCGAAAAGAATCGGATTGAATGGAATCGAATCGAAAAGAATACAATAGAATAGAATCGAAAGAAATCGAATAGAATCAAATCAAATCAAAAAGAATCGAATTGAATTGATCCTAACCAAAATAAGCGAAATGAATCGACTCGAACCGAAAAAAATCAAATCGAAAAGAATCTAATCTCAACGAAAATCATCGAAATGAATAGAATCGAATAGAATCAAATCGAATGGAATCCAATCGAAAAGAATCAAATTGATTCGAATCGAAACAAATTGAATCCAATCGAAAAGAATCTAATTGAATCGAATCGAAAAGAATCGAATTCAATCAAAACGAATCGATTCGAATGGAATAGAAAAGAATAGAATCGAATCGAAAAGAATCAAATCGAATCGAAAAGAATTGAATCGAATCGAAAAGAAACGAATCGAACCGAATCAAAAAGAAAACAATTGAATCGAATCAAATACAAAAGAATCGCTTTGAATAGCATAGAATTGAAAAGAATCGAATCAATCGAATTGAAAACAATCGAATCGAAAAGAATCGAATCAAAAAAGTCGAATCGAAACGAAAACAATCGAATC
Organism: Canis aureus; assembly: GCF_053574225.1. NCBI lineage: Eukaryota > Metazoa > Chordata > Mammalia > Carnivora > Canidae > Canis > Canis aureus. The sequence continues at coordinate 1,228,555 of NW_027554429.1, forward strand.
GAATCGAATCTAAAAGAATCGTATTGAATTGAATCGAGTCGAAAAGACTCGAATCAAAAAGACTCGAATCGAATTGAATCAAATCGAAAAGAATCTAATAGAAACCACTCGAACAGAATCAAATCGAAATGATTCAAAATGAATCGAATAGAATAGAATCGAAAAAAATCGAAACGAATCGAAACGAATCGAAACGAATTGAATCGAAGAGAATCGATTAGAATCGAAATGAAAAGAATCGTATTGAATCGAAAAGAATCAAATCAAATCAAATCGAAAGAAATGAATCAAATCAAAAAGAATCCAATCGAATCGAAAAGATTCGAACTGAATGGAATCAAATCGAAAAGAATCTAATCGAATCGAAAAGAATCGAATCAAATTTAATGGAATCGAAAAGAATCGAATTGAATCGAAAAGAATCGAAATGAAACAAATCAGATCAAATGGAAAAGCATCAAATCGAATTGAAAAGAATCGAATCGAATCGAAATGAATCGAATCAAAAAGACTCGAATCGAAAAGAATCGAATTGAAAAGAATCCAATCGAATCGAAAAGACTCGAATCGAATTAAAAATATCAAATCGAATCGAATCGCAAAGATTCGAATTGAAAAGACTCGAATTGAAACGAATCGATTTGAAACGAAAAGAATCGAATCGAATCGAATTGAAAGAATCGAATTGAATAGAAAAAAATCGAATAGAAAAGCATCGAACCGCAAAGAAAAGAATCAAATTGAATCAGTCGATTAAATTCTAGTCGAATCGAATCAAAAAGAATGAAATCGAGTCGAATCGAACCGAAAAGAATCGAATCGAATCGAAAAGAATCGAATTGTATCTAATCAAAAAGAATCAAGTCGTATCGACTCGAATCGAAAAGAATCCAATTGCATCATCGAATGGAAACTAATCGAATTGAATAGAATCGAAAAGAATCGAATCGAATCAAATCGAAAACAATCAAATTGAATTGATCGAAAAGAATCGAATTGAATCAAATCGAATCGAAATGAAAGAATCGAATCGATTCAAATAGAAAAGAATCGAATCGAAAAGAATCAAATCGACACGAAAAGAATCGAATCGAATCAAAAAGTATCGAATTGATTCGAAAACATTCGAATCGAAAAGAATCGAATTGAAATGAATCCGATCGAAATGAAAAGAATCTACTCGATTCGAATCCAAAAGAATCGAATCCAAAAGAATCGAATCGAATCCAAAAGAATCGAATTGAATTGAATCAAAAGAAATGAATTGAATTGAATCAAAAAGGAACTAATCGCATCAAATCGAAAAAACTCGAATAGAATCAAATCGAATCAAAAAGAATCGAATAGATTCGAATAAAAAAGAATCGAATTGAGGGATCCCTGGGTGGCGCAGCGGTTTAGCGCCTGCCTTTGGCCCAGGGCGCGATCCTGGAGACCCGGGATCGAATCCCACATCGGGCTCCCGGTGCATGGAGCCTGCTTCTCCCTCTGCCAGTGTCTCTGCCTCTCTCACTCTCTCTGTGACTATCATAAAAAAAAGAATCGAATTGAATCGAGTTGAAAAAAATCATAAAGAATCAAATCGAAAAGAATCGAATTCCATGTAACGAAAAGATTCGAATTGAAAAGATTCGAATCGAAACAAAAGAATCGAATCGAATCGACATGAATCAAAAAGAATCGAATCAAAACGAATCGAAAAGAAACAAATCAAGTAGAATCTAAAAGAATCGAATCGAATCAAATCGAAAAAATTCGAATAGAATTGAATCGAAAAGAATCAAAACGAATCGAACCGAAGAGAATCGATTCGAATCAAAATAAAAAGTATCGTATCAAATCGAATCGAAAAGAATCATATCAAATAGAATCGAAAGAATGGAATCAAATCTAAAACAATCGAATCGAATCGAAAAGAATCGGATTGAATGGAATCGAATCGAAAAGAATACAATAGAATAGAATCGAAAGAAATCGAATAGAATCAAATCAAATCAAAAAGAATCGAATCGAATTGATCCTAACCAAAATAAGCGAAATGAATCGACTCGAACCGAAAAAAATCAAATCGAAAAGAATCTAATCTCAACGAAAATAATCGAAATGAATAGAATCGAATTGAATCAAATCGAAAAGAATCGAATGGAATCCAATCGAAAAGAATCAAAGTGATTCGAATCGAAACAAATTGAATCCAATCGAAAAGAATCTAATTGAATCGAATCGAAAAGAATCGAATTCAATCAAAACGAATCGATTCGAATGGAATAGAAAAGAATAGAATCGAATCGAAAAGAATCAAATCGAATCGAAAAGAATCGAATCGAAAAGAATTGAATCGAATCGAAAAGAAACGAATCGAACCGAAACAAAAAGAAAACAATCGAATCGAATCAAATACAAAAGAATCGCTTTGAATAGCATAGAATTGAAAAGAATCGAATCAATCGAATTGAAAACAATCGAATCGAAAAGAATCGAATCAAAAAAGTCGAATCGAAACGAAAACAATCGAATCGAATCGAATCTAAAAGAATCGTATTGAATTGAATCGAGTCGAAAAGACTCGAATCAAAAAGACTCGAATCGAATTGAATCAAATCGAAAAGAATCTAATAGAAACCACTCGAACAGAATCAAATCGAAATGATTCAAAATGAATCGAATAGAATAGAATCGAAAAAAATCGAAACGAATCGAAACGAATCGAAACGAATTGAATCGAAGAGAATCGATTAGAATCGAAATGAAAAGAATCGTATTGAATCGAAAAGAATCAAATCAAATCAAATCGAAAGAAATGAATCAAATCAAAAAGAATCCAATCGAATCGAAAAGAATCGAACTGAATGGAATCAAATCGAAAAGAATCTAATCGAATCGAAAAGAAACGAATCAAATTTATGGAATCGAAAAGAATCGAATTGAATCGAAAAGAATCGAAATGAAACAAATCAGATCAAATGGAAAAGCATCAAATCGAATTGAAAAGAATCGAATCGAATCGAAATGAATCGAATCAAAAAGACTCGAATCGAAAAGAATCGAATTGAAAAGAATCCAATCGAATCGAAAAGACTCGAATCGAATTAAAAATATCAAATCGAATCGAATCGCCAAGATTCGAATTGAAAAGACTCGAATTGAAACGAATCGATTTGAAACGAAAAGAATCGAATCGAATCGAATCGAATTGAAAGAATCGAATTGAATAGAAAAAAATCGAATAGAAAAGAATCAAACCGAAAAGAAAAGAATCAAATTGAATCAGTCGATTAAATTCTAGTCGAATCGAATCAAAAAGAATGAAATCGAGTCGAATCGAATCGAAAAGAATCGAATCGAATCGAAAAGAATCGAAATGTATCTAATCAAAAAGAATCGAATCGTATCGACTCGAATCGAAAAGAATCCAATTGCATCATCGAATGGAAACTAATCGAATTGAATAGAATAGAAAAGAATCGAATCGAATCAAATCGAAAACAATCAAATTGAATTGATCGAAAAGAATCGAATTGAATCAAATCGAATCGAAATGAAAAGAATCGAATCGATTCAAATAGAAAAGAATCGAATCGAAAAGAATCAAATCGACACGAAAGAATCGAATCGAATCAAAAAGTATCGAATTGATTCGAAAACATTCGAATCGAAAAGAATCGAATTGAAATGAATCCGATCGAAATGAAAAGAATCTACTCGATTCGAATCCAAAAGAATCGAATCCAAAAGAATCGAATCGAATCCAAAAGAATCGAATTGAATTGAATCAAAAGAAATGAATTGAATTGAATCAAAAAGGAACTAATCGCATCAAATCGAAAAAACTCGAATAGAATCAAATCGAATCAAAAAGAATCGAATAGATTCGAATAAAAAAGAATCGAATTGAGGGATCCCTGGGTGGCGCAGCGGTTTAGCGCCTGCCTTTGGCCCAGGGCGCGATCCTGGAGACCCGGGATCGAATCCCACATCGGGCTCCCGGTGCATGGAGCCTGCTTCTCCCTCTGCCTGTGTCTCTGCCTCTCTCACTCTCTCTGTGACTATCATAAAAAAAAGAATCGAATTGAATCGAGTTGAAAAAAATCATAAAGAATCAAATCGAAAAGAATCGAATTCCATGTAACGAAAAGATTCGAATTGAAAAGATTCGAATCGAAACAAAAGAATCGAATCGAATCGACATGAATCAAAAAGAATCGAATCAAAACGAATCTAAAGAAACAAATCAAGTAGAATCTAAAAGAATCGAATCGAATCAAATCGAAAAAATTCGAATAGAATTGAATCGAAAAGAATCAAAACGAATCGAACCGAAGAGAATCGATTCGAATCAAAATAAAAAGTATCGTATCAAATCGAATCGAAAAGAATCATATCAAATAGAATCGAAAGAATGGAATCAAATCTAAAACAATCGAATCGAATCGAAAAGAATCGGATTGAATGGAATCGAATCGAAAAGAATACAATAGAATAGAATCGAAAGAAATCGAATAGAATCAAATCAAATCAAAAAGAATCGAATCGAATTGATCCTAACCAAAATAAGCGAAATGAATCGACTCGAACCGAAAAAAATCAAATCGAAAAGAATCTAATCTCAACGAAAATCATCGAAATGAATAGAATCGAATTGAATCAAATCGAAAAGAATCGAATGGAATCCAATCGAAAAGAATCAAAGTGATTCGAATCGAAACAAATTGAATCCAATCGAAAAGAATCTAATTGAATCGAATCGAAAAGAATCGAATTCAATCAAAACGAATCGATTCGAATGGAATAGAAAAGAATAGAATCGAATCGAAAAGAATCAAATCGAATCGAAAAGAATCGAATCGAAAAGAATTGAATCGAATCGAAAAGAAACGAATCGAACCGAATCAAAAAGAAAACAATCGAATCGAATCAAATACAAAAGAATCGCTTTGAATAGCATAGAATTGAAAAGAATCGAATCAATCGAATTGAAAACAATCGAATCGAAAAGAATCGAATCAAAAAAGTCGAATCGAAACGAAAACAATCGAATCGAATCGAATCTAAAAGAATCGTATTGAATTGAATCGAGTCGAAAAGACTCGAATCAAAAAGACTCGAATCGAATTGAATCAAATCGAAAAGAATCTAATAGAAACCACTCGAACAGAATCAAATCGAAATGATTCAAAATGAATCGAATAGAATAGAATCGAAAAAAATCGAAACGAATCGAAACGAATCGAAACGAATTGAATCGAAGAGAATCGATTAGAATCGAAATGAAAAGAATCGTATTGAATCGAAAAGAATCAAATCAAATCAAATCGAAAGAAATGAATCAAATCAAAAAGAATCCAATCGAATCGAAAAGATTCGAACTGAATGGAATCAAATCGAAAAGAATCTAATCGAATCGAAAAGAATCGAATCAAATTTAATGGAATCGAAAAGAATCGAATTGAATCGAAAAGAATCGAAATGAAACAAATCAGATCAAATGGAAAAGCATCAAATCGAATTGAAAAGAATCGAATCGAATCGAAATGAATCGAATCAAAAAGACTCGAATCGAAAAGAATCGAATTGAAAAGAATCCAATCGAATCGAAAAGACTCGAATCGAATTAAAAATATCAAATCGAATCGAATCGCAAAGATTCGAATTGAAAAGACTCGAATTGAAACGAATCGATTTGAAACGAAAAGAATCGAATCGAATCGAATCGAATTGAAAGAATCGAATTGAATAGAAAAAAATCGAATAGAAAAGAATCGAACCGAAAAGAAAAGAATCAAATTGAATCAGTCGATTAAATTCTAGTCGAATCGAATCAAAAAGAATGAAATCGAGTCGAATCGAATCGAAAAGAATCGAATCGAATCGAATCGAAAAGAATCGAATTGTATCTAATCAAAAAGAATCGAGTCGTATCGACTCGAATCGAAAAGAATCCAATTGCATCATCGAATGGAAACTAATCGAATTGAATAGAATCGAAAAGAATCGAATCGAATCAAATCGAAAACAATCAAATTGAATTGATCGACAAGAATCGAATTGAATCAAATCGAATCGAAATGAAAGAATCGAATCGATTCAAATAGAAAAGAATCGAATCGAAAAGAATCAAATCGACACGAAAAGAATCGAATCGAATCAAAAAGTATCGAATTGATTCGAAAACATTCGAATCGAAAAGAATCGAATTGAAATGAATCCGATCGAAATGAAAAGAATCTACTCGATTCGAATCCAAAAGAATCGAATCCAAAAGAATCGAATCGAATCCAAAAGAATCGAATTGAATTGAATCAAAAGAAATGAATTGAATTGAATCAAAAAGGAACTAATCGCATCAAATCGAAAAAACTCGAATAGAATCAAATCGAATCAAAAAGAATCGAATAGATTCGAATAAAAAAGAATCGAATTGAGGGATCCCTGGGTGGCGCAGCGGTTTAGCGCCTGCCTTTGGCCCAGGGCGCGATCCTGGAGACCCGGGATCGAATCCCACATCGGGCTCCCGGTGCATGGAGCCTGCTTCTCCCTCTGCCTGTGTCTCTGCCTCTCTCACTCTCTCTGTGACTATCATAAAAAAAAGAATCGAATTGAATCGAGTTGAAAAAAATCATAAAGAATCAAATCGAAAAGAATCGAATTCCATGTAACGAAAAGATTCGAATTGAAAAGATTCGAATCGAAACAAAAGAATCAAATCGAATCGACATGAATCAAAAAGAATCGAATCAAAACGAATCGAAAAGAAACAAATCAAGTAGAATCTAAAAGAATCGAATCGAATCAAATCGAAAAAATTCGAATAGAATTGAATCGAAAAGAATCAAAACGAATCGAACCGAAGAGAATCGATTCGAATCAAAATAAAAAGTATCGTATCAAATCGAATCGAAAAGAATCATATCAAATAGAATCGAAAGAATGGAATCAAATCTAAAACAATCGAATCGAATCGAAAAGAATCGGATTGAATGGAATCGAATCGAAAAGAATACAATAGAATAGAATCGAAAGAAATCGAATAGAATCAAATCAAATCAAAAAGAATCGAATTGAATTGATCCTAACCAAAATAAGCGAAATGAATCGACTCGAACCGAAAAAAATCAAATCGAAAAGAATCTAATCTCAACGAAAATCATCGAAATGAATAGAATCGAATTGAATCAAATCGAAAAGAATCGAATGGAATCCAATCGAAAAGAATCAAATTGATTCGAATCGAAACAAATTGAATCCAATCGAAAAGAATCTAATTGAATCGAATCGAAAAGAATCGAATTCAATCAAAACGAATCGATTCGAATGGAATAGAAAAGAATAGAATCGAATCGAAAAGAATCAAATCGAATCGAAAAGAATTGAATCGAATCGAAAAGAAACGAATCGAACCGAATCAAAAAGAAAACAATCGAATCGAATCAAATACAAAAGAATCGCTTTGAATAGCATAGAATTGAAAAGAATTGAATCAATCGAATTGAAAACAATCGAATCGAAAAGAATCGAATCAAAAAAGGTCGAATCGAAACGAAAACAATCGAATCGAATCGAATCTAAAAGAATCGTATTGAATTGAATCGAGTCGAAAAGACTCGAATCAAAAAGACTCGAATCGAATTGAATCAAATCGAAAAGAATCTAATAGAAACCACTCGAACAGAATCAAATCGAAATGATTCAAAATGAATCAAATAGAATAGAATCGAAAAAATTCGAATAGAATCGAAACGAATTGAATCGAAGAGAATCGATTAGAATCGAAATGAAAAGAATCGTATTGAATCGAATCGAAAAGATACAAATCAAATCGAATCGAAAGAATTGAATCAAATCGAAAAGAATCCAATCGAATCGAAAAGAATCGAACTGAATGGAATCAAATCGAAAAGAATCTAATCGAATCAAAAAAATCGAGTCAAATTTAATGGAATCGAAAAGAATCGAATTGAATCGAAAAGAATCGAAATGAAACAAATCAGATCAAATGGAAAAGCATCAAATCGAATAGAAAACAATCGAATCGAATCGAAATGAATCGAATCAAAAAGACTCGAATCGAAAAGAATCGAATTGAAAAGAATCCAATCGAATTAAAAATATCAAATCGAATCGAATCGCAAAGATTCGAATTGAAAAGACTCGAATTGAAACGAATCGATTTGAAACGAAAAGAATCGAATCGAATCGAATCGAATTGAAAGAATCGAATTGAATAGAAAAAAATCGAATAGAAAAGCATCGAACCGAAAAGAAAAGAATCAAATTGAATCAGTCGATTAAATTCTAGTCGAATCGAATCAAAAAGAATGAAATCGAGTCGAATCGAATCGAAAAGAATCGAATCGAATCGAAAAGAATCGAATTGTATCTAATCAAAAAGAATCGAATCGTATCGACTCGAATCGAAAAGAATCCAATTGCATCATCGAATGGAAACTAATCGAATTGAATAGAATCGAAAAGAATCGAATCGAATCAAATCGAAAACAATCAAATTGAATTGATCGACAAGAATCGAATTGAATCAAATCGAATCGAAATGAAAAGAATCGAATCGATTCAAATAGAAAAGAATCGAATCGAAAAGAATCAAATCGACACGAAAAGAATCGAATCGAATCAAAAAGTATCGAATTGATTCAAAAACATTCGAATCGAAAAGAAACGAATTGAAATGAATCCGATCGAAATGAAAAGAATCTACTCGATTCGAATCCAAAAGATCGAATCCGAAAGAATCGAATCGAATCCAAAAGAATCGAATTGAATTGAATCAAAAGAAATGAAGTGAATCAAAAAGGAACTAATCGAATCAAATAAAAAAAAATCGAATAGAATCAAATCGAATCAAAAAGAATCGAATAGATTCGAATAAAAAAGAATCGAATTGAGGGATCCCTGGGTGGCGCAGCGGTTTAGCGCCTGCCTTTGGCCCAGGGCGCCAACCTGGAGACCCGGGATCGAATCCCACATCGGGCTCCCGGTGCATGGAGCCTGCTTCTCCCTCTGCCAGTGTCTCTGCCTCTCTCACTCTCTCTGTGACTATCATAAAAAAAAGAATCAAATTGAATCGAGTTGAAAAAAATCATAAAGAATCAAATCGAAAAGAATCGAATTCCATGTAACGAAAAGATTCGAATTGAAAGGATTCGAATCGAAACAAAAGAATCGAATCGAATCGACATGAATCAAAAAGAATCGAATCAAAACGAATCGAAAAGAAACAAATCAAGTAGAATCTAAAAGAATCGAATCGAATCAAATCGAAAAAATTCGAATAGAATTGAATCGAAAAGAATCAAAACGAATCGAACCGAAGAGAATCGATTCGAATCAAAATAAAAAGTATCGTATCAACTCGAATCGAAATGAATCATATCAAATAGAATCGAAAGAATGGAATCAAATCTAAAACAATCGAATCGAATCGAAAAGAATCGGATTGAATGGAATCGAATCGAAAAGAATACAATAGAATAGAATCGAAAGAAATCGAATAGAATCAAACCAAATCAAAAAGAATCGAATTGAATTGATCCTAACCAGAATAAGCGAAATGAATCGACTCGAACCGAAAAAAATCAAATCGAAAAGAATCTAATCTCAACGAAAATAATCGAAATGAATAGAATCGAATTGAATCAAATCGAATGGAATCCAATCGAAAAGAATCAAATTGATTCGAATCAAAACAAATTGAATCCAATCGAAAAGAATCTAATTGAATCGAATCGAAAAGAATCGAATTCAATCAAAACGAATCGATTCCAATGGAATAGAAAAGAATAGAATCGAATCGAAAAGAATCAAATCGAATCGAAAAGAATTGAATCGAATCGAAAAGAAACGAATCGAACCGAATCAAAAAGAAAACAATCGAATCGAATCAAATACAAAAGAATCGCTTTGAATAGCATAGAATTGAAAAGAATTGAATCAATCGAATTGAAAACAATCGAATCGAAAAGAATCGAATCAAAAAAAGTCGAATCGAAACGAAAACAATCGAATCGAATCGAATCTAAAAGAATCGTATTGAATTGCATCAAGTCGAAAAGACTCGAATCAAAAAGACTCGAATCGAATTGAATCAAATCGAAAAGAATCTAATAGAAACCACTCGAACAGAATCAAATCGAAATGATTCAAAATGAATCAAATAGAATAGAATCGAAAAAATTCGAATAGAATCGAAATGAATCGAAACGAATTGAATCGAAGAGAATCGATTAGAATCGAAATGAAAAGAATTGTATTGAATCGAATCGAAAAGAATCAAATCAAATCGAATCGAAAGAATTGAATCAAATCGAAAAGAATCTAATCGAATCAAAAAAATCGAGTCAAATTTAATGGAATCGAAAAGAATCGAATTGAATCGAAAAGAATCGAAATGAAACAAATCAGATCAAATGGAAAAGCATCAAATCTAATAGAAAACAATCGAATCGAATCGAAATGAATCGAATCAAAAAGACTCGAATCGAAAAGAATCGAATTGAAAAGAATCGAATCGAATTAAAAATATCAAATCGAATCGAATCGCAAAGATTCGAATTGAAAAGACTCGAATTGAAACGAATCGATTTGAAACGAAAAGAATCGAATCGAATCGAATCGAATTGAAAGAATCGAATTGAATAGAAAAAAATCAAATAGAAAAGAATCGAACCGAAAAGAAAAGAATCAAATTGAATCAGTCGATTAAATTCTAGTCGAATCGAATCAAAAAGAATGAAATCGAGTCGAATCGAATCGAAAAGAATCGAATCGAATCGAAAAGAATCGAAATGTATCTAATCAAAAAGAATCGAGTCGTATCGACTCGAATCGAAAAGAATCCAATTGCATCATCGAATGGAAACTAATCGAATTGAATAGAATCGAAAAGAATCGAATCGAATCAAATCGAAAACAATCAAATTGAATTGATCGAAAAGAATCGAATTGAATCAAATCGAATCGAAATGAAAGAATCGAATCGATTCAAATAGAAAAGAATCGAATCGAAAAGAATCAAATCGACACGAAAAGAATCGAATCGAATCAAAAAGTATCGAATTGATTCGAAAACATTCGAATCGAAAAGAATCGAATTGAAATGAATCCGATCGAAATGAAAAGAATCTACTCGATTCGAATCCAAAAGAATCGAATCCAAAAGAATCGAATCGAATCCAAAAGAATCGAATTGAATTGAATCAAAAGAAATGAATTGAATTGAATCAAAAAGGAACTAATCGCATCAAATCGAAAAAACTCGAATAGAATCAAATCGAATCAAAAAGAATCGAATAGATTCGAATAAAAAAGAATCGAATTGAGGGATCCCTGGGTGGCGCAGCGGTTTAGCGCCTGCCTTTGGCCCAGGGCGCGATCCTGGAGACCCGGGATCGAATCCCACATCGGGCTCCCGGTGCATGGAGCCTGCTTCTCCCTCTGCCAGTGTCTCTGCCTCTCTCACTCTCTCTGTGACTATCATAAAAAAAGAATCGAATTTAATCGAGTTGAAAAAAATCATAAAGAATCAAATCGAAAAGAATCGAATTCCATGTAACGAAAAGATTCGAATTGAAAAGATTCGAATCGAAACAAAAGAATCGAATCGAATCGACATGAATCAAAAAGAATCGAATCAAAACGAATCGAAAAGAAACAAATCAAGTAGAATCTAAAAGAATCGAATCGAATCAAATCGAAAAAATTCGAATAGAATTGAATCGAAAAGAATCAAAACGAATCGAACCGAAGAGAATCGATTCGAATCAAAATAAAAAGTATCGTATCAAATCGAATCGAAAAGAATCATATCAAATAGAATCGAAAGAATGGAATCAAATCTAAAACAATCGAATCGAATCGAAAAGAATCGGATTGAATGGAATCGAATCGAAAAGAATACAATAGAATAGAATCGAAAGAAATCGAATAGAATCAAATCAAATCAAAAAGAATCGAATCGAATTGATCCTAACCAAAATAAGCGAAATGAATCGACTCGAACCGAAAAAAATCAAATCGAAAAGAATCTAATCTCAACGAAAATCATCGAAATGAATAGAATCGAATTGAATCAAATCGAAAAGAATCGAATGGAATCCAATCGAAAAGAATCAAAGTGATTCGAATCGAAACAAATTGAATCCAATCGAAAAGAATCTAATTGAATCGAATCGAAAAGAATCGAATTCAATCAAAACGAATCGATTCGAATGGAATAGAAAAGAATAGAATCGAATCGAAAAGAATCAAATCGAATCGAAAAGAATCGAATCGAAAAGAATTCAATCGAATCGAAAAGAAACGAATCGAACCGAATCAAAAAGAAAACAATCGAATCGAATCAAATACAAAAGAATCGCTTTGAATAGCATAGAATTGAAAAGAATCGAATCAATCGAATTGAAAACAATCGAATCGAAAAGAATCGAATCAAAAAAGTCGAATCGAAACGAAAACAATCGAATCGAATCGAATCTAAAAGAATCGTATTGAATTGAATCGAGTCGAAAAGACTCGAATCAAAAAGACTCGAATCGAATTGAATCAAATCGAAAAGAATCTAATAGAAACCACTCGAACAGAATCAAATCGAAATGATTCAAAATAAATCGAATAGAATCGAAAAATTCGAAACGAATCGAAACGAATCGAAACGAATTGAATCGAAGAGAATCGATTAGAATCGAAATGAAAAGAATCGTATTGAATCGAAAAGAAACAAATCAAATCAAATCGAAAGAAATGAATCAAATCAAAAAGAATCCAATCGAATCGAAAAGAATCGAACTGAATGGAATCAAATCGAAAAGAATCTAAACGAATTGAAAAGAAACGAATCAAATTTAATGGAATCGAAAAGAATCGAATTGAATCGAAAAGAATCGAAATGAAACAAATCAGATCAAATGGAAAAGCATCAAATCGAATTGAAAAGAATCGAATCGAATCGAAATGAATCGAATCAAAAAGACTCGAATCGAAAAGAATCGAATTGAAAAGAATCCAATCGAATCGAAAAGACTCGAATCGAATTAAAAATATCAAATCGAATCGAATCGCAAAGATTCGAATTGAAAAGACTCGAATTGAAACGAATCGATTTGAAACGAAAAGAATCGAATCGAATCGAATCGAATTGAAAGAATCGAATTGAATAGAAAAAAATCGAATAGAAAAGAATCGAACCGAAAAGAAAAGAATCAAATTGAATCAGTCGATTAAATTCTAGTCGAATCGAATCAAAAAGAATGAAATCGAGTCGAATCGAATCGAAAAGAATCGAATCGAATCGAAAAGAATCGAATTGTATCTAATCAAAAAGAATCGAGTCGTATCGACTCGAATCGAAAAGAATCCAATTGCATCATCGAATGGAAACTAATCGAATTGAATAGAATCGAAAAGAATCGAATCGAATCAAATCGAAAACAATCAAATTGAATTGATCGAAAAGAATCGAATTGAATCAAATCGAATCGAAATGAAAAGAATCGAATCGATTCAAATAGAAAAGAATCGAATCGAAAAGAATCAAATCGACACGAAAAGAATCGAATCGAATCAAAAAGTATCGAATTGATTCGAAAACATTCGAATCGAAAAGAATCGAATTGAAATGAATCCGATCGAAATGAAAAGAATCTACTCGATTCGAATCCAAAAGAATCGAATCCAAAAGAATCGAATCGAATCCAAAAGAATCGAATTGAATTGAATCAAAAGAAATGAATTGAATCAAAAAGGAACTAATCGAATCAAATCGAAAAACTCGAATAGAATCAAATCGAATCAAAAAGAATCGAATAGATTCGAATAAAAAAGAATCGAATTGAGGGATCCCTGGGTGGCGCAGCGGTTTAGCGCCTGCCTTTGGCCCAGGGCGCGATCCTGGAGACCCGGGATCGAATCCCACATCGGGCTCCCGGTGCATGGAGCCTGCTTCTCCCTCTGCCTGTGTCTCTGCCTCTCTCACTCTCTCTGTGACTATCATAAAAAAAAGAATCGAATTGAATCGAGTTGAAAAAAATCATAAAGAATCAAATCGAAAAGAATCGAATTCCATGTAACGAAAAGATTCGAATTGAAAAGATTCGAATCGAAACAAAAGAATCGAATCGAATCGACATGAATCAAAAAGAATCGAATCAAAACGAATCGAAAAGAAACAAATCAAGTAGAATCTAAAAGAATCGAATCGAATCAAATCGAAAAAATTCGAATAGAATTGAATCGAAAAGAATCAAAACGAATCGAACCGAAGAGAATCGATTCGAATCAAAATAAAAAGTATCGTATCAAATCGAATCGAAAAGAATCATATCAAATAGAATCGAAAGAATGGAATCAAATCTAAAACAATCGAATCGAATCGAAAAGAATCGGATTGAATGGAATCGAATCGAAAAGAATACAATAGAATAGAATCGAAAGAAATCGAATAGAATCAAATCAAATCAAAAAGAATCGAATTGAATTGATCCTAACCAAAATAAGCGAAATGAATCGACTCGAACCGAAAAAAATCAAATCGAAAAGAATCTAATCTCAACGAAAATCATCGAAATGAATAGAATCGAATTGAATCAAATCGAAAAGAATCGAATGGAATCCAATCGAAAAGAATCAAATTGATTCGAATCGAAACAAATTGAATCCAATCGAAAAGAATCTAATTGAATCGAATCGAAAAGAATCGAATTCAATCAAAACGAATCGATTCGAATGGAATAGAAAAGAATAGAATCGAATCGAAAAGAATCAAATCGAATCGAAAAGAATTGAATCGAATCGAAAAGAAACGAATCGAACCGAATCAAAAAGAAAACAATCGAATCGAATCAAATACAAAAGAATCGCTTTGAATAGCATAGAATTGAAAAGAATTGAATCAATCGAATTGAAAACAATCGAATCGAAAAGAATCGAATCAAAAAAGGTCGAATCGAAACGAAAACAATCGAATCGAATCGAATCTAAAAGAATCGTATTGAATTGAATCGAGTCGAAAAGACTCGAATCAAAAAGACTCGAATCGAATTGAATCAAATCGAAAAGAATCTAATAGAAACCACTCGAACAGAATCAAATCGAAATGATTCAAAATGAATCAAATAGAATAGAATCGAAAAAATTCGAATAGAATCGAAACGAATTGAATCGAAGAGAATCGATTAGAATCGAAATGAAAAGAATCGTATTGAATCGAATCGAAAAGAATCAAATCAAATCGAATCGAAAGAATTGAATCAAATCGAAAAGAATCCAATCGAATCGAAAAGAATCGAACTGAATGGAATCAAATCGAAAAGAATCTAATCGAATCAAAAAAATCGAGTCAAATTTAATGGAATCGAAAAGAATCGAATTGAATCGAAAAGAATCGAAATGAAACAAATCAGATCAAATGGAAAAGCATCAAATCGAATAGAAAACAATCGAATCGAATCGAAATGAATCGAATCAAAAAGACTCGAATCGAAAAGAATCGAATTGAAAAGAATCGAATCGAATTAAAAATATCAAATCGAATCGAATCGCAAAGATTCGAATTGAAAAGACTCGAATTGAAACGAATCGATTTGAAACGAAAAGAATCGAATCGAATCGAATCGAATTGAAAGAATCGAATTGAATAGAAAAAAATCGAATAGAAAAGCATCGAACCGAAAAGAAAAGAATCAAATTGAATCAGTCGATTAAATTCTAGTCGAATCGAATCAAAAAGAATGAAATCGAGTCGAATCGAATCGAAAAGAATCGAATCGAATCGAAAAGAATCGAATTGTATCTAATCAAAAAGAATCGAATCGTATCGACTCGAATCGAAAAGAATCCAATTGCATCATCGAATGGAAACTAATCGAATTGAATAGAATCGAAAAGAATCGAATCGAATCAAATCGAAAACAATCAAATTGAATTGATCGACAAGAATCGAATTGAATCAAATCGAATTGAAATGAAAAGAATCGAATCGATTCAAATAGAAAAGAATCGAATCGAAAAGAATCAAATCGACACGAAAAGAATCGAATCGAATCAAAAAGTATCGAATTGATTCAAAAACATTCGAATCGAAAAGAATCGAATTGAAATGAATCCGATCGAAATGAAAAGAATCTACTCGATTCGAATCCAAAAGAATCGAATCCGAAAGAATCGAATCGAATCCAAAAGAATCGAATTGAATTGAATCAAAAGAAATGAATTGAATCAAAAAGGAACTAATCGAATCAAATAAAAAAAAATCGAATAGAATCAAATCGAATCAAAAAGAATCGAATAGATTCGAATAAAAAAGAATCGAATTGAGGGATCCCTGGGTGGCGCAGCGGTTTAGCGCCTGCCTTTGGCCCAGGGCGCGATCCTGGAGACCCGGGATCGAATCCCACATCGGGCTCCCGGTGCATGGAGCCTGCTTCTCCCTCTGCCAGTGTCTCTGCCTCTCTCACTCTCTCTGTGACTATCATAAAAAAAAGAATCAAATTGAATCGAGTTGAAAAAAATCATAAAGAATCAAATCGAAAAGAATCGAATTCCATGTAACGAAAAGATTCGAATTGAAAGGATTCGAATCGAAACAAAAGAATCGAATCGAATCGACATGAATCAAAAAGAATCGAATCAAAACGAATCGAAAAGAAACAAATCAAGTAGAATCTAAAAGAATCGAATCGAATCAAATCGAAAAAATTCGAATAGAATTGAATCGAAAAGAATCAAAACGAATCGAACCGAAGAGAATCGATTCGAATCAAAATAAAAAGTATCGTATCAACTCGAATCGAAATGAATCATATCAAATAGAATCGAAAGAATGGAATCAAATCTAAAACAATCGAATCGAATCGAAAAGAATCGGATTGAATGGAATCGAATCGAAAAGAATACAATAGAATAGAATCGAAAGAAATCGAATAGAATCAAACCAAATCAAAAAGAATCGAATTGAATTGATCCTAACCAGAATAAGCGAAATGAATCGACTCGAACCGAAAAAAATCAAATCGAAAAGAATCTAATCTCAACGAAAATAATCGAAATGAATAGAATCGAATTGAATCAAATCGAATGGAATCCAATCGAAAAGAATCAAATTGATTCGAATCAAAACAAATTGAATCCAATCGAAAAGAATCTAATTGAATCGAATCGAAAAGAATCGAATTCAATCAAAACGAATCGATTCGAATGGAATAGAAAAGAATAGAATCGAATCGAAAAGAATCAAATCGAATCGAAAAGAATTGAATCGAATCGAAAAGAAACGAATCGAACCGAATCAAAAAGAAAACAATCGAATCGAATCAAATACAAAAGAATCGCTTTGAATAGCATAGAATTGAAAAGAATTGAATCAATCGAATTGAAAACAATCGAATCGAAAAGAATCGAATCAAAAAAAGTCGAATCGAAACGAAAACAATCGAATCGAATCGAATCTAAAAGAATCGTATTGAATTGCATCGAGTCGAAAAGACTCGAATCAAAAAGACTCGAATCGAATTGAATCAAATCGAAAAGAATCTAATAGAAACCACTCGAACAGAATCAAATCGAAATGATTCAAAATGAATCAAATAGAATAGAATCGAAAAAATTCGAATAGAATCGAAATGAATCGAAACGAATTGAATCGAAGAGAATCGATTAGAATCGAAATGAAAAGAATTGTATTGAATCGAATCGAAAAGAATCAAATCAAATCGAATCGAAAGAATTGAATCAAATCGAAAAGAATCTAATCGAATCAAAAAAATCGAGTCAAATTTAATGGAATCGAAAAGAATCGAATTGAATCGAAAAGAATCAAAATGAAACAAATCAGATCAAATGGAAAAGCATCAAATCTAATAGAAAACAATCGAATCGAATCGAAATGAATCGAATCAAAAAGACTCGAATCGAAAAGAATCGAATTGAAAAGAATCGAATCGAATTAAAAATATCAAATCGAATCGAATCGCAAAGATTCGAATTGAAAAGACTCGAATTGAAACGAATCGATTTGAAACGAAAAGAATCGAATCGAATCGAATCGAATTGAAAGAATCGAATTGAATAGAAAAAAATCGAATAGAAAAGAATCGAACCGAAAAGAAAAGAATCAAATTGAATCAGTCGATTAAATTCTAGTCGAATCGAATCAAAAAGAATGAAATCGAGTCGAATCGAATCGAAAAGAATCGAATCGAATCGAAAAGAATCGAATTGTATCTAATCAAAAAGAATCGAATCGTATCGACTCGAATCGAAAAGAATCCAATTGCATCATCGAATGGAAACTAATCGAATTGAATAGAATCGAAAAGAATCGAATCGAATCAAATCGAAAACAATCAAATTGAATTGATCGAAAAGAATCGAATTGAATCAAATCGAATCGAAATGAAAAGAATCGAATCGATTCAAATAGAAAAGAATCGAATCGAAAAGAATCAAATCGACACGAAAAGAATTGAATCGAATCAAAAAGTATCGAATTGATTCGAAAACATTCGAATCGAAAAGAATCGAATTGAAATGAATCCGATCGAAATGAAAAGAATCTACTCGATTCGAATCCAAAAGAATCGAATCCGAAAGAATCGAATCGAATCCAAAAGAATCGAATTGAATTGAATCAAAAGAAATGAAGTGAATCAAAAAGGAACTAATCGAATCAAATCGAAAAAACTCGAATAGAATCAAATCGAATCAAAAAGAATCGAATAGATTCGAATAAAAAAGAATCGAATTGAGGGATCCCTGGGTGGCGCAGCGGTTTAGCGCCTGCCTTTGGCCCAGGGCGCCATCCTGGAGACCCGGGATCGAATCCCACATCGGGCTCCCGGTGCATGGAGCCTGCTTCTCCCTCTGCCAGTGTCTCTGCCTCTCTCACTCTCTCTGTGACTCTCATAAAAAAAAAGAATCGAATTGAATCGAGTTGAAAAAAATCATAAAGAATCAAATCGAAAAGAATCGAATTCCATGTAACGAAAAGATTCGAATTGAAAAGATTCGAATCGAAACAAAAGAATCGAATCGAATCGACATGAATCAAAAAGAATCGAATCAAAACGAATCGAAAAGAAACAAATCAAGTAGAATCTAAAAGAATCGAATCGAATCAAATCGAAAAAATTCGAATAGAATTGAATCGAAAAGAATCAAAACGAATCGAACCGAAGAGAATCGATTCGAATGAAAATAAAAAGTATCGTATCAAATCGAATCGAAAAGAATCATATCAAATAGAATCGAAAGAATGGAATCAAATCTAAAACAATCGAATCGAATCGAAAAGAATCGGATTGAATGGAATCGAATCGAAAAGAATACAATAGAATAGAATCAAAAGAAATCGAATAGAATCAAATCAAATCAAAAAGAATCGAATTGAATTGATCCTAACCAAAATAAGCGAAATGAATCGACTCGAACCGAAAAAAATCAAATCGAAAAGAATCTAATCTCAACGAAAATCATCGAAATGAATAGAATCGAATTGAATCAAATCGAATGGAATCCAATCGAAAAGAATCAAAGTGATTCGAATCGAAACAAATTGAATCCAATCGAAAAGAATCTAATTGAATCGAATCGAAAAGAATCGAATTCAATCAAAACGAATCGATTCGAATGGAATAGAAAAGAATAGAATCGAATCGAAAAGAATCAAATCGAATCGAAAAGAATCGAATCGAATCGAAAAGAAACGAATCGAACCGAATCAAAAAGAAAACAATCGAATCGAATCAAATACAAAAGAATCGCTTTGAATAGCATAGAATTGAAAAGAATTGAATCAATCGAATCGAAAACAATCGAATCGAAAAGAATCGAATCAAAAAAAAGTCGAATCGAAACGAAAACAATCGAATCGAATCGAATCTAAAAGAATCATATTGAATTGAATCGAGTCGAAAAGACTCGAATCAAAAAGACTGAATCGAATTGAATCAAATCGAAAAGAATCTAATAGAAACCACTCGAACAGAATCAAATCGAAATGATTCAAAATGAATCAAATAGAATAGAATCGAAAAAAAATCGAATAGAATCGAAACGAATCGAAACGAATTGAATCGAAGAGAATCGATTAGAATCGAAATGAAAAGAATCGTATTGAATCGAATCGAAAAGAATCAAATCAAATCGAATCGAAAGAATTGAATCAAATCGAAAAGAATCCAATCGAATCGAAAAGAATCGAACTGAATGGAATCAAATCGAAAAGAATCTAATCGAATCAAAAAAAATCGAGTCAAATTTAATGGAATCGAAAAGAATCGAATTGAATCGAAAAGAATCGAAATGAAACAAATCAGATCAAATGGAAAAGCATCAAATCGAATTGAAAACAATCGAATCGAATCGAAATGAATCGAATCAAAAAGACTCGAATCGAAAAGAATCGAATTGAAAAGAATCGAATCGAATCGAAAAGACTCGAATCGAATTAAAAATATCAAATCGAATCGAATTGCAAAGATTCGAATTGAAAAGACTCGAATTGAAACGAATCGATTTGAAACGAAAAGAATCGAATCGAATCGAATCGAATTGAAAGAATCGAATTGAATAGAAAAAAAAAATCGAATAGAAAAGCATCGAACCGCAAAGAAAAGAATCAAATTGAATCAGTCGATTAAATTCTAGTCGAATCGAATCAAAAAGAATGAAATCGAGTCGAATCGAATCGAAAAGAATCGAATCGGGATCCCTAGGTGGCGCAGCGGTTTGGCGCCTGCCTTCGGCCTAGGGCGCGATCCTGGAGACCCGGGATCGAATCCCACATCGGGCTCCCAGTGCATGGAGCCTGCTTCTCCCTCTGCCTGTGTCTCTGCCTCTCTCTCTCTCTCTCTGTGACTATCATAAATAAATAAAAATTAAAAAAAAAAAAAAAAAAAAAAAGAAAAGAATCGAATCGAATCGAAAAGAATCGAATTGTATCTAATCAAAAAGAATCGAATCGTATCGACTCGAATCGAAAAGAATCCAATTGCATCATCGAATGGAAACTAATCGAATTGAATAGAATCGAAAAGAATCGAATCGAATCAAATCGAAAAAAATCAAATTGAATTGATAAACAAGAATCGAATTGAATCAAATCGAATCGAAATGAAAAGAATCGAATCGATTCAAATAGAAAAGAATCGAATCGAAAAGAATCAAATCGACACGAAAAGAATCGAATCGAATCGAATCGAATCGAATTGAAAGAATCGAATTGAATAGAAAAAAATCGAATAGAAAAGCATCGAACCGAAAAGAAAAGAATCAAATTGAATCAGTCGATTAAATTCTAGTCGAATCGAATCAAAAAGAATGAAATCGAGTCGAATCGAATCGAAAAGAATCGAATCGAATCGAATCGAAAAGAATCGAATTGTATCTAATCAAAAAGAATCGAGTCGTATCGACTCGAATCGAAAAGAATCCAATTGCATCATCGAATGGAAACTAATCGAATTGAATAGAATCGAAAAGAATCGAATCGAATCAAATCGAAAACAATCAAATTGAATTGATCGAAAAGAATCGAATTGAATCAAATCGAATCGAAATGAAAGAATCGAATCGATTCAAATAGAAAAGAATCGAATCGAAAAGAATCAAATCGACACGAAAAGAATCGAATCGAATCAAAAAGTATCGAATTGATTCGAAAACATTCGAATCGAAAAGAATCGAATTGAAATGAATCCGATCGAAATGAAAAGAATCTACTCGATTCGAATCCAAAAGAATCGAATCCAAAAGAATCGAATCGAATCCAAAAGAATCGAATTGAATTGAATCAAAAGAAATGAATTGAATTGAATCAAAAAGGAACTAATCGAATCAAATCGGAAAAACTCGAATAGAATCAAATCGAATCAAAAAGAATCGAATAGATTCGAATAAAAAAGAATCGAATTGAGGGATCCCTGGGTGGCGCAGCGGTTTAGCGCCTGCCTTTGGCCCAGGGCGCGATCCTGGAGACCCGGGATCGAATCCCACATCGGGCTCCCGGTGCATGGAGCCTGCTTCTCCCTCTGCCTGTGTCTCTGCCTCTCTCACTCTCTCTGTGACTATCATAAAAAAAAGAATCGAATTGAATCGAGTTGAAAAAAATCATAAAGAATCAAATCGAAAAGAATCGAATTCCATGTAACGAAAAGATTCGAATTGAAAAGATTCGAATCGAAACAAAAGAATCGAATCGAATCGACATGAATCAAAAAGAATCGAATCAAAACGAATCGAAAAGAAACAAATCAAGTAGAATCTAAAAGAATCGAATCGAATCAAATCGAAAAAATTCGAATAGAATTGAATCGAAAAGAATCAAAACGAATCGAACCGAAGAGAATCGATTCGAATCAAAATAAAAAGTATCGTATCAAATCGAATCGAAAAGAATCATATCAAATAGAATCGAAAGAATGGAATCAAATCTAAAACAATCGAATCGAATCGAAAAGAATCGGATTGAATGGAATCGAATCGAAAAGAATACAATAGAATAGAATCGAAAGAAATCGAATAGAATCAAATCAAATCAAAAAGAATCGAATCGAATTGATCCTAACCAAAATAAGCGAAATGAATCGACTCGAACCGAAAATAATCAAATCGAAAAGAATCTAATCTCAACGAAAATCATCGAAATGAATAGAATCGAATTGAATCAAATCGAAAAGAATCGAATGGAATCCAATCGAAAAGAATCAAAGTGATTCGAATCGAAACAAATTGAATCCAATCGAAAAGAATCTAATTGAATCGAATCGAAAAGAATCGAATTCAATCAAAACAAATCGATTCGAATGGAATAGAAAAGAATAGAATCGAATCGAAAAGAATCAAATCGAATCGAAAAGAATTGAATCGAATCGAAAAGAAACGAATCGAACCGAATCAAAAAGAAAACAATCGAATCGAATCAAATACAAAAGAATCGCTTTGAATAGCATAGAATTGAAAAGAATCGAATCAATCGAATTGAAAACAATCGAATCGAAAAGAATCGAATCAAAAAAGTCGAATCGAAACGAAAACAATCGAATCGAAACGAATCCAAAAGAATCGTATTGAATTGAATCGAGTCGAAAAGACTCGAATCAAAAAGACTCGAATCGAATTGAATCAAATCGAAAAGAATGTAATAGAAACCACTCGAACAGAATCAAATCGAAATGATTCAAAATGAATCGAATAGAATAGAATCGAAAAAAATCGAAACGAATCGAAACGAATCGAAACGAATTGAATCGAAGAGAATCGATTAGAATCGAAATGAAAAGAATCGTATTGAATCGAAAAGAAACAAATCAAATCAAATCGAAAGAAATGAATCAAATCAAAAAGAATCCAATCGAATCGAAAAGAATCGAACTGAATGGAATCAAATCGAAAAGAATCTAATCGAATCGAAAAGAAACGAATCAAATTTAATGGAATCGAAAAGAATCGAATTGAATCGAAAAGAATCGAAATGAAACAAATCAGATCAAATGGAAAAGCATCAAATCGAATTGAAAAGAATCGAATCGAATCGAAATGAATCGAATCAAAAAGACTCGAATCGAAAAGAATCGAATTGAAAAGAATCCAATCGAATCGAAAAGACTCGAATCGAATTAAAAATATCAAATCGAATCGAATCGCAAAGATTCGAATTGAAAAGACTCGAATTGAAACGAATCGATTTGAAACGAAAAGAATCGAATCGAATCGAATCGAATTGAAAGAATCGAATTGAATAGAAAAAAATCGAATAGAAAAGAATCGAACCGAAAAGAAAAGAATCAAATTGAATCAGTCGATTAAATTCTAGTCGAATCGAATCAAAAAGAATGAAATCGAGTCGAATCGAATCGAAAAGAATCGAATCGAATCGAAAAGAATCGAATTGTATCTAATCAAAAAGAATCGAGTCGTATCGACTCGAATCGAAAAGAATCCAATTGCATCATCGAATGGAAACTAATCGAATTGAATAGAATCGAAAAGAATCGAATCGAATCAAATCGAAAACAATCAAATTGAATTGATCGAAAAGAATCGAATTGAATCAAATCGAATCGAAATGAAAGAATCGAATCGATTCAAATAGAAAAGAATCGAATCGAAAAGAATCAAATCGACACGAAAAGAATCGAATCGAATCAAAAAGTATCGAATTGATTCGAAAACATTCGAATCGAAAAGAATCGAATTGAAATGAATCCGATCGAAATGAAAAGAATCTACTCGATTCGAATCCAAAAGAATCGAATCCAAAAGAATCGAATCGAATCCAAAAGAATCGAATTGAATTGAATCAAAAGAAATGAATTGAATTGAATCAAAAAGGAACTAATCGAATCAAATCGAAAAAACTCGAATAGAATCAAATCGAATCAAAAAGAATCGAATAGATTCGAATAAAAAAGAATCGAATTGAGGGATCCCTGGGTGGCGCAGCGGTTTAGCGCCTGCCTTTGGCCCAGGGCGCGATCCTGGAGACCCGGGATCGAATCCCACATCGGGCTCCCGGTGCATGGAGCCTGCTTCTCCCTCTGCCTGTGTCTCTGCCTCTCTCACTCTCTCTGTGACTATCATAAAAAAAAGAATCGAATTGAATCGAGTTGAAAAAAATCATAAAGAATCAAATCGAAAAGAATCGAATTCCATGTAACGAAAAGATTCGAATTGAAAAGATTCGAATCGAAACAAAAGAATCGAATCGAATCGACATGAATCAAAAAGAATCGAATCAAAACGAATCGAAAAGAAACAAATCAAGTAGAATCTAAAAGAATCGAATCGAATCAAATCGAAAAAATTCGAATAGAATTGAATCGAAAAGAATCAAAACGAATCGAACCGAAGAGAATCGATTCGAATCAAAATAAAAAGTATCGTATCAAATCGAATCGAAAAGAATCATATCAAATAGAATCGAAAGAATGGAATCAAATCTAAAACAATCGAATCGAATCGAAAAGAATCGGATTGAATGGAATCGAATCGAAAAGAATACAATAGAATAGAATCGAAAGAAATCGAATAGAATCAAATCAAATCAAAAAGAATCGAATCGAATTGATCCTAACCAAAATAAGCGAAATGAATCGACTCGAACCGAAAATAATCAAATCGAAAAGAATCTAATCTCAACGAAAATCATCGAAATGAATAGAATCGAATTGAATCAAATCGAAAAGAATCGAATGGAATCCAATCGAAAAGAATCAAAGTGATTTGAATCGAAACAAATTGAATCCAATCGAAAAGAATCTAATTGAATCGAATCGAAAAGAATCGAATTCAATCAAAACAAATCGATTCGAATGGAATAGAAAAGAATAGAATCGAATCGAAAAGAATCAAATCGAATCGAAAAGAATCGAATCGAAAAGAATTGAATCGAATCGAAAAGAAACGAATCGAACCGAATCAAAAAGAAAACAATCGAATCGAATCAAATACAAAAGAATCGCTTTGAATAGCATAGAATTGAAAAGAATCGAATCAATCGAATTGAAAACAATCGAATCGAAAAGAATCGAATCAAAAAAGTCGAATCGAAACGAAAACAATCGAATCGAAACGAATCCAAAAGAATCGTATTGAATTGAATCGAGTCGAAAAGACTCGAATCAAAAAGACTCGAATCGAATTGAATCAAATCGAAAAGAATGTAATAGAAACCACTCGAACAGAATCAAATCGAAATGATTCAAAATGAATCGAATAGAATAGAATCGAAAAAAATCGAAACGAATCGAAACGAATCGAAACGAATTGAATCGAAGAGAATCGATTAGAATCGAAATGAAAAGAATCGTATTGAATCGAAAAGAAACAAATCAAATCAAATCGAAAGAAATGAATCAAATCAAAAAGAATCCAATCGAATCGAAAAGAATCGAACTGAATGGAATCAAATCGAAAAGAATCTAATCGAATCGAAAAGAAACGAATCAAATTTAATGGAATCGAAAAGAATCGAATTGAATCGAAAAGAATCGAAATGAAACAAATCAGATCAAATGGAAAAGCATCAAATCGAATTGAAAAGAATCGAATCGAATCGAAATGAATCGAATCAAAAAGACTCGAATCGAAAAGAATCGAATTGAAAAGAATCCAATCGAATCGAAAAGACTCGAATCGAATTAAAAATATCAAATCGAATCGAATCGCAAAGATTCGAATTGAAAAGACTCGAATTGAAACGAATCGATTTGAAACGAAAAGAATCGAATCGAATCGAATCGAATTGAAAGAATCGAATTGAATAGAAAAAAATCGAATAGAAAAGAATCGAACCGAAAAGAAAAGAATCAAATTGAATCAGTCGATTAAATTCTAGTCGAATCGAATCAAAAAGAATGAAATCGAGTCGAATCGAATCGAAAAGAATCGAATCGAATCGAATCGAAAAGAATCGAATTGTATCTAATCAAAAAGAATCGAGTCGTATCGACTCGAATCGAAAAGAATCCAATTGCATCATCGAATGGAAACTAATCGAATTGAATAGAATCGAAAAGAATCGAATCGAATCAAATCGAAAACAATCAAATTGAATTGATCGAAAAGAATCGAATTGAATCAAATCGAATCGAAATGAAAGAATCGAATCGATTCAAATAGAAAAGAATCGAATCGAAAAGAATCAAATCGACACGAAAAGAATCGAATCGAATCAAAAAGTATCGAATTGATTCGAAAACATTCGAATCGAAAAGAATCGAATTGAAATGAATCCGATCGAAATGAAAAGAATCTACTCGATTCGAATCCAAAAGAATCGAATCCAAAAGAATCGAATCGAATCCAAAAGAATCGAATTGAATTGAATCAAAAGAAATGAATTGAATTGAATCAAAAAGGAACTAATCGAATCAAATCGGAAAAACTCGAATAGAATCAAATCGAATCAAAAAGAATCGAATAGATTCGAATAAAAAAGAATCGAATTGAGGGATCCCTGGGTGGCGCAGCGGTTTAGCGCCTGCCTTTGGCCCAGGGCGCGATCCTGGAGACCCGGGATCGAATCCCACATCGGGCTCCCGGTGCATGGAGCCTGCTTCTCCCTCTGCCTGTGTCTCTGCCTCTCTCACTCTCTCTGTGACTATCATAAAAAAAAGAATCGAATTGAATCGAGTTGAAAAAAATCATAAAGAATCAAATCGAAAAGAATCGAATTCCATGTAACGAAAAGATTCGAATTGAAAAGATTCGAATCGAAACAAAAGAATCGAATCGAATCGACATGAATCAAAAAGAATCGAATCAAAACGAATCGAAAAGAAACAAATCAAGTAGAATCTAAAAGAATCGAATCGAATCAAATCGAAAAAATTCGAATAGAATTGAATCGAAAAGAATCAAAACGAATCGAACCGAAGAGAATCGATTCGAATCAAAATAAAAAGTATCGTATCAAATCGAATCGAAAAGAATCATATCAAATAGAATCGAAAGAATGGAATCAAATCTAAAACAATCGAATCGAATCGAAAAGAATCGGATTGAATGGAATCGAATCGAAAAGAATACAATAGAATAGAATCGAAAGAAATCGAATAGAATCAAATCAAATCAAAAAGAATCGAATCGAATTGATCCTAACCAAAATAAGCGAAATGAATCGACTCGAACCGAAAATAATCAAATCGAAAAGAATCTAATCTCAACGAAAATCATCGAAATGAATAGAATCGAATTGAATCAAATCGAAAAGAATCGAATGGAATCCAATCGAAAAGAATCAAAGTGATTCGAATCGAAACAAATTGAATCCAATCGAAAAGAATCTAATTGAATCGAATCGAAAAGAATCGAATTCAATCAAAACAAATCGATTCGAATGGAATAGAAAAGAATAGAATCGAATCGAAAAGAATCAAATCGAATCGAAAAGAATCGAATCGAAAAGAATTGAATCGAATCGAAAAGAAACGAATCGAACCGAATCAAAAAGAAAACAATCGAATCGAATCAAATACAAAAGAATCGCTTTGAATAGCATAGAATTGAAAAGAATCGAATCAATCGAATTGAAAACAATCGAATCGAAAAGAATCGAATCAAAAAAGTCGAATCGAAACGAAAACAATCGAATCGAAACGAATCCAAAAGAATCGTATTGAATTGAATCGAGTCGAAAAGACTCGAATCAAAAAGACTCGAATCGAATTGAATCAAATCGAAAAGAATGTAATAGAAACCACTCGAACAGAATCAAATCGAAATGATTCAAAATGAATCGAATAGAATAGAATCGAAAAAAATCGAAACGAATCGAAACGAATCGAAACGAATTGAATCGAAGAGAATCGATTAGAATCGAAATGAAAAGAATCGTATTGAATCGAAAAGAAACAAATCAAATCAAATCGAAAGAAATGAATCAAATCAAAAAGAATCCAATCGAATCGAAAAGAATCGAACTGAATGGAATCAAATCGAAAAGAATCTAATCGAATCGAAAAGAAACGAATCAAATTTAATGGAATCGAAAAGAATCGAATTGAATCGAAAAGAATCGAAATGAAACAAATCAGATCAAATGGAAAAGCATCAAATCGAATTGAAAAGAATCGAATCGAATCGAAATGAATCGAATCAAAAAGACTCGAATCGAAAAGAATCGAATTGAAAAGAATCCAATCGAATCGAAAAGACTCGAATCGAATTAAAAATATCAAATCGAATCGAATCGCAAAGATTCGAATTGAAAAGACTCGAATTGAAACGAATCGATTTGAAACGAAAAGAATCGAATCGAATCGAATCGAATTGAAAGAATCGAATTGAATAGAAAAAAATCGAATAGAAAAGAATCGAACCGAAAAGAAAAGAATCAAATTGAATCAGTCGATTAAATTCTAGTCGAATCGAATCAAAAAGAATGAAATCGAGTCGAATCGAATCGAAAAGAATCGAATCGAATCGAATCGAAAAGAATCGAATTGTATCTAATCAAAAAGAATCGAGTCGTATCGACTCGAATCGAAAAGAATCCAATTGCATCATCGAATGGAAACTAATCGAATTGAATAGAATCGAAAAGAATCGAATCGAATCAAATCGAAAACAATCAAATTGAATTGATCGAAAAGAATCGAATTGAATCAAATCGAATCGAAATGAAAGAATCGAATCGATTCAAATAGAAAAGAATCGAATCGAAAAGAATCAAATCGACACGAAAAGAATCGAATCGAATCAAAAAGTATCGAATTGATTCGAAAACATTCGAATCGAAAAGAATCGAATTGAAATGAATCCGATCGAAATGAAAAGAATCTACTCGATTCGAATCCAAAAGAATCGAATCCAAAAGAATCGAATCGAATCCAAAAGAATCGAATTGAATTGAATCAAAAGAAATGAATTGAATTGAATCAAAAAGGAACTAATCGAATCAAATCGGAAAAACTCGAATAGAATCAAATCGAATCAAAAAGAATCGAATAGATTCGAATAAAAAAGAATCGAATTGAGGGATCCCTGGGTGGCGCAGCGGTTTAGCGCCTGCCTTTGGCCCAGGGCGCGATCCTGGAGACCCGGGATCGAATCCCACATCGGGCTCCCGGTGCATGGAGCCTGCTTCTCCCTCTGCCTGTGTCTCTGCCTCTCTCACTCTCTCTGTGACTATCATAAAAAAAAGAATCGAATTGAATCGAGTTGAAAAAAATCATAAAGAATCAAATCGAAAAGAATCGAATTCCATGTAACGAAAAGATTCGAATTGAAAAGATTCGAATCGAAACAAAAGAATCGAATCGAATCGACATGAATCAAAAAGAATCGAATCAAAACGAATCGAAAAGAAACAAATCAAGTAGAATCTAAAAGAATCGAATCGAATCAAATCGAAAAAATTCGAATAGAATTGAATCGAAAAGAATCAAAACGAATCGAACCGAAGAGAATCGATTCGAATCAAAATAAAAAGTATCGTATCAAATCGAATCGAAAAGAATCATATCAAATAGAATCGAAAGAATGGAATCAAATCTAAAACAATCGAATCGAATCGAAAAGAATCGGATTGAATGGAATCGAATCGAAAAGAATACAATAGAATAGAATCGAAAGAAATCGAATAGAATCAAATCAAATCAAAAAGAATCGAATCGAATTGATCCTAACCAAAATAAGCGAAATGAATCGACTCGAACCGAAAATAATCAAATCGAAAAGAATCTAATCTCAACGAAAATAATCGAAATGAATAGAATCGAATTGAAACAAATCGAAAAGAATCGAATGGAATCCAATCGAAAAGAATCAAAGTGATTCGAATCGAAACAAATTGAATCCAATCGAAAAGAATCTAATTGAATCGAATCGAAAAGAATCGAATTCAATCAAAACAAGTCGATTCGAATGGAATAGAAAAGAATAGAATCGAATCGAAAAGAATCAAATCGAATCGAAAAGAATCGAATCGAAAAGAATTGAATCGAATCGAAAAGAAACGAATCGAACCGAATCAAAAAGAAAACAATCGAATCGAATCAAATACAAAAGAATCGCTTTGAATAGCATAGAATTGAAAAGAATCGAATCAATCGAATTGAAAACAATCGAATCGAAAAGAATCGAATCAAAAAAGTCGAATCGAAACGAAAACAATCGAATCGAAACGAATCCAAAAGAATCGTATTGAATTGAATCGAGTCGAAAAGACTCGAATCAAAAAGACTCGAATCGAATTGAATCAAATCGAAAAGAATGTAATAGAAACCACTCGAACAGAATCAAATCGAAATGATTCAAAATGAATCGAATAGAATAGAATCGAAAAAAATCGAAACGAATCGAAACGAATCGAAACGAATTGAATCGAAGAGAATCGATTAGAATCGAAATGAAAAGAATCGTATTGAATCGAAAAGAAACAAATCAAATCAAATCGAAAGAAATGAATCAAATCAAAAAGAATCCAATCGAATCGAAAAGAATCGAACTGAATGGAATCAAATCGAAAAGAATCTAATCGAATCGAAAAGAAACGAATCAAATTTAATGGAATCGAAAAGAATCGAATTGAATCGAAAAGAATCGAAATGAAACAAATCAGATCAAATGGAAAAGCATCAAATCGAATTGAAAAGAATCGAATCGAATCGAAATGAATCGAATCAAAAAGACTCGAATCGAAAAGAATCGAATTGAAAAGAATCCAATCGAATCGAAAAGACTCGAATCGAATTAAAAATATCAAATCGAATCGAATCGCAAAGATTCGAATTGAAAAGACTCGAATTGAAACGAATCGATTTGAAACGAAAAGAATCGAATCGAATCGAATCGAATTGAAAGAATCGAATTGAATAGAAAAAAATCGAATAGAAAAGAATCGAACCGAAAAGAAAAGAATCAAATTGAATCAGTCGATTAAATTCTAGTCGAATCGAATCAAAAAGAATGAAATCGAGTCGAATCGAATCGAAAAGAATCGAATCGAATCGAATCGAAAAGAATCGAATTGTATCTAATCAAAAAGAATCGAGTCGTATCGACTCGAATCGAAAAGAATCCAATTGCATCATCGAATGGAAACTAATCGAATTGAATAGAATCGAAAAGAATCGAATCGAATCAAATCGAAAACAATCAAATTGAATTGATCGAAAAGAATCGAATTGAATCAAATCGAATCGAAATGAAAGAATCGAATCGATTCAAATAGAAAAGAATCGAATCGAAAAGAATCAAATCGACACGAAAAGAATCGAATCGAATCAAAAAGTATCGAATTGATTCGAAAACATTCGAATCGAAAAGAATCGAATTGAAATGAATCCGATCGAAATGAAAAGAATCTACTCGATTCGAATCCAAAAGAATCGAATCCAAAAGAATCGAATCGAATCCAAAAGAATCGAATTGAATTGAATCAAAAGAAATGAATTGAATTGAATCAAAAAGGAACTAATCGAATCAAATCGGAAAAACTCGAATAGAATCAAATCGAATCAAAAAGAATCGAATAGATTCGAATCAAAAAGAATCGAATTGAGGGATCCCTGGGTGGCGCAGCGGTTTAGCGCCTGCCTTTGGCCCAGGGCGCGATCCTGGAGACCCGGGATCGAATCCCACATCGGGCTCCCGGTGCATGGAGCCTGCTTCTCCCTCTGCCTGTGTCTCTGCCTCTCTCACTCTCTCTGTGACTATCATAAATAAAAGAATCGAATTGAATCGAGTTGAAAAAAATCATAAAGAATCAAATCGAAAAGAATCGAATTCCATGTAACGAAAAGATTCGAATTGAAAAGATTCGAATCGAAACAAAAGAATCGAATCGAATCGACATGAATCAAAAAGAATCGAATCAAAACGAATCGAAAAGAAACAAATCAAGTAGAATCTAAAAGAATCGAATCGAATCAAATCGAAAAAATTCGAATAGAATTGAATCGAAAAGAATCAAAACGAATCGAACCGAAGAGAATCGATTCGAATCAAAATAAAAAGTATCGTATCAAATCGAATCGAAAAGAATCATATCAAATAGAATCGAAAGAATGGAATCAAATCTAAAACAATCGAATCGAATCGAAAAGAATCGGATTGAATGGAATCGAATCGAAAAGAATACAATAGAATAGAATCGAAAGAAATCGAATAGAATCAAATCAAATCAAAAAGAATCGAATCGAATTGATCCTAACCAAAATAAGCGAAATGAATCGACTCGAACCGAAAATAATCAAATCGAAAAGAATCTAATCTCAACGAAAATCATCGAAATGAATAGAATCGAATTGAAACAAATCGAAAAGAATCGAATGGAATCCAATCGAAAAGAATCAAAGTGATTCGAATCGAAACAAATTGAATCCAATCGAAAAGAATCTAATTGAATCGAATCGAAAAGAATCGAATTCAATCAAAACAAGTCGATTCGAATGGAATAGAAAAGAATAGAATCGAATCGAAAAGAATCAAATCGAATCGAAAAGAATCGAATCGAAAAGAATTGAATCGAATCGAAAAGAAACGAATCGAACCGAATCAAAAAGAAAACAATCGAATCGAATCAAATACAAAAGAATCGCTTTGAATAGCATAGAATTGAAAAGAATCGAATCAATCGAATTGAAAACAATCGAATCGAAAAGAATCGAATCAAAAAAGTCGAATCGAAACGAAAACAATCGAATCGAAACGAATCCAAAAGAATCGTATTGAATTGAATCGAGTCGAAAAGACTCGAATCAAAAAGACTCGAATCGAATTGAATCAAATCGAAAAGAATGTAATAGAAACCACTCGAACAGAATCAAATCGAAATGATTCAAAATGAATCGAATAGAATAGAATCGAAAAAAATCGAAACGAATCGAAACGAATCGAAACGAATTGAATCGAAGAGAATCGATTAGAATCGAAATGAAAAGAATCGTATTGAATCGAAAAGAAACAAATCAAATCAAATCGAAAGAAATGAATCAAATCAAAAAGAATCCAATCGAATCGAAAAGAATCGAACTGAATGGAATCAAATCGAAAAGAATCTAATCGAATCGAAAAGAAACGAATCAAATTTAATGGAATCGAAAAGAATCGAATTGAATCGAAAAGAATCGAAATGAAACAAATCAGATCAAATGGAAAAGCATCAAATCGAATTGAAAAGAATCGAATCGAATCGAAATGAATCGAATCAAAAAGACTCGAATCGAAAAGAATCGAATTGAAAAGAATCCAATCGAATCGAAAAGACTCGAATCGAATTAAAAATATCAAATCGAATCGAATCGCAAAGATTCGAATTGAAAAGACTCGAATTGAAACGAATCGATTTGAAACGAAAAGAATCGAATCGAATCGAATCGAATTGAAAGAATCGAATTGAATAGAAAAAAATCGAATAGAAAAGAATCGAACCGAAAAGAAAAGAATCAAATTGAATCAGTCGATTAAATTCTAGTCGAATCGAATCAAAAAGAATGAAATGGAGTCGAATCGAATCGAATCGAAAAGAATCGAATTGTATCTAATCAAAAAGAATCGAGTCGTATCGACTCGAATCGAAAAGAATCCAATTGCATCATCGAATGGAAACTAATCGAATTGAATAGAATCGAAAAGAATCGAATCGAATCAAATCGAAAACAATCAAATTGAATTGATCGAAAAGAATCGAATTGAATCAAATCGAATCGAAATGAAAGAATCGAATCGATTCAAATAGAAAAGAATCGAATCGAAAAGAATCAAATCGACACGAAAAGAATCGAATCGAATCAAAAAGTATCGAATTGATTCGAAAACATTCGAATCGAAAAGAATCGAATTGAAATGAATCCGATCGAAATGAAAAGAATCTACTCGATTCGAATCCAAAAGAATCGAATCCAAAAGAATCGAATCGAATCCAAAAGAATCGAATTGAATTGAATCAAAAGAAATGAATTGAATTGAATCAAAAAGGAACTAATCGAATCAAATCGGAAAAACTCGAATAGAATCAAATCGAATCAAAAAGAATCGAATAGATTCGAATAAAAAAGAATCGAATTGAGGGATCCCTGGGTGGCGCAGCGGTTTAGCGCCTGCCTTTGGCCCAGGGCGCGATCCTGGAGACCCGGGATCGAATCCCACATCGGGCTCCCGGTGCATGGAGCCTGCTTCTCCCTCTGCCTGTGTCTCTGCCTCTCTCACTCTCTCTGTGACTATCATAAAAAAAAGAATCGAATTGAATCGAGTTGAAAAAAATCATAAAGAATCAAATCGAAAAGAATCGAATTCCATGTAACGAAAAGATTCGAATTGAAAAGATTCGAATCGAAACAAAAGAATCGAATCGAATCGACATGAATCAAAAAGAATCGAATCAAAACGAATCGAAAAGAAACAAATCAAGTAGAATCTAAAAGAATCGAATCGAATCAAATCGAAAAAATTCGAATAGAATTGAATCGAAAAGAATCAAAACGAATCGAACCGAAGAGAATCGATTCGAATCAAAATAAAAAGTATCGTATCAAATCGAATCGAAAAGAATCATATCAAATAGAATCGAAAGAATGGAATCAAATCTAAAACAATCGAATCGAATCGAAAAGAATCGGATTGAATGGAATCGAATCGAAAAGAATACAATAGAATAGAATCGAAAGAAATCGAATAGAATCAAATCAAATCAAAAAGAATCGAATCGAATTGATCCTAACCAAAATAAGCGAAATGAATCGACTCGAACCGAAAAAATCAAATCGAAAAGAATCTAATCTCAACGAAAATCATCGAAATGAATAGAATCGAATTGAATCAAATCGAAAAGAATCGAATGGAATCCAATCGAAAAGAATCAAAGTGATTCGAATCGAAACAAATTGAATCCAATCGAAAAGAATCTAATTGAATCGAATCGAAAAGAATCGAATTCAATCAAAACAAATCGATTCGAATGGAATAGAAAAGAATAGAATCGAATCGAAAAGAATCAAATCGAATCGAAAAGAATCGAATCGAAAAGAATTGAATCGAATCGAAAAGAAACGAATCGAACCGAATCAAAAAGAAAACAATCGATTCGAATCAAATACAAAAGAATCGCTTTGAATAGCATAGAATTGAAAAGAATCGAATCAATCGAATTGAAAACAATCGAATCGAAAAGAATCGAATCAAAAAAGTCGAATCGAAACGAAAACAATCGAATCGAAACGAATCCAAAAGAATCGTATTGAATTGAATCGAGTCGAAAAGACTCGAATCAAAAAGACTCGAATCGAATTGAATCAAATCGAAAAGAATGTAATAGAAACCACTCGAACAGAATCAAATCGAAATGATTCAAAATGAATCGAATAGAATAGAATCGAAAAAAATCGAAACGAATCGAAACGAATCGAAACGAATTGAATCGAAGAGAATCGATTAGAATCGAAATGAAAAGAATCGTATTGAATCGAAAAGAAACAAATCAAATCAAATCGAAAGAAATGAATCAAATCAAAAAGAATCCAATCGAATCGAAAAGAATCGAACTGAATGGAATCAAATCGAAAAGAATCTAATCGAATCGAAAAGAAACGAATCAAATTTAATGGAATCGAAAAGAATCGAATTGAATCGAAAAGAATCGAAATGAAACAAATCAGATCAAATGGAAAAGCATCAAATCGAATTGAAAAGAATCGAATCGAATCGAAATGAATCGAATCAAAAAGACTCGAATCGAAAAGAATCGAATTGAAAAGAATCCAATCGAATCGAAAAGACTCGAATCGAATTAAAAATATCAAATCGAATCGAATCGCAAAGATTCGAATTGAAAAGACTCGAATTGAAACGAATCGATTTGAAACGAAAAGAATCGAATCGAATCGAATCGAATTGAAAGAATCGAATTGAATAGAAAAAAATCGAATAGAAAAGAATCGAACCGAAAAGAAAAGAATCAAATTGAATCAGTCGATTAAATTCTAGTCGAATCGAATCAAAAAGAATGAAATGGAGTCGAATCGAATCGAAAAGAATCGAATCGAATCGAAAAGAATCGAATTGTATCTAATCAAAAAGAATCGAGTCGTATCGACTCGAATCGAAAAGAATCCAATTGCATCATCGAATGGAAACTAATCGAATTGAATAGAATCGAAAAGAATCGAATCGAATCAAATCGAAAACAATCAAATTGAATTGATCGAAAAGAATCGAATTGAATCAAATCGAATCGAAATGAAAGAATCGAATCGATTCAAATAGAAAAGAATCGAATCGAAAAGAATCAAATCGACACGAAAAGAATCGAATCGAATCAAAAAGTATCGAATTGATTCGAAAACATTCGAATCGAAAAGAATCGAATTGAAATGAATCCGATCGAAATGAAAAGAATCTACTCGATTCGAATCCAAAAGAATCGAATCCAAAAGAATCGAATCGAATCCAAAAGAATCGAATTGAATTGAATCAAAAGAAATGAATTGAATTGAATCAAAAAGGAACTAATCGAATCAAATCGGAAAAACTCGAATAGAATCAAATCGAATCAAAAAGAATCGAATAGATTCGAATAAAAAAGAATCGAATTGAGGGATCCCTGGGTGGCGCAGCGGTTTAGCGCCTGCCTTTGGCCCAGGGCGCGATCCTGGAGACCCGGGATCGAATCCCACATCGGGCTCCCGGTGCATGGAGCCTGCTTCTCCCTCTGCCTGTGTCTCTGCCTCTCTCACTCTCTCTGTGACTATCATAAATAAAAGAATCGAATTGAATCGAGTTGAAAAAAATCATAAAGAATCAAATCGAAAAGAATCGAATTCCATGTAACGAAAAGATTCGAATTGAAAAGATTCGAATCGAAACAAAAGAATCGAATCGAATCGACATGAATCAAAAAGAATCGAATCAAAACGAATCGAAAAGAAACAAATCAAGTAGAATCTAAAAGAATCGAATCGAATCAAATCGAAAAAATTCGAATAGAATTGAATCGAAAAGAATCAAAACGAATCGAACCGAAGAGAATCGATTCGAATCAAAATAAAAAGTATCGTATCAAATCGAATCGAAAAGAATCATATCAAATAGAATCGAAAGAATGGAATCAAATCTAAAACAATCGAATCGAATTGAAAAGAATCGGATTGAATGGAATCGAATCGAAAAGAATACAATAGAATAGAATCGAAAGAAATCGAATAGAATCAAATCAAATCAAAAAGAATCGAATCGAATTGATCCTAACCAAAATAAGCGAAATGAATCGACTCGAACCGAAAAAAATCAAATCGAAAAGAATCTAATCTCAACGAAAATCATCGAAATGAATAGAATCGAATTGAATCAAATCGAAAAGAATCGAATGGAATCCAATCGAAAAGAATCAAAGTGATTCGAATCGAAACAAATTGAATCCAATCGAAAAGAATCTAATTGAATCGAATCGAAAAGAATCGAATTCAATCAAAACAAATCGATTCGAATGGAATAGAAAAGAATAGAATCGAATCGAAAAGAATCAAATCGAATCGAAAAGAATCGAATCGAAAAGAATTGAATCGAATCGAAAAGAAACGAATCGAACCGAATCAAAAAGAAAACAATCGAATCGAATCAAATACAAAAGAATCGCTTTGAATAGCATAGAATTGAAAAGAATTGAATCAATCGAATTGAAAACAATCGAATCGAAAAGAATCGAATCAAAAAAGTCGAATCGAAACGAAAACAATCGAATCGAATCGAATCTAAAAGAATCGTATTGAATTGAATCGAGTCGAAAAGACTCGAATCAAAAAGACTCGAATCGAATTGAATCAAATCGAAAAGAATCTAATAGAAACCACTCGAACAGAATCAAATCGAAATGATTCAAAATGAATCGAATAGAATAGAATCGAAAAATTCGAAACGAATCGAAACGAATCGAAACGAATTGAATCGAAGAGAATCGATTAGAATCGAAATGAAAAGAATCGTATTGAATCGAAAAGAATCAAATCAAATCAAATCGAAAGAAATGAATCAAATCAAAAAGAATCCAATCGAATCGAAAAGAATCGAACTGAATGGAATCAAATCGAAAAGAATCTAATCGAATCGAAAAGAAACGAATCAAATTTAATGGAATCGAAAAGAATCGAATTGAATCGAAAAGAATCGAAATGAAACAAATCAGATCAAATGGAAAAGCATCAAATCGAATTGAAAAGAATCGAATCGAATCGAAATGAATCGAATCAAAAAGACTCGAATCGAAAAGAATCGAATTGAAAAGAATCCAATCGAATCGAAAAGACTCGAATCGAATTAAAAATATCAAATCGAATCGAATCGCAAAGATTCGAATTGAAAAGACTCGAATTGAAACGAATCGATTTGAAACGAAAAGAATCGAATCGAATCGAATCGAATTGAAAGAATCGAATTGAATAGAAAAAAATCGAATAGAAAAGAATCGAACCGAAAAGAAAAGAATCAAATTGAATCAGTCGATTAAATTCTAGTCGAATCGAATCAAAAAGAATGAAATCGAGTCGAATCGAATCGAAAAGAATCGAATCGAATCGAAAAGAATCGAATTGTATCTAATCAAAAAGAATCGAGTCGTATCGACTCGAATCGAAAAGAATCCAATTGCATCATCGAATGGAAACTAATCGAATTGAATAGAATCGAAAAGAATCGAATCGAATCAAATCGAAAACAATCAAATTGAATTGATCGAAAAGAATCGAATTGAATCAAATCGAATCGAAATGAAAGAATCGAATCGATTCAAATAGAAAAGAATCGAA
This sequence comes from Canis aureus, assembly GCF_053574225.1. NCBI lineage: Eukaryota > Metazoa > Chordata > Mammalia > Carnivora > Canidae > Canis > Canis aureus. The sequence continues at coordinate 1,267,800 of NW_027554429.1, forward strand.
TCGAAAAGAATCAAATCGACACGAAAAGAATCGAATCGAATCAAAAAGTATCGAATTGATTCGAAAACATTCGAATCGAAAGAATCGAATTGAAATGAATCCGATCGAAATGAAAAGAATCTACTCGATTCGAATCCAAAAGAATCGAATCCAAAAGAATCGAATCGAATCCAAAAGAATCGAATTGAATTGAATCAAAAGAAATGAATTGAATTGAATCAAAAGGAACTAATCGAATCAAATCGGAAAAACTCGAATAGAATCAAATCGAATCAAAAAGAATCGAATAGATTCGAATAAAAAAGAATCGAATTGAGGGATCCCTGGGTGGCGCAGCGGTTTAGCGCCTGCCTTTGGCCCAGGGCGCGATCCTGGAGACCCGGGATCGAATCCCACATCGGGCTCCCGGTGCATGGAGCCTGCTTCTCCCTCTGCCTGTGTCTCTGCCTCTCTCACTCTCTCTGTGACTATCATAAATAAAAGAATCGAATTGAATCGAGTTGAAAAAAATCATAAAGAATCAAATCGAAAAGAATCGAATTCCATGTAACGAAAAGATTCGAATTGAAAAGATTCGAATCGAAACAAAAGAATCGAATCGAAGCGACATGAATCAAAAAGAATCGAATCAAAACGAATCCAAAAGAAACAAATCAAGTAGAATCTAAAAGAATCGAATCGAATCAAATCGAAAAAATTCGAATAGAATTGAATCGAAAAGAATCAAAACGAATCGAACCGAAGAGAATCGATTCGAATCAAAATAAAAAGTATCGTATCAAATCGAATCGAAAATAATCATATCAAATAGAATCGAAAGAATGGAATCAAATCTAAAACAATTGAATCGAATCGAAAAGAATCGGATTGAATGGAATCGAATCGAAAAGAATACAATAGAATAGAATCGAAAGAAATCGAATAGAATCAAATCAAATCAAAAAGAATCGAATCGAATTGATCCTAACCAAAATAAGCGAAATGAATCGACTCGAACCGAAAAAAATCAAATCGAAAAGAATCTAATCTCAACGAAAATCATCGAAATGAATAGAATCGAATTGAATCAAATCGAAAAGAATCGAATGGAATCCAATCGAAAAGAATCAAAGTGATTCGAATCGAAACAAATTGAATCCAATCGAAAAGAATCTAATTGAATCGAATCGAAAAGAATCGAATTCAATCAAAACAAATCGATTCGAATGGAATAGAAAAGAATAGAATCGAATCGAAAAGAATCAAATCGAATCGAAAAGAATCGAATCGAAAAGAATTGAATCGAATCGAAAAGAAACGAATCGAACCGAATCAAAAAGAAAACAATCGAATCGAATCAAATACAAAAGAATCGCTTTGAATAGCATAGAATTGAAAAGAATCGAATCAATCGAATTGAAAACAATCGAATCGAAAAGAATCGAATCAAAAAAGTCGAATCGAAACGAAAACAATCGAATCGAATCGAATCTAAAAGAATCGTATTGAATTGAATCGAGTCGAAAAGACTCGAATCAAAAAGACTCGAATCGAATTGAATCAAATCGAAAAGAATGTAATAGAAACCACTCGAACACAATCAAATCGAAATGATTCAAAATGAATCGAATAGAATAGAATCGAAAAAAACCGAAACGAATCGAAACGAATCGAAACGAATTGAATCGAAGAGAATCGATTAGAATCGAAATGAAAAGAATCGTATTGAATCGAAAAGAAACAAATCAAATCAAATCGAAAGAAATGAATCAAATCAAAAAGAATCCAATCGAATCGAAAAGAATCGAACTGAATGGAATCAAATCGAAAAGAATCTAATCGAATCGAAAAGAAACGAATCAAATTTAATGGAATCGAAAAGAATCGAATTGAATCGAAATAATCGAAATGAAACAAATCAGATCAAATGGAAAAGCATCAAATCGAATTGAAAAGAATCGAATCGAATCGAAATGAATCGAATCAAAAAGACTCGAATCGAAAAGAATCGAATTGAAAAGAATCCAATCGAATCGAAAAGACTCGAATCGAATTAAAAATATCAAATCGAATCGAATCGCAAAGATTCGAATTGAAAAGACTCGAATTGAAACGAATCGATTTGAAACGAAAAGAATCGAATCGAATCGAATCGAATTGAAAGAATCGAATTGAATAGAAAAAAATCGAATAGAAAAGAATCGAACCGAAAAGAAAAGAATCAAATTGAATCAGTCGATTAAATTCTAGTCGAATCGAATCAAAAAGAATGAAATCGAGTCGAATCGAATCGAAAAGAATCGAATCGAATCGAAAAGAATCGAATTGTATCTAATCAAAAAGAATCGAGTCGTATCGACTCGAATCGAAAAGAATCCAATTGCATCATCGAATGGAAACTAATCGAATTGAATAGAATCGAAAAGAATCGAATCGAATCAAATCGAAAACAATCAAATTGAATTGATCGAAAAGAATCGAATTGAATCAAATCGAATCGAAATGAAAGAATCGAATCGATTCAAATAGAAAAGAATCGAATCGAAAAGAATCAAATCGACACGAAAAGAATCGAATCGAATCAAAAAGTATCGAATTGATTCGAAAACATTCGAATCGAAAAGAATCGAATTGAAATGAATCCGATCGAAATGAAAAGAATCTACTCGATTCGAATCCAAAAGAATCGAATCCAAAAGAATCGAATCGAATCCAAAAGAATCGAATTGAATTGAATCAAAAGAAATGAATTGAATTGAATCAAAAAGGAACTAATCGAATCAAATCGGAAAAACACGAATAGAATCAAATCGAATCAAAAAGAATCGAATAGATTCGAATAAAAAAGAATCGAATTGAGGGATCCCTGGGTGGCGCAGCGGTTTAGCGCCTGCCTTTGGCCCAGGGCGCGATCCTGGAGACCCGGGATCGAATCCCACATCGGGCTCCCGGTGCATGGAGCCTGCTTCTCCCTCTGCCTGTGTCTCTGCCTCTCTCACTCTCTCTGTGACTATCATAAAAAAAAGAATCGAATTGAATCGAGTTGAAAAAAATCATAAAGAATCAAATCGAAAAGAATCGAATTCCATGTAACGAAAAGATTCGAATTGAAAAGATTCGAATCGAAACAAAAGAATCGAATCGAATCGACATGAATCAAAAAGAATCGAATCAAAACGAATCGAAAAGAAACAAATCAAGTAGAATCTAAAAGAATCGAATCGAATCAAATCGAAAAAATTCGAATAGAATTGAATCGAAAAGAATCAAAACGAATCGAACCGAAGAGAATCGATTCGAATCAAAATAAAAAGTATCGTATCAAATCGAATCGAAAAGAATCATATCAAATAGAATCGAAAGAATGGAATCAAATCTAAAACAATCGAATCGAATCGAAAAGAATCGGATTGAATGGAATCGAATCGAAAAGAATACAATAGAATAGAATCGAAAGAAATCGAATAGAATCAAATCAAATCAAAAAGAATCGAATCGAATTGATCCTAACCAAAATAAGCGAAATGAATCGACTCGAACCGAAAAAAATCAAATCGAAAAGAATCTAATCTCAACGAAAATCATCGAAATGAATAGAATCGAATTGAATCAAATCGAAAAGAATCGAATGGAATCCAATCGAAAAGAATCAAAGTGATTCGAATCGAAACAAATTGAATCCAATCGAAAAGAATCTAATTGAATCGAATCGAAAAGAATCGAATTCAATCAAAACGAATCGATTCGAATGGAATAGAAAAGAATAGAATCGAATCGAAAAGAATCAAATCGAATCGAAAAGAATCGAATCGAAAAGAATTGAATCGAATCGAAAAGAAACGAATCGAACCGAATCAAAAAGAAAACAATCGAATCGAATCAAATACAAAAGAATCGCTTTGAATAGCATAGAATTGAAAAGAATTGAATCAATCGAATTGAAAACAATCGAATCGAAAAGAATCGAATCAAAAAAGTCGAATCGAAACGAAAACAATCGAATCGAATCGAATCTAAAAGAATCGTATTGAATTGAATCGAGTCGAAAAGACTCGAATCAAAAAGACTCGAATCGAATTGAATCAAATCGAAAAGAATGTAATAGAAACCACTCGAACAGAATCAAATCGAAATGATTCAAAATGAATCGAATAGAATAGAATCGAAAAAAATCGAAACGAATCGAAACGAATCGAAACGAATTGAATCGAAGAGAATCGATTAGAATCGAAATGAAAAGAATCGTATTGAATCGAAAAGAAACAAATCAAATCAAATCGAAAGAAATGAATCAAATCAAAAAGAATCCAATCGAATCGAAAAGAATCGAACTGAATGGAATCAAATCGAAAAGAATCTAATCGAATCGAAAAGAAACGAATCAAATTTAATGGAATCGAAAAGAATCGAATTGAATCGAAAAGAATCGAAATGAAACAAATCAGATCAAATGGAAAAGCATCAAATCGAATTGAAAAGAATCGAATCGAATCGAAATGAATCGAATCAAAAAGACTCGAATCGAAAAGAATCGAATTGAAAAGAATCCAATCGAATCGAAAAGACTCGAATCGAATTAAAAATATCAAATCGAATCGAATCGCAAAGATTCGAATTGAAAAGACTCGAATTGAAACGAATCGATTTGAAACGAAAAGAATCGAATCGAATCGAATCGAATTGAAAGAATCGAATTGAATAGAAAAAAATCGAATAGAAAAGAATCGAACCGAAAAGAAAAGAATCAAATTGAATCAGTCGATTAAATTCTAGTCGAATCGAATCAAAAAGAATGAAATCGAGTCGAATCGAATCGAAAAGAATCGAATCGAATCGAAAAGAATCGAATTGTATCTAATCAAAAAGAATCGAGTCGTATCGACTCGAATCGAAAAGAATCCAATTGCATCATCGAATGGAAACTAATCGAATTGAATAGAATCGAAAAGAATCGAATCGAATCAAATCGAAAACAATCAAATTGAATTGATCGAAAAGAATCGAATTGAATCAAATCGAATCGAAATGAAAGAATCGAATCGATTCAAATAGAAAAGAATCGAATCGAAAAGAATCAAATCGACACGAAAAGAATCGAATCGAATCAAAAAGTATCGAATTGATTCGAAAACATTCGAATCGAAAAGAATCGAATTGAAATGAATCCGATCGAAATGAAAAGAATCTACTCGATTCGAATCCAAAAGAATCGAATCCAAAAGAATCGAATCGAATCCAAAAGAATCGAATTGAATTGAATCAAAAGAAATGAATTGAATTGAATCAAAAAGGAACTAATCGAATCAAATCGGAAAAACTCGAATAGAATCAAATCGAATCAAAAAGAATCGAATAGATTCGAATCAAAAAGAATCGAATTGAGGGATCCCTGGGTGGCGCAGCGGTTTAGCGCCTGCCTTTGGCCCAGGGCGCGATCCTGGAGACCCGGGATCGAATCCCACATCGGGCTCCCGGTGCATGGAGCCTGCTTCTCCCTCTGCCTGTGTCTCTGCCTCTCTCACTCTCTCTGTGACTATCATAAATAAAAGAATCGAATTGAATCGAGTTGAAAAAAATCATAAAGAATCAAATCGAAAAGAATCGAATTCCATGTAACGAAAAGATTCGAATTGAAAAGATTCGAATCGAAACAAAAGAATCGAATCGAATCGACATGAATCAAAAAGAATCGAATCAAAACGAATCGAAAAGAAACAAATCAAGTAGAATCTAAAAGAATCGAATCGAATCAAATCGAAAAATTTCGAATAGAATTGAATCGAAAAGAATCAAAACGAATCGAACCGAAGAGAATCGATTCGAATCAAAATAAAAAGTATCGTATCAAATCGAATCGAAAAGAATCATATCAAATAGAATCGAAAGAATGGAATCAAATCTAAAACAATCGAATCGAATCGAAAAGAATCGGATTGAATGGAATCGAATCGAAAAGAATACAATAGAATAGAATCGAAAGAAATCGAATAGAATCAAATCAAATCAAAAAGAATCGAATCGAATTGATCCTAACCAAAATAAGCGAAATGAATCGACTCGAACCGAAAATAATCAAATCGAAAAGAATCTAATCTCAACGAAAATCATCGAAATGAATAGAATCGAATTGAAACAAATCGAAAAGAATCGAATGGAATCCAATCGAAAAGAATCAAAGTGATTCGAATCGAAACAAATTGAATCCAATCGAAAAGAATCTAATTGAATCGAATCGAAAAGAATCGAATTCAATCAAAACAAGTCGATTCGAATGGAATAGAAAAGAATAGAATCGAATCGAAAAGAATCAAATCGAATCGAAAAGAATCGAATCGAAAAGAATTGAATCGAATCGAAAAGAAACGAATCGAACCGAATCAAAAAGAAAACAATCGAATCGAATCAAATACAAAAGAATCGCTTTGAATAGCATAGAATTGAAAAGAATCGAATCAATCGAATTGAAAACAATCGAATCGAAAAGAATCGAATCAAAAAAGTCGAATCGAAACGAAAACAATCGAATCGAAACGAATCCAAAAGAATCGTATTGAATTGAATCGAGTCGAAAAGACTCGAATCAAAAAGACTCGAATCGAATTGAATCAAATCGAAAAGAATGTAATAGAAACCACTCGAACAGAATCAAATCGAAATGATTCAAAATGAATCGAATAGAATAGAATCGAAAAAAATCGAAACGAATCGAAACGAATCGAAACGAATTGAATCGAAGAGAATCGATTAGAATCGAAATGAAAAGAATCGTATTGAATCGAAAAGAAACAAATCAAATCAAATCGAAAGAAATGAATCAAATCAAAAAGAATCCAATCGAATCGAAAAGAATCGAACTGAATGGAATCAAATCGAAAAGAATCTAATCGAATCGAAAAGAAACGAATCAAATTTAATGGAATCGAAAAGAATCGAATTGAATCGAAAAGAATCGAAATGAAACAAATCAGATCAAATGGAAAAGCATCAAATCGAATTGAAAAGAATCGAATCGAATCGAAATGAATCGAATCAAAAAGACTCGAATCGAAAAGAATCGAATTGAAAAGAATCCAATCGAATCGAAAAGACTCGAATCGAATTAAAAATATCAAATCGAATCGAATCGCAAAGATTCGAATTGAAAAGACTCGAATTGAAACGAATCGATTTGAAACGAAAAGAATCGAATCGAATCGAATCGAATTGAAAGAATCGAATTGAATAGAAAAAAATCGAATAGAAAAGAATCGAACCGAAAAGAAAAGAATCAAATTGAATCAGTCGATTAAATTCTAGTCGAATCGAATCAAAAAGAATGAAATCGAGTCGAATCGAATCGAAAAGAATCGAATCGAATCGAAAAGAATCGAATTGTATCTAATCAAAAAGAATCGAGTCGTATCGACTCGAATCGAAAAGAATCCAATTGCATCATCGAATGGAAACTAATCGAATTGAATAGAATCGAAAAGAATCGAATCGAATCAAATCGAAAACAATCAAATTGAATTGATCGAAAAGAATCGAATTGAATCAAATCGAATCGAAATGAAAGAATCGAATCGATTCAAATAGAAAAGAATCGAATCGAAAAGAATCAAATCGACACGAAAAGAATCGAATCGAATCAAAAAGTATCGAATTGATTCGAAAACATTCGAATCGAAAAGAATCGAATTGAAATGAATCCGATCGAAATGAAAAGAATCTACTCGATTCGAATCCAAAAGAATCGAATCCAAAAGAATCGAATCGAATCCAAAAGAATCGAATTGAATTGAATCAAAAGAAATGAATTGAATTGAATCAAAAAGGAACTAATCGAATCAAATCGGAAAAACACGAATAGAATCAAATCGAATCAAAAAGAATCGAATAGATTCGAATAAAAAAGAATCGAATTGAGGGATCCCTGGGTGGCGCAGCGGTTTAGCGCCTGCCTTTGGCCCAGGGCGCGATCCTGGAGACCCGGGATCGAATCCCACATCGGGCTCCCGGTGCATGGAGCCTGCTTCTCCCTCTGCCTGTGTCTCTGCCTCTCTCACTCTCTCTGTGACTATCATAAAAAAAAGAATCGAATTGAATCGAGTTGAAAAAAATCATAAAGAATCAAATCGAAAAGAATCGAATTCCATGTAACGAAAAGATTCGAATTGAAAAGATTCGAATCGAAACAAAAGAATCGAATCGAATCGACATGAATCAAAAAGAATCGAATCAAAACGAATCGAAAAGAAACAAATCAAGTAGAATCTAAAAGAATCGAATCGAATCAAATCGAAAAAATTCGAATAGAATTGAATCGAAAAGAATCAAAACGAATCGAACCGAAGAGAATCGATTCGAATCAAAATAAAAAGTATCGTATCAAATCGAATCGAAAAGAATCATATCAAATAGAATCGAAAGAATGGAATCAAATCTAAAACAATCGAATCGAATCGAAAAGAATCGGATTGAATGGAATCGAATCGAAAAGAATACAATAGAATAGAATCGAAAGAAATCGAATAGAATCAAATCAAATCAAAAAGAATCGAATCGAATTGATCCTAACCAAAATAAGCGAAATGAATCGACTCGAACCGAAAAAAATCAAATCGAAAAGAATCTAATCTCAACGAAAATCATCGAAATGAATAGAATCGAATTGAATCAAATCGAAAAGAATCGAATGGAATCCAATCGAAAAGAATCAAAGTGATTCGAATCGAAACAAATTGAATCCAATCGAAAAGAATCTAATTGAATCGAATCGAAAAGAATCGAATTCAATCAAAACGAATCGATTCGAATGGAATAGAAAAGAATAGAATCGAATCGAAAAGAATCAAATCGAATCGAAAAGAATCGAATCGAAAAGAATTGAATCGAATCGAAAAGAAACGAATCGAACCGAATCAAAAAGAAAACAATCGAATCGAATCAAATACAAAAGAATCGCTTTGAATAGCATAGAATTGAAAAGAATTGAATCAATCGAATTGAAAACAATCGAATCGAAAAGAATTGAATCAAAAAAGTCGAATCGAAACGAAAACAATCGAATCGAATCGAATCTAAAAGAATCGTATTGAATTGAATCGAGTCGAAAAGACTCGAATCAAAAAGACTCGAATCGAATTGAATCAAATCGAAAAGAATGTAATAGAAACCACTCGAACAGAATCAAATCGAAATGATTCAAAATGAATCGAATAGAATAGAATCGAAAAAAATCGAAACGAATCGAAACGAATCGAAACGAATTGAATCGAAGAGAATCGATTAGAATCGAAATGAAAAGAATCGTATTGAATCGAAAAGAAACAAATCAAATCAAATCGAAAGAAATGAATCAAATCAAAAAGAATCCAATCGAATCGAAAAGAATCGAACTGAATGGAATCAAATCGAAAAGAATCTAATCGAATCGAAAAGAAACGAATCAAATTTAATGGAATCGAAAAGAATCGAATTGAATCGAAAAGAATCGAAATGAAACAAATCAGATCAAATGGAAAAGCATCAAATCGAATTGAAAAGAATCGAATCGAATCGAAATGAATCGAATCAAAAAGACTCGAATCGAAAAGAATCGAATTGAAAAGAATCCAATCGAATCGAAAAGACTCGAATCGAATTAAAAATATCAAATCGAATCGAATCGCAAAGATTCGAATTGAAAAGACTCGAATTGAAACGAATCGATTTGAAACGAAAAGAATCGAATCGAATCGAATCGAATTGAAAGAATCGAATTGAATAGAAAAAAATCGAATAGAAAAGAATCGAACCGAAAAGAAAAGAATCAAATTGAATCAGTCGATTAAATTCTAGTCGAATCGAATCAAAAAGAATGAAATCGAGTCGAATCGAATCGAAAAGAATCGAATCGAATCGAAAAGAATCGAATTGTATCTAATCAAAAAGAATCGAGTCGTATCGACTCGAATCGAAAAGAATCCAATTGCATCATCGAATGGAAACTAATCGAATTGAATAGAATCGAAAAGAATCGAATCGAATCAAATCGAAAACAATCAAATTGAATTGATCGAAAAGAATCGAATTGAATCAAATCGAATCGAAATGAAAGAATCGAATCGATTCAAATAGAAAAGAATCGAATCGAAAAGAATCAAATCGACACGAAAAGAATCGAATCGAATCAAAAAGTATCGAATTGATTCGAAAACATTCGAATCGAAAAGAATCGAATTGAAATGAATCCGATCGAAATGAAAAGAATCTACTCGATTCGAATCCAAAAGAATCGAATCCAAAAGAATCGAATCGAATCCAAAAGAATCGAATTGAATTGAATCAAAAGAAATGAATTGAATTGAATCAAAAAGGAACTAATCGAATCAAATCGGAAAAACTCGAATAGAATCAAATCGAATCAAAAAGAATCGAATAGATTCGAATCAAAAAGAATCGAATTGAGGGATCCCTGGGTGGCGCAGCGGTTTAGCGCCTGCCTTTGGCCCAGGGCGCGATCCTGGAGACCCGGGATCGAATCCCACATCGGGCTCCCGGTGCATGGAGCCTGCTTCTCCCTCTGCCTGTGTCTCTGCCTCTCTCACTCTCTCTGTGACTATCATAAATAAAAGAATCGAATTGAATCGAGTTGAAAAAAATCATAAAGAATCAAATCGAAAAGAATCGAATTCCATGTAACGAAAAGATTCGAATTGAAAAGATTCGAATCGAAACAAAAGAATCGAATCGAATCGACATGAATCAAAAAGAATCGAATCAAAACGAATCGAAAAGAAACAAATCAAGTAGAATCTAAAAGAATCGAATCGAATCAAATCGAAAAATTTCGAATAGAATTGAATCGAAAAGAATCAAAACGAATCGAACCGAAGAGAATCGATTCGAATCAAAATAAAAAGTATCGTATCAAATCGAATCGAAAAGAATCATATCAAATAGAATCGAAAGAATGGAATCAAATCTAAAACAATCGAATCGAATCGAAAAGAATCGGATTGAATGGAATCGAATCGAAAAGAATACAATAGAATAGAATCGAAAGAAATCGAATAGAATCAAATCAAATCAAAAAGAATCGAATCGAATTGATCCTAACCAAAATAAGCGAAATGAATCGACTCGAACCGAAAAAAAATCAAATCGAAAAGAATCTAATCTCAACGAAAATCATCGAAATGAATAGAATTGAATTGAATCAAATCGAAAAGAATCGAATGGAATCCAATCGAAAAGAATCAAAGTGATTCGAATCGAAACAAATTGAATCCAATCGAAAAGAATCTAATTGAATCGAATCGAAAAGAATCGAATTCAATCAAAACAAATCGATTCGAATGGAATAGAAAAGAATAGAATCGAATCGAAAAGAATCAAATCGAATCGAAAAGAATCGAATCGAAAAGAATTGAATCGAATCGAAAAGAAACGAATCGAACCGAATCAAAAAGAAAACAATCGAATCGAATCAAATACAAAAGAATCGCTTTGAATAGCATAGAATTGAAAAGAATTGAATCAATCGAATTGAAAACAATCGAATCGAAAAGAATCGAATCAAAAAAGTCGAATCGAAACGAAAACAATCGAATCGAATCGAATCTAAAAGAATCGTATTGAATTGAATCGAGTCGAAAAGACTCGAATCAAAAAGACTCGAATCGAATTGAAACAAATCGAAAAGAATCTAATAGAAACCACTCGAACAGAATCAAATCGAAATGATTCAAAATGAATCGAATAGAATAGAATCGAAAAAAATCGAAACGAATCGAAACGAATCGAAACGAATTGAATCGAAGAGAATCGATTAGAATCGAAATGAAAAGAATCGTATTGAATCGAATCGAAAAGAATCAAATCAAATCAAATCGAAAGAAATGAATCAAATCAAAAAGAATCCAATCGAATCGAAAAGAATCGAACTGAATGGAATCAAATCGAAAAGAATCTAATCGAATCGAAAAGAATCGAATCAAATTTAATGGAATCGAAAAGAATCGAATTGAATCGAAAAGAATCGAAATGAAACAAATCAGATCAAATGGAAAAGCATCAAATCGAATTGAAAAGAATCGAATCGAATCGAAATGAATCGAATCAAAAAGACTCGAATCGAAAAGAATCGAATTGAAAAGAATCCAATCGAATCGAAAAGACTCGAATCGAATTAAAAATATCAAATCAAATCGAATCGCAAAGATTCGAATTGAAAAGACTCGAATTGAAACGAATCGATTTGAAACGAAAAGAATCGAATCGAATCGAATCGAATTGAAAGAATCGAATTGAATAGAAAAAAATCGAATAGAAAAGAATCGAACCGAAAAGAAAAGAATCAAATTGAATCAGTCGATTAAATTCTAGTCGAATCGAATCAAAAAGAATGAAATCGAGTCGAATCGAATCGAAAAGAATCGAATCGAATCGAAAAGAATCGAAATGTATCTAATCAAAAAGAATCGAATCGTATCGACTCGAATCGAAAAGAATCCAATTGCATCATCGAATGGAAACTAATCGAATTGAATAGAATCGAAAAGAATCGAATCGAATCAAATCGAAAACAATCAAATTGAATTGATCGAAAAGAATCGAATTGAATCAAATCGAATCGAAATGAAAGAATCGAATCGATTCAAATAGAAAAGAATCGAATCGAAAAGAATCAAATCGACACGAAAGAATCGAATCGAATCAAAAAGTATCGAATTGATTCGAAAACATTCGAATCGAAAAGAATCGAATTGAAATGAATCCGATCGAAATGAAAAGAATCTACTCGATTCGAATCCAAAAGAATCGAATCCAAAAGAATCGAATCGAATCCAAAAGAATCGAATTGAATTGAATCAAAAGAAATGAATTGAATTGAATCAAAAAGGAACTAATCGAATCAAATCGGAAAAACTCGAATAGAATCAAATCGAATCAAAAAGAATCGAATAGATTCGAATCAAAAAGAATCGAATTGAGGGATCCCTGGGTGGCGCAGCGGTTTAGCGCCTGCCTTTGGCCCAGGGCGCGATCCTGGAGACCCGGGATCGAATCCCACATCGGGCTCCCGGTGCATGGAGCCTGCTTCTCCCTCTGCCTGTGTCTCTGCCTCTCTCACTCTCTCTGTGACTATCATAAATAAAAGAATCGAATTGAATCGAGTTGAAAAAAATCATAAAGAATCAAATCGAAAAGAATCGAATTCCATGTAACGAAAAGATTCGAATTGAAAAGATTCGAATCGAAACAAAAGAATCGAATCGAATCGACATGAATCAAAAAGAATCGAATCAAAACGAATCCAAAAGAAACAAATCAAGTAGAATCTAAAAGAATCGAATCGAATCAAATCGAAAAAATTCGAATAGAATTGAATCGAAAAGAATCAAAACGAATCGAACCGAAGAGAATCGATTCGAATCAAAATAAAAAGTATCGTATCAAATCGAATCGAAAAGAATCATATCAAATAGAATCGAAAGAATGGAATCAAATCTAAAACAATTGAATCGAATCGAAAAGAATCGGATTGAATGGAATCGAATCGAAAAGAATACAATAGAATAGAATCGAAAGAAATCGAATAGAATCAAATCAAATCAAAAAGAATCGAATCGAATTGATCCTAACCAAAATAAGCGAAATGAATCGACTCGAACCGAAAAAAATCAAATCGAAAAGAATCTAATCTCAACGAAAATCATCGAAATGAATAGAATCGAATTGAATCAAATCGAAAAGAATCGAATGGAATCCAATCGAAAAGAATCAAAGTGATTCGAATCGAAACAAATTGAATCCAATCGAAAAGAATCTAATTGAATCGAATCGAAAAGAATCGAATTCAATCAAAACAAATCGATTCGAATGGAATAGAAAAGAATAGAATCGAATCGAAAAGAATCAAATCGAATCGAAAAGAATCGAATCGAAAAGAATTGAATCGAATCGAAAAGAAACGAATCGAACCGAATCAAAAAGAAAACAATCGAATCGAATCAAATACAAAAGAATCGCTTTGAATAGCATAGAATTGAAAAGAATTGAATCAATCGAATTGAAAACAATCGAATCGAAAAGAATCGAATCAAAAAAGTCGAATCGAAACGAAAACAATCGAATCGAATCGAATCTAAAAGAATCGTATTGAATTGAATCGAGTCGAAAAGACTCGAATCAAAAAGACTCGAATCGAATTGAATCAAATCGAAAAGAATCTAATAGAAACCACTCGAACAGAATCAAATCGAAATGATTCAAAATGAATCGAATAGAATAGAATCGAAAAAAATCGAAACGAATCGAAACGAATTGAATCGAAGAGAATCGATTAGAATCGAAATGAAAAGAATCGTATTGAATCGAAAAGAATCAAATCAAATCAAATCGAAAGAAATGAATCAAATCAAAAAGAATCCAATCGAATCGAAAAGAATCGAACTGAATGGAATCAAATCGAAAAGAATCTAATCGAATCGAAAAGAAACGAATCAAATTTAATGGAATCGAAAAGAATCGAATTGAATCGAAAAGAATCGAAATGAAACAAATCAGATCAAATGGAAAAGCATCAAATCGAATTGAAAAGAATCGAATCGAATCGAAATGAATCGAATCAAAAAGACTCGAATCGAAAAGAATCGAATTGAAAAGAATCCAATCGAATCGAAAAGACTCGAATCGAATTAAAAATATCAAATCGAATCGAATCGCAAAGATTCGAATTGAAAAGACTCGAATTGAAACGAATCGATTTGAAACGAAAAGAATCGAATCGAATCGAATCGAATTGAAAGAATCGAATTGAATAGAAAAAAATCGAATAGAAAAGAATCGAACCGAAAAGAAATGAATCAAATTGAATCAGTCGATTAAATTCTAGTCGAATCGAATCAAAAAGAATGAAATGGAGTCGAATCGAATCGAAAAGAATCGAATCGAATCGAAAAGAATCGAATTGTATCTAATCAAAAAGAATCGAGTCGTATCGACTCGAATCGAAAAGAATCCAATTGCATCATCGAATGGAAACTAATCGAATTGAATAGAATCGAAAAGAATCGAATCGAATCAAATCGAAAACAATCAAATTGAATTGATCGAAAAGAATCGAATTGAATCAAATCGAATCGAAATGAAAGAATCGAATCGATTCAAATAGAAAAGAATCGAATCGAAAAGAATCAAATCGACACGAAAAGAATCGAATCGAATCAAAAAGTATCGAATTGATTCGAAAACATTCGAATCGAAAAGAATCGAATTGAAATGAATCCGATCGAAATGAAAAGAATCTACTCGATTCGAATCCAAAAGAATCGAATCCAAAAGAATCGAATCGAATCCAAAAGAATCGAATTGAATTGAATCAAAAGAAATGAATTGAATTGAATCAAAAAGGAACTAATCGCATCAAATCGAAAAAACTCGAATAGAATCAAATCGAATCAAAAAGAATCGAATAGATTCGAATAAAAAAGAATCGAATTGAGGGATCCCTGGGTGGCGCAGCGGTTTAGCGCCTGCCTTTGGCCCAGGGCGCGATCCTGGAGACCCGGGATCGAATCCCACATCGGGCTCCCGGTGCATGGAGCCTGCTTCTCCCTCTGCCTGTGTCTCTGCCTCTCTCACTCTCTCTGTGACTATCATAAAAAAAAGAATCGAATTGAATCGAGTTGAAAAAAATCATAAAGAATCAAATCGAAAAGAATCGAATTCCATGTAACGAAAAGATTCGAATTGAAAAGATTCGAATCGAAACAAAAGAATCGAATCGAATCGACATGAATCAAAAAGAATCGAATCAAAACGAATCGAAAAGAAACAAATCAAGTAGAATCTAAAAGACTCGAATCGAATCAAATCGAAAAAATTCGAATAGAATTGAATTGAAAAGAATCAAAATGAATCGAACCGAAGAGAATCGATTCGAATCAAAATAAAAAGTATCGTATCAAATCGAATCGAAAAGAATCATATCAAATAGAATCGAAAGAATGGAATCAAATCTAAAACAATCGAATCGAATCGAAAAGAAAAGGATTGAATGGAATCGAATCGAAAAGAATACAATAGAATAGAATCGAAAGAAATCGAATAGAATCAAATCAAATCAAAAAGAATCGAATCGAATTGATCCTAACCAAAATAAGCGAAATGAATCGACTCGAACCGAAAAAAATCAAATCGAAAAGAATCTAATCTCAACGAAAATCATCGAAATGAATAGAATCGAATTGAATCAAATCGAAAAGAATCGAATGGAATCCAATCGAAAAGAATCAAAGTGATTCGAATCGAAACAAATTGAATCCAATCGAAAAGAATCTAATTGAATCGAATCGAAAAGAATCGAATTCAATCAAAACGAATCGATTCGAATGGAATAGAAAAGAATAGAATCGAATCGAAAAGAATCAAATCGAATCGAAAAGAATCGAATCGAAAAGAATTGAATCGAATCGAAAAGAAACGAATCGAACCGAATCAAAAAGAAAACAATCGAATCGAATCAAATACAAAAGAATCGCTTTGAATAGCATAGAATTGAAAAGAATCGAATCAATCGAATTGAAAACAATCGAATCGAAAAGAATCGAATCAAAAAAGTCGAATCGAAACGAAAACAATCGAATCGAATCGAATCTAAAAGAATCGTATTGAATTGAATCGAGTCGAAAAGACTCGAATCAAAAAGACTCGAATCGAATTGAATCAAATCGAAAAGAATCTAATAGAAACCACTCGAACAGAATCAAATCGAAATGATTCAAAATGAATCGAATAGAATAGAATCGAAAAAAATCGAAACGAATCGAAACGAATCGAAACGAATTGAATCGAAGAGAATCGATTAGAATCGAAATGAAAAGAATCGTATTGAATCGAAAAGAATCAAATCAAATCAAATCGAAAGAAATGAATCAAATCAAAAAGAATCCAATCGAATCGAAAAGATTCGAACTGAATGGAATCAAATCGAAAAGAATCTAATCGAATCGAAAAGAATCGAATCAAATTTAATGGAATCGAAAAGAATCGAATTGAATCGAAAAGAATCGAAATGAAACAAATCAGATCAAATGGAAAAGCATCAAATCGAATTGAAAAGAATCGAATCGAATCGAAATGAATCGAATCAAAAAGACTCGAATCGAAAAGAATCGAATTGAAAAGAATCCAATCGAATCGAAAAGACTCGAATCGAATTAAAAATATCAAATCGAATCGAATCGCAAAGATTCGAATTGAAAAGACTCGAATTGAAACGAATCGATTTGAAACGAAAAGAATCGAATCGAATCGAATCGAATTGAAAGAATCGAATTGAATAGAAAAAAATCGAATAGAAAAGAATCGAACCGAAAAGAAAAGAATCAAATTGAATCAGTCGATTAAATTCTAGTCGAATCGAATCAAAAAGAATGAAATCGAGTCGAATCGAATCGAAAAGAATCGAATCGAATCGAAAAGAATCGAAATGTATCTAATCAAAAAGAATCGAGTCGTATCGACTCGAATCGAAAAGAATCCAATTGCATCATCGAATGGAAACTAATCGAATTGAATAGAATCGAAAAGAATCGAATCGAATCAAATCGAAAACAATCAAATTGAATTGATCGAAAAGAATCGAATTGAATCAAATCGAATCGAAATGAAAGAATCGAATCGATTCAAATAGAAAAGAATCGAATCGAAAAGAATCAAATCGACACGAAAAGAATCGAATCGAATCAAAAAGTATCGAATTGATTCGAAAACATTCGAATCGAAAAGAATCGAATTGAAATGAATCCGATCGAAATGTAAAGAATCTACTCGATTCGAATCCAAAAGAATCGAATCCAAAAGAATCGAATCGAATCCAAAAGAATCGAATTGAATTGAATCAAAAGAAATGAATTGAATTGAATCAAAAAGGAACTAATCGCATCAAATCGAAAAAACTCGAATAGAATCAAATCGAATCAAAAAGAATCGAATAGATTCGAATAAAAAAGAATCGAATTGAGGGATCCCTGGGTGGCGCAGCGGTTTAGCGCCTGCCTTTGGCCCAGGGCGCGATCCTGGAGACCCGGGATCGAATCCCACATCGGGCTCCCGGTGCATGGAGCCTGCTTCTCCCTCTGCCTGTGTCTCTGCCTCTCTCACTCTCTCTGTGACTATCATAAAAAAAAGAATCGAATTGAATCGAGTTGAAAAAAATCATAAAGAATCAAATCGAAAAGAATCGAATTCCATGTAACGAAAAGATTCGAATTGAAAAGATTCGAATCGAAACAAAAGAATCGAATCGAATCGACATGAATCAAAAAGAATCGAATCAAAACGAATCGAAAAGAAACAAATCAAGTAGAATCTAAAAGAATCGAATCGAATCAAATCGAAAAAATTCGAATAGAATTGAATCGAAAAGAATCAAAACGAATCGAACCGAAGAGAATCGATTCGAATCAAAATAAAAAGTATCGTATCAAATCGAATCGAAAAGAATCATATCAAATAGAATCGAAAGAATGGAATCAAATCTAAAACAATCGAATCGAATCGAAAAGAATCGGATTGAATGGAATCGAATCGAAAAGAATACAATAGAATAGAATCGAAAGAAATCGAATAGAATCAAATCAAATCAAAAAGAATCGAATCGAATTGATCCTAACCAAAATAAGCGAAATGAATCGACTCGAACCGAAAAAAATCAAATCGAAAAGAATCTAATCTCAACGAAAATCATCGAAATGAATAGAATCGACTTGAATCAAATCGAAAAGAATCGAATGGAATCCAATCGAAAAGAATCAAAGTGATTCGAATCGAAACAAATTGAATCCAATCGAAAAGAATCTAATTGAATCGAATCGAAAAGAATCGAATTCAATCAAAACGAATCGATTCGAATGGAATAGAAAAGAATAGAATGGAATCGAAAAGAATCAAATCGAATCGAAAAGAATCGAATCGAAAAGAATTGAATCGAATCGAAAAGAAACGAATCGAACCGAATCAAAAAGAAAACAATCGAATCGAATCAAATACAAAAGAATCGCTTTGAATAGCATAGAATTGAAAAGAATCGAATCAATCGAATTGAAAACAATCGAATCGAAAAGAATCGAATCAAAAAAGTCGAATCGAAACGAAAACAATCGAATCGAATCGAATCTAAAAGAATCGTATTGAATTGAATCGAGTCAAAAAGACTCGAATCAAAAAGACTCGAATCGAATTGAATCAAATCGAAAAGAATCTAATAGAAACCACTCGAACAGAATCAAATCGAAATGATTCAAAATGAATCGAATAGAATAGAATCGAAAAAAATCGAAACGAATCGAAACGAATCGAAACGAATTGAATCGAAGAGAATCGATTAGAATCGAAATGAAAAGAATCGTATTGAATCGAAAAGAATCAAATCAAATCAAATCGAAAGAAATGAATCAAATCAAAAAGAATCCAATCGAATCGAAAAGAATCGAACTGAATGGAATCAAATCGAAAAGAATCTAATCGAATCGAAAAGAAACGAATCAAATTTAATGGAATCGAAAAGAATCGAATTGAATCGAAAAGAATCGAAATGAAACAAATCAGATCAAATGGAAAAGCATCAAATCGAATTGAAAAGAATCGAATCGAATCGAAATGAATCGAATCAAAAAGACTCGAATCGAAAAGAATCGAATTGAAAAGAATCCAATCGAATCGAAAAGACTCGAATCGAATTAAAAATATCAAATTGAATCGAATCGCAAAGATTCGAATTGAAAAGACTCGAATTGAAACGAATCGATTTGAAATGAAAAGAATCGAATCGAATCGAATCGAATTGAAAGAATCGAATTGAATAGAAAAAAATCGAATAGAAAAGAATCGAACCGAAAAGAAAAGAATCAAATTGAATCAGTCGATTAAATTCTAGTCGAATCGAATCAAAAAGAATGAAATGGAGTCGAATCGAATCGAAAAGAATCGAATCGAATCGAAAAGAATCGAATTGTATCTAATCAAAAAGAATCGAGTCGTATCGACTCGAATCGAAAAGAATCCAATTGCATCATCGAATGGAAACTAATCGAATTGAATAGAATCGAAAAGAATCGAATCGAATCAAATCGAAAACAATCAAATTGAATTGATCGACAAGAATCGAATTGAATCAAATCGAATCGAAATGAAAAGAATCGAATCGATTCAAATAGAAAAGAATCGAATCGAAAAGAATCAAATCGACACGAAAAGAATCGAATCGAATCAAAAAGTATCGAATTGATTCGAAAACATTCGAATCGAAAAGAATCGAATTGAAATGAATCCGATCGAAATGTAAAGAATCTACTCGATTCGAATCCAAAAGAATCGAATCCAAAAGAATCGAATCGAATCCAAAAGAATCGAATTGAATTGAATCAAAAGAAATGAATTGAATTGAATCAAAAAGGAACTAATCGCATCAAATCGAAAAAACTCGAATAGAATCAAATCGAATCAAAAAGAATCGAATAGATTCGAATAAAAAAGAATCGAATTGAGGGATCCCTGGGTGGCGCAGCGGTTTAGCGCCTGCCTTTGGCCCAGGGCGCGATCCTGGAGACCCGGGATCGAATCCCACATCGGGCTCCCGGTGCATGGAGCCTGCTTCTCCCTCTGCCTGTGTCTCTGCCTCTCTCACTCTCTCTGTGACTATCATAAAAAAAAGAATCGAATTGAATCGAGTTGAAAAAAATCATAAAGAATCAAATCGAAAAGAATCGAATTCCATGTAACGAAAAGATTCGAATTGAAAAGATTCGAATCGAAACAAAAGAATCGAATCGAATCGACATGAATCAAAAAGAATCGAATCAAAACGAATCGAAAAGAAACAAATCAAGTAGAATCTAAAAGACTCGAATCGAATCAAATCGAAAAAATTCGAATAGAATTGAATTGAAAAGAATCAAAATGAATCGAACCGAAGAGAATCGATTCGAATCAAAATAAAAAGTATCGTATCAAATCGAATCGAAAAGAATCATATCAAATAGAATCGAAAGAATGGAATCAAATCTAAAACAATCGAATCGAATCGAAAAGAAAAGGATTGAATGGAATCGAATCGAAAAGAATACAATAGAATAGAATCGAAAGAAATCGAATAGAATCAAATCAAATCAAAAAGAATCGAATCGAATTGATCCTAACCAAAATAAGCGAAATGAATCGACTCGAACCGAAAAAAATCAAATCGAAAAGAATCTAATCTCAACGAAAATCATCGAAATGAATAGAATCGAATTGAATCAAATCGAAAAGAATCGAATGGAATCCAATCGAAAAGAATCAAAGTGATTCGAATCGAAACAAATTGAATCCAATCGAAAAGAATCTAATTGAATCGAATCGAAAAGAATCGAATTCAATCAAAACGAATCGATTCGAATGGAATAGAAAAGAATAGAATCGAATCGAAAAGAATCAAATCGAATCGAAAAGAATCGAATCGAAAAGAATTGAATCGAATCGAAAAGAAACGAATCGAACCGAATCAAAAAGAAAACAATCGAATCGAATCAAATACAAAAGAATCGCTTTGAATAGCATAGAATTGAAAAGAATCGAATCAATCGAATTGAAAACAATCGAATCGAAAAGAATCGAATCAAAAAAGTCGAATCGAAACGAAAACAATCGAATCGAATCGAATCTAAAAGAATCGTATTGAATTGAATCGAGTCGAAAAGACTCGAATCAAAAAGACTCGAATCGAATTGAATCAAATCGAAAAGAATCTAATAGAAACCACTCGAACAGAATCAAATCGAAATGATTCAAAATGAATCGAATAGAATAGAATCGAAAAAAATCGAAACGAATCGAAACGAATCGAAACGAATTGAATCGAAGAGAATCGATTAGAATCGAAATGAAAAGAATCGTATTGAATCGAAAAGAATCAAATCAAATCAAATCGAAAGAAATGAATCAAATCAAAAAGAATCCAATCGAATCGAAAAGATTCGAACTGAATGGAATCAAATCGAAAAGAATCTAATCGAATCGAAAAGAATCGAATCAAATTTAATGGAATCGAAAAGAATCGAATTGAATCGAAAAGAATCGAAATGAAACAAATCAGATCAAATGGAAAAGCATCAAATCGAATTGAAAAGAATCGAATCGAATCGAAATGAATCGAATCAAAAAGACTCGAATCGAAAAGAATCGAATTGAAAAGAATCCAATCGAATCGAAAAGACTCGAATCGAATTAAAAATATCAAATCGAATCGAATCGCAAAGATTCGAATTGAAAAGACTCGAATTGAAACGAATCGATTTGAAACGAAAAGAATCGAATCGAATCGAATCGAATTGAAAGAATCGAATTGAATAGAAAAAAATCGAATAGAAAAGAATCGAACCGAAAAGAAAAGAATCAAATTGAATCAGTCGATTAAATTCTAGTCGAATCGAATCAAAAAGAATGAAATCGAGTCGAATCGAATCGAAAAGAATCGAATCGAATCGAAAAGAATCGAAATGTATCTAATCAAAAAGAATCGAGTCGTATCGACTCGAATCGAAAAGAATCCAATTGCATCATCGAATGGAAACTAATCGAATTGAATAGAATCGAAAAGAATCGAATCGAATCAAATCGAAAACAATCAAATTGAATTGATCGAAAAGAATCGAATTGAATCAAATCGAATCGAAATGAAAGAATCGAATCGATTCAAATAGAAAAGAATCGAATCGAAAAGAATCAAATCGACACGAAAAGAATCGAATCGAATCAAAAAGTATCGAATTGATTCGAAAACATTCGAATCGAAAAGAATCGAATTGAAATGAATCCGATCGAAATGTAAAGAATCTACTCGATTCGAATCCAAAAGAATCGAATCCAAAAGAATCGAATCGAATCCAAAAGAATCGAATTGAATTGAATCAAAAGAAATGAATTGAATTGAATCAAAAAGGAACTAATCGCATCAAATCGAAAAAACTCGAATAGAATCAAATCGAATCAAAAAGAATCGAATAGATTCGAATAAAAAAGAATCGAATTGAGGGATCCCTGGGTGGCGCAGCGGTTTAGCGCCTGCCTTTGGCCCAGGGCGCGATCCTGGAGACCCGGGATCGAATCCCACATCGGGCTCCCGGTGCATGGAGCCTGCTTCTCCCTCTGCCTGTGTCTCTGCCTCTCTCACTCTCTCTGTGACTATCATAAAAAAAAGAATCGAATTGAATCGAGTTGAAAAAAATCATAAAGAATCAAATCGAAAAGAATCGAATTCCATGTAACGAAAAGATTCGAATTGAAAAGATTCGAATCGAAACAAAAGAATCGAATCGAATCGACATGAATCAAAAAGAATCGAATCAAAACGAATCGAAAAGAAACAAATCAAGTAGAATCTAAAAGAATCGAATCGAATCAAATCGAAAAAATTCGAATAGAATTGAATCGAAAAGAATCAAAACGAATCGAACCGAAGAGAATCGATTCGAATCAAAATAAAAAGTATCGTATCAAATCGAATCGAAAAGAATCATATCAAATAGAATCGAAAGAATGGAATCAAATCTAAAACAATCGAATCGAATCGAAAAGAATCGGATTGAATGGAATCGAATCGAAAAGAATACAATAGAATAGAATCGAAAGAAATCGAATAGAATCAAATCAAATCAAAAAGAATCGAATCGAATTGATCCTAACCAAAATAAGCGAAATGAATCGACTCGAACCGAAAAAAATCAAATCGAAAAGAATCTAATCTCAACGAAAATCATCGAAATGAATAGAATCGACTTGAATCAAATCGAAAAGAATCGAATGGAATCCAATCGAAAAGAATCAAAGTGATTCGAATCGAAACAAATTGAATCCAATCGAAAAGAATCTAATTGAATCGAATCGAAAAGAATCGAATTCAATCAAAACGAATCGATTCGAATGGAATAGAAAAGAATAGAATGGAATCGAAAAGAATCAAATCGAATCGAAAAGAATCGAATCGAAAAGAATTGAATCGAATCGAAAAGAAACGAATCGAACCGAATCAAAAAGAAAACAATCGAATCGAATCAAATACAAAAGAATCGCTTTGAATAGCATAGAATTGAAAAGAATCGAATCAATCGAATTGAAAACAATCGAATCGAAAAGAATCGAATCAAAAAAGTCGAATCGAAACGAAAACAATCGAATCGAATCGAATCTAAAAGAATCGTATTGAATTGAATCGAGTCAAAAAGACTCGAATCAAAAAGACTCGAATCGAATTGAATCAAATCGAAAAGAATCTAATAGAAACCACTCGAACAGAATCAAATCGAAATGATTCAAAATGAATCGAATAGAATAGAATCGAAAAAAATCGAAACGAATCGAAACGAATCGAAACGAATTGAATCGAAGAGAATCGATTAGAATCGAAATGAAAAGAATCGTATTGAATCGAAAAGAATCAAATCAAATCAAATCGAAAGAAATGAATCAAATCAAAAAGAATCCAATCGAATCGAAAAGAATCGAACTGAATGGAATCAAATCGAAAAGAATCTAATCGAATCGAAAAGAAACGAATCAAATTTAATGGAATCGAAAAGAATCGAATTGAATCGAAAAGAATCGAAATGAAACAAATCAGATCAAATGGAAAAGCATCAAATCGAATTGAAAAGAATCGAATCGAATCGAAATGAATCGAATCAAAAAGACTCGAATCGAAAAGAATCGAATTGAAAAGAATCCAATCGAATCGAAAAGACTCGAATCGAATTAAAAATATCAAATTGAATCGAATCGCAAAGATTCGAATTGAAAAGACTCGAATTGAAACGAATCGATTTGAAATGAAAAGAATCGAATCGAATCGAATCGAATTGAAAGAATCGAATTGAATAGAAAAAAATCGAATAGAAAAGAATCGAACCGAAAAGAAAAGAATCAAATTGAATCAGTCGATTAAATTCTAGTCGAATCGAATCAAAAAGAATGAAATGGAGTCGAATCGAATCGAAAAGAATCGAATCGAATCGAAAAGAATCGAATTGTATCTAATCAAAAAGAATCGAGTCGTATCGACTCGAATCGAAAAGAATCCAATTGCATCATCGAATGGAAACTAATCGAATTGAATAGAATCGAAAAGAATCGAATCGAATCAAATCGAAAACAATCAAATTGAATTGATCGACAAGAATCGAATTGAATCAAATCGAATCGAAATGAAAAGAATCGAATCGATTCAAATAGAAAAGAATCGAATCGAAAAGAATCAAATCGACACGAAAAGAATCGAATCGAATCAAAAAGTATCGAATTGATTCGAAAACATTCGAATCGAAAAGAATCGAATTGAAATGAATCCGATCGAAATGAAAAGAATCTACTCGATTCGAATCCAAAAGAATCGAATCCAAAAGAATCGAATCGAATCCAAAAGAATCGAATTGAATTGAATCAAAAGAAATGAATTGAATCAAAAAGAACTAATCGAATCAAATCGAAAAAAATCGAATAGAATCAAATCGAATCAAAAAGAATCGAATAGATTCGAATAAAAAAGAATCGAATTGAGGGATCCCTGGGTGGCGCAGCGGTTTAGCGCCTGCCTTTGGCCCAGGGCGCGATCCTGGAGACCCGGGATCGAATCCCACATCGGGCTCCCGGTGCATGGAGCCTGCTTCTCCCTCTGCCTGTGTCTCTGCCTCTCTCACTCTCTCTGTGACTATCATAAAAAAAAGAATCGAATTGAATCGAGTTGAAAAAAATCATAAAGAATCAAATCGAAAAGAATCGAATTCCATGTAACGAAAAGATTCGAATTGAAAAGATTCGAATTGAAACAAAAGAATCGAATCGAATCGACATGAATCAAAAAGAATCGAATCAAAACGAATCGAAAAGAAACAAATCAAGTAGAATCTAAAAGAATCGAATCGAATCAAATCGAAAAAATTCGAATAGAATTGAATCGAAAAGAATCAAAACGAATCGAACCGAAGAGAATCGATTCGAATCAAAATAAAAAGTATGGTATCAAATCGAATCGAAAAGAATCATATCAAATAGAATCGAAAGAATGGAATCAAATCTAAAACAATCGAATCGAATAGAAAAGAATCGGATTGAATGGAATCGAATCGAAAAGAACACAATAGAATAGAATCGAAAGAAATCGAATAGAATCAAATCAAATCAAAAGAATCGAATTGAATTGATCCTAACCAAAATAAGCGAAATGAATCGACTCGAACCGAAAAAAATCAAATCGAAAAGAATCTAATCTCAACGAAAATCATCGAAATGAATAGAATCGAATTGAATCAAATCGAAAAGAATCGAATGGAATCCAAACGAAAAGAATCAAAGTGATTCGAATCGAAACAAATTGAATCCAATCGAAAAGAATCTAATTGAATCGAATCGAAAAGAATCGAATTCAATCAAAACGAATCGATTCGAATGGAATAGAAAAGAATAGAATCGAATCGAAAAGAATCAAATCGAATCGAAAAGAATCGAATCGAAAAGAATTGAATCGAATCGAAAAGAAACGAATCGAACCGAATCAAAAAGAAAACAATCGAATCGAATCAAATACAAAAGAATCGCTTTGAATAGCATAGAATTGAAAAGAATTGAATCAATCGAATTGAAAACAATCGAATCGAAAAGAATCGAATCAAAAAAAGTCGAATCGAAACGAAAACAATCGAATCGAATCGAATCTAAAAGAATCGTATTGAATTGAATCGAGTCGAAAAGACTCGAATCAAAAAGACTCGAATCGAATTGAATCAAATCGAAAAGAATCTAATAGAAACCACTCGAACAGAATCAAATCGAAATGATTCAAAATGAATCGAATAGAATAGAATCGAAAAAAATCGAAACGAATCGAAACGAATTGAATCGAAGAGAATCGATTAGAATCGAAATGAAAAGAATCGTATTGAATCGAAAAGAATCAAATCAAATCGAATCGAAAGAATTGAATCAAATCGAAAAGAATCCAATCGAATCGAAAAGAATCGAACTGAATGGAATCAAATCGAAAAGAATCTAATCGAATCGAAAAGAATCGAATCAAATTTAATGGAATCGAAAAGAATCGAATTGAATCGAAAAGAATCGAAATGAAACAAATCAGATCAAATGGAAAAGCATCAAATCGAATTGAAAAGAATCGAATCGAATCGAAATGAATCGAATCAAAAAGACTCGAATCGAAAAGAATCGAATTGAAAACAATCCAATCGAATCGAAAAGACTCGAATCGAATTAAAAATATCAAATCGAATCGAATCGCAAAGATTCGAATTGAAAAGACTCGAATTGAAACGAATCGATTTGAAACGAAAAGAATCGAATCGAATCGAATCGAATTGAAAGAATCGAATTGAATAGAAAAAAATCGAATAGAAAAGAATCGAACCGAAAAGAAAAGAATCAAATTGAATCAGTCGATTAAATTCTAGTCGAATCGAATCAAAAAGAATGAAATCGAGTCGAATCGAATCGAAAAGAATCGAATCGAATCGAAAAGAATCGAAATGTATCTAATCAAAAAGAATCGAGTCGTATCGACTCGAATCGAAAAGAATCCAATTGCATCATCGAATGGAAACTAATCGAATTGAATAGAATCGAAAAGAATCGAATCGAATCAAATCGAAAACAATCAAATTGAATTGATCGAAAAGAATCGAATTGAATCAAATCGAATCGAAATGAAAGAATCGAATCGATTCAAATAGAAAAGAATCGAATCGAAAAGAATCAAATCGACACGAAAAGAATCGAATCGAATCAAAAAGTATCGAATTGATTCGAAAACATTCGAATCGAAAAGAATCGAATTGAAATGAATCCGATCGAAATGAAAAGAATCTACTCGATTCGAATCCAAAAGAATCGAATCCAAAAGAATCGAATCGAATCCAAAAGAATCGAATTGAATTGAATCAAAAGAAATGAATTGAATTGAATCAAAAAGGAACTAATCGCATCAAATCGAAAAAACTCGAATAGAATCAAATCGAATCAAAAAGAATCGAATAGATTCGAATAAAAAAGAATCGAATTGAGGGATCCCTGGGTGGCGCAGCGGTTTAGCGCCTGCCTTTGGCCCAGGGCGCGATCCTGGAGACCCGGGATCGAATCCCACATCGGGCTCCCGGTGCATGGAGCCTGCTTCTCCCTCTGCCTGTGTCTCTGCCTCTCTCACTCTCTCTGTGACTATCATAAAAAAAAGAATCGAATTGAATCGAGTTGAAAAAAATCATAAAGAATCAAATCGAAAAGAATCGAATTCCATGTAACGAAAAGATTCGAATTGAAAAGATTCGAATCGAAACAAAAGAATCGAATCGAATCGACATGAATCAAAAAGAATCGAATCAAAACGAATCGAAAAGAAACAAATCAAGTAGAATCTAAAAGAATCGAATCGAATCAAATCGAAAAAATTCGAATAGAATTGAATCGAAAAGAATCAAAACGAATCGAACCGAAGAGAATCGATTCGAATCAAAATAAAAAGTATCGTATCAAATCGAATCGAAAAGAATCATATCAAATAGAATCGAAAGAATGGAATCAAATCTAAAACAATCGAATCGAATCGAAAAGAATCGGATTGAATGGAATCGAATCGAAAAGAATACAATAGAATAGAATCGAAAGAAATCGAATAGAATCAAATCAAATCAAAAAGAATCGAATCGAATTGATCCTAACCAAAATAAGCGAAATGAATCGACTCGAACCGAAAAAAATCAAATCGAAAAGAATCTAATCTCAACGAAAATCATCGAAATGAATAGAATCGACTTGAATCAAATCGAAAAGAATCGAATGGAATCCAATCGAAAAGAATCAAAGTGATTCGAATCGAAACAAATTGAATCCAATCGAAAAGAATCTAATTGAATCGAATCGAAAAGAATCGAATTCAATCAAAACGAATCGATTCGAATGGAATAGAAAAGAATAGAATGGAATCGAAAAGAATCAAATCGAATCGAAAAGAATCGAATCGAAAAGAATTGAATCGAATCGAAAAGAAACGAATCGAACCGAATCAAAAAGAAAACAATCGAATCGAATCAAATACAAAAGAATCGCTTTGAATAGCATAGAATTGAAAAGAATCGAATCAATCGAATTGAAAACAATCGAATCGAAAAGAATCGAATCAAAAAAGTCGAATCGAAACGAAAACAATCGAATCGAATCGAATCTAAAAGAATCGTATTGAATTGAATCGAGTCAAAAAGACTCGAATCAAAAAGACTCGAATCGAATTGAATCAAATCGAAAAGAATCTAATAGAAACCACTCGAACAGAATCAAATCGAAATGATTCAAAATGAATCGAATAGAATAGAATCGAAAAAAATCGAAACGAATCGAAACGAATCGAAACGAATTGAATCGAAGAGAATCGATTAGAATCGAAATGAAAAGAATCGTATTGAATCGAAAAGAATCAAATCAAATCAAATCGAAAGAAATGAATCAAATCAAAAAGAATCCAATCGAATCGAAAAGAATCGAACTGAATGGAATCAAATCGAAAAGAATCTAATCGAATCGAAAAGAAACGAATCAAATTTAATGGAATCGAAAAGAATCGAATTGAATCGAAAAGAATCGAAATGAAACAAATCAGATCAAATGGAAAAGCATCAAATCGAATTGAAAAGAATCGAATCGAATCGAAATGAATCGAATCAAAAAGACTCGAATCGAAAAGAATCGAATTGAAAAGAATCCAATCGAATCGAAAAGACTCGAATCGAATTAAAAATATCAAATTGAATCGAATCGCAAAGATTCGAATTGAAAAGACTCGAATTGAAACGAATCGATTTGAAATGAAAAGAATCGAATCGAATCGAATCGAATTGAAAGAATCGAATTGAATAGAAAAAAATCGAATAGAAAAGAATCGAACCGAAAAGAAAAGAATCAAATTGAATCAGTCGATTAAATTCTAGTCGAATCGAATCAAAAAGAATGAAATGGAGTCGAATCGAATCGAAAAGAATCGAATCGAATCGAAAAGAATCGAATTGTATCTAATCAAAAAGAATCGAGTCGTATCGACTCGAATCGAAAAGAATCCAATTGCATCATCGAATGGAAACTAATCGAATTGAATAGAATCGAAAAGAATCGAATCGAATCAAATCGAAAACAATCAAATTGAATTGATCGACAAGAATCGAATTGAATCAAATCGAATCGAAATGAAAAGAATCGAATCGATTCAAATAGAAAAGAATCGAATCGAAAAGAATCAAATCGACACGAAAAGAATCGAATCGAATCAAAAAGTATCGAATTGATTCGAAAACATTCGAATCGAAAAGAATCGAATTGAAATGAATCCGATCGAAATGAAAAGAATCTACTCGATTCGAATCCAAAAGAATCGAATCCAAAAGAATCGAATCGAATCCAAAAGAATCGAATTGAATTGAATCAAAAGAAATGAATTGAATCAAAAAGAACTAATCGAATCAAATCGAAAAAAATCGAATAGAATCAAATCGAATCAAAAAGAATCGAATAGATTCGAATAAAAAAGAATCGAATTGAGGGATCCCTGGGTGGCGCAGCGGTTTAGCGCCTGCCTTTGGCCCAGGGCGCGATCCTGGAGACCCGGGATCGAATCCCACATCGGGCTCCCGGTGCATGGAGCCTGCTTCTCCCTCTGCCTGTGTCTCTGCCTCTCTCACTCTCTCTGTGACTATCATAAAAAAAAGAATCGAATTGAATCGAGTTGAAAAAAATCATAAAGAATCAAATCGAAAAGAATCGAATTCCATGTAACGAAAAGATTCGAATTGAAAAGATTCGAATTGAAACAAAAGAATCGAATCGAATCGACATGAATCAAAAAGAATCGAATCAAAACGAATCGAAAAGAAACAAATCAAGTAGAATCTAAAAGAATCGAATCGAATCAAATCGAAAAAATTCGAATAGAATTGAATCGAAAAGAATCAAAACGAATCGAACCGAAGAGAATCGATTCGAATCAAAATAAAAAGTATGGTATCAAATCGAATCGAAAAGAATCATATCAAATAGAATCGAAAGAATGGAATCAAATCTAAAACAATCGAATCGAATAGAAAAGAATCGGATTGAATGGAATCGAATCGAAAAGAACACAATAGAATAGAATCGAAAGAAATCGAATAGAATCAAATCAAATCAAAAGAATCGAATTGAATTGATCCTAACCAAAATAAGCGAAATGAATCGACTCGAACCGAAAAAAATCAAATCGAAAAGAATCTAATCTCAACGAAAATCATCGAAATGAATAGAATCGAATTGAATCAAATCGAAAAGAATCGAATGGAATCCAAACGAAAAGAATCAAAGTGATTCGAATCGAAACAAATTGAATCCAATCGAAAAGAATCTAATTGAATCGAATCGAAAAGAATCGAATTCAATCAAAACGAATCGATTCGAATGGAATAGAAAAGAATAGAATCGAATCGAAAAGAATCAAATCGAATCGAAAAGAATCGAATCGAAAAGAATTGAATCGAATCGAAAAGAAACGAATCGAACCGAATCAAAAAGAAAACAATCGAATCGAATCAAATACAAAAGAATCGCTTTGAATAGCATAGAATTGAAAAGAATTGAATCAATCGAATTGAAAACAATCGAATCGAAAAGAATCGAATCAAAAAAAGTCGAATCGAAACGAAAACAATCGAATCGAATCGAATCTAAAAGAATCGTATTGAATTGAATCGAGTCGAAAAGACTCGAATCAAAAAGACTCGAATCGAATTGAATCAAATCGAAAAGAATCTAATAGAAACCACTCGAACAGAATCAAATCGAAATGATTCAAAATGAATCGAATAGAATAGAATCGAAAAAAATCGAAACGAATCGAAACGAATTGAATCGAAGAGAATCGATTAGAATCGAAATGAAAAGAATCGTATTGAATCGAAAAGAATCAAATCAAATCGAATCGAAAGAATTGAATCAAATCGAAAAGAATCCAATCGAATCGAAAAGAATCGAACTGAATGGAATCAAATCGAAAAGAATCTAATCGAATCGAAAAGAATCGAATCAAATTTAATGGAATCGAAAAGAATCGAATTGAATCGAAAAGAATCGAAATGAAACAAATCAGATCAAATGGAAAAGCATCAAATCGAATTGAAAAGAATCGAATCGAATCGAAATGAATCGAATCAAAAAGACTCGAATCGAAAAGAATCGAATTGAAAACAATCCAATCGAATCGAAAAGACTCGAATCGAATTAAAAATATCAAATCGAATCGAATCGCAAAGATTCGAATTGAAAAGACTCGAATTGAAACGAATCGATTTGAAATGAAAAGAATCGAATCGAATCGAATCGAATTGAAAGAATCGAATTGAATAGAAAAAAATCGAATAGAAAAGAATCGAACCGAAAAGAAAAGAATCAAATTGAATCAGTCGATTAAATTCTAGTCGAATCGAATCAAAAAGAATGAAATCGAGTCGAATCGAATCGAAAAGAATCGAATCGAATCGAAAAGAATCGAATTGTATCTAATCAAAAAGAATCGAGTCGTATCGACTCGAATCGAAAAGAATCCAATTGCATCATCGAATGGAAACTAATCGAATTGAATAGAATCGAAAAGAATCGAATCGAATCAAATCGAAAACAATCAAATTGAATTGATCGACAAGAATCGAATTGAATCAAATCGAATCGAAATGAAAGAATCGAATCGATTCAAATAGAAAAGAATCGAATCGAAAAGAATCAAATCGACATGAAAAGAATCGAATCGAATCAAAAAGTATCGAATTGATTCGAAAACATTCGAATCGAAAAGAATCGAATTGAAATGAATCCGATCGAAATGTAAAGAATCTACTCGATTCGAATCCAAAAGAATCGAATCCAAAAGAATCGAATCGAATCCAAAAGAATCGAATTGAATTGAATCAAAAGAAATGAATTGAATTGAATCAAAAAGGAACTAATCGCATCAAATCGAAAAAACTCGAATAGAATCAAATCGAATCAAAAAGAATCGAATAGATTCGAATAAAAAAGAATCGAATTGAGGGATCCCTGGGTGGCGCAGCGGTTTAGCGCCTGCCTTTGGCCCAGGGCGCGATCCTGGAGACCCGGGATCGAATCCCACATCGGGCTCCCGGTGCATGGAGCCTGCTTCTCCCTCTGCCTGTGTCTCTGCCTCTCTCACTCTCTCTGTGACTATCATAAAAAAAAGAATCGAATTGAATCGAGTTGAAAAAAATCATAAAGAATCAAATCGAAAAGAATCGAATTCCATGTAACGAAAAGATTCGAATTGAAAAGATTCGAATCGAAACAAAAGAATCGAATCGAATCGACATGAATCAAAAAGAATCGAATCAAAACGAATCGAAAAGAAACAAATCAAGTAGAATCTAAAAGAATCGAATCGAATCAAATCGAAAAAATTCGAATAGAATTGAATCGAAAAGAATCAAAACGAATCGAACCGAAGAGAATCGATTCGAATCAAAATAAAAAGTATCGTATCAAATCGAATCGAAAAGAATCATATCAAATAGAATCGAAAGAATGGAATCAAATCTAAAACAATCGAATCGAATCGAAAAGAATCGGATTGAATGGAATCGAATCGAAAAGAATACAATAGAATAGAATCGAAAGAAATCGAATAGAATCAAATCAAATCAAAAAGAATCGAATCGAATTGATCCTAACCAAAATAAGCGAAATGAATCGACTCGAACCGAAAAAAATCAAATCGAAAAGAATCTAATCTCAACGAAAATAATCGAAATGAATAGAATCGAATTGAATCAAATCGAAAAGAATCGAATGGAATCCAATCGAAAAGAATCAAAGTGATTCGAATCGAAACAAATTGAATCCAATCGAAAAGAATCTAATTGAATCGAATCGAAAAGAATCGAATTCAATCAAAACGAATCGATTCGAATGGAATAGAAAAGAATAGAATCGAATCGAGAAGAATCAAATCGAATCGAAAAGAATCGAATCGAAAAGAATTGAATCGAATCGAAAAGAAACGAATCGAACCGAATCAAAAAGAAAACAATCGAATCGAATCAAATACAAAAGAATCGCTTTGAATAGCATAGAATTGAAAAGAATCGAATCAATCGAATTGAAAACAATCGAATCGAAAAGAATCGAATCAAAAAAGTCGAATCGAAACGAAAACAATCGAATCGAATCGAATCTAAAAGAATCGTATTGAATTGAATCGAGTCGAAAAGACTCGAATCAAAAAGACTCGAATCGAATTGAATCAAATCGAAAAGAATCTAATAGAAACCACTCGAACAGAATCAAATCGAAATGATTCAAAATGAATCGAATAGAATAGAATCGAAAAAAATCGAAACGAATCGAAACGAATCGAAACGAATTGAATCGAAGAGAATCGATTAGAATCGAAATGAAAAGAATCGTATTGAATCGAAAAGAATCAAATCAAATCAAATCGAAAGAAATGAATCAAATCAAAAAGAATCCAATCGAATCGAAAAGATTCGAACTGAATGGAATCAAATCGAAAAGAATCTAATCGAATCGAAAAGAATCGAATCAAATTTAATGGAATCGAAAAGAATCGAATTGAATCGAAAAGAATCGAAATGAAACAAATCAGATCAAATGGAAAAGCATCAAATCGAATTGAAAAGAATCGAATCGAATCGAAATGAATCGAATCAAAAAGACTCGAATCGAAAAGAATCGAATTGAAAAGAATCCAATCGAATCGAAAAGACTCGAATCGAATTAAAAATATCAAATCGAATCGAATCGCAAAGATTCGAATTGAAAAGACTCGAATTGAAACGAATCGATTTGAAACGAAAAGAATCGAATCGAATCGAATCGAATTGAAAGAATCGAATTGAATAGAAAAAAATCGAATAGAAAAGAATCGAACCGAAAAGAAAAGAATCAAATTGAATCAGTCGATTAAATTCTAGTCGAATCGAATCAAAAAGAATGAAATCGAGTCGAATCGAATCGAAAAGAATCGAATCGAATCGAAAAGAATCGAATTGTATCTAATCAAAAAGAATCGAGTCGTATCGACTCGAATCGAAAAGAATCCAATTGCATCATCGAATGGAAACTAATCGAATTGAATAGAATCGAAAAGAATCGAATCGAATCAAATCGAAAACAATCAAATTGAATTGATCGACAAGAATCGAATTGAATCAAATCGAATCGAAATGAAAGAATCGAATCGATTCAAATAGAAAAGAATCGAATCGAAAAGAATCAAATCGACACGAAAAGAATCGAATCGAATCAAAAAGTATCGAATTGATTCGAAAACATTCGAATCGAAAAGAATCGAATTGAAATGAATCCGATCGAAATGAAAAGAATCTACTCGATTCGAATCCAAAAGAATCG
The DNA here is from genome assembly GCF_053574225.1 of Canis aureus. Lineage (NCBI taxonomy): Eukaryota > Metazoa > Chordata > Mammalia > Carnivora > Canidae > Canis > Canis aureus. The sequence continues at coordinate 1,303,233 of NW_027554429.1, forward strand.
AATCCAAAAGAATCGAATCGAATCCAAAAGAATCGAATTGAATTGAATCAAAAGAAATGAATTGAATTGAATCAAAAAGGAACTAATCGCATCAAATCGAAAAAACTCGAATAGAATCAAATCGAATCAAAAAGAATCGAATAGATTCGAATAAAAAAGAATCGAATTGAGGGATCCCTGGGTGGCGCAGCGGTTTAGCGCCTGCCTTTGGCCCAGGGCGCGATCCTGGAGACCCGGGATCGAATCCCACATCGGGCTCCCGGTGCATGGAGCCTGCTTCTCCCTCTGCCTGTGTCTCTGCCTCTCTCACTCTCTCTGTGACTATCATAAAAAAAAGAATCGAATTGAATCGAGTTGAAAAAAATCATAAAGAATCAAATCGAAAAGAATCGAATTCCATGTAACGAAAAGATTCGAATTGAAAAGATTCGAATCGAAACAAAAGAATCGAATCGAATCGACATGAATCAAAAAGAATCGAATCAAAACGAATCGAAAAGAAACAAATCAAGTAGAATCTAAAAGAATCGAATCGAATCAAATCGAAAAAATTCGAATAGAATTGAATCGAAAAGAATCAAAACGAATCGAACCGAAGAGAATCGATTCGAATCAAAATAAAAAGTATCGTATCAAATCGAATCGAAAAGAATCATATCAAATAGAATCGAAAGAATGGAATCAAATCTAAAACAATCGAATCGAATCGAAAAGAATCGGATTGAATGGAATCGAATCGAAAAGAATACAATAGAATAGAATCGAAAGAAATCGAATAGAATCAAATCAAATCAAAAAGAATCGAATCGAATTGATCCTAACCAAAATAAGCGAAATGAATCGACTCGAACCGAAAAAAATCAAATCGAAAAGAATCTAATCTCAACGAAAATCATCGAAATGAATAGAATCGAATTGAATCAAATCGAAAAGAATCGAATGGAATCCAATCGAAAAGAATCAAAGTGATTCGAATCGAAACAAATTGAATCCAATCGAAAAGAATCTAATTGAATCGAATCGAAAAGAATCGAATTCAATCAAAACAAATCGATTCGAATGGAATAGAAAAGAATAGAATCGAATCGAAAAGAATCAAATCGAATCGAAAAGAATCGAATCGAAAAGAATTGAATCGAATCGAAAAGAAACGAATCGAACCGAATCAAAAAGAAAACAATCGAATCGAATCAAATACAAAAGAATCGCTTTGAATAGCATAGAATTGAAAAGAATTGAATCAATCGAATTGAAAACAATCGAATCGAAAAGAATCGAATCAAAAAAGTCGAATCGAAACGAAAACAATCGAATCGAATCGAATCTAAAAGAATCGTATTGAATTGAATCGAGTCGAAAAGACTCGAATCAAAAAGACTCGAATCGAATTGAATCAAATCGAAAAGAATCTAATAGAAACCACTCGAACAGAATCAAATCGAAATGATTCAAAATGAATCGAATAGAATAGAATCGAAAAAAATCGAAACGAATCGAAACGAATCGAAACGAATTGAATCGAAGAGAATCGATTAGAATCGAAATGAAAAGAATCGTATTGAATCGAAAAGAATCAAATCAAATCAAATCGAAAGAAATGAATCAAATCAAAAAGAATCCAATCGAATCGAAAAGAATCGAACTGAATGGAATCAAATCGAAAAGAATCTAATCGAATCGAAAAGAAACGAATCAAATTTAATGGAATCGAAAAGAATCGAATTGAATCGAAAAGAATCGAAATGAAACAAATCAGATCAAATGGAAAAGCATCAAATCGAATTGAAAAGAATCGAATCGAATCGAAATGAATCGAATCAAAAAGACTCGAATCGAAAAGAATCGAATTGAAAAGAATCCAATCGAATCGAAAAGACTCGAATCGAATTAAAAATATCAAATCGAATCGAATCGCAAAGATTCGAATTGAAAAGACTCGAATTGAAACGAATCGATTTGAAACGAAAAGAATCGAATCGAATCGAATCGAATTGAAAGAATCGAATTGAATAGAAAAAAATCGAATAGAAAAGAATCGAACCGAAAAGAAAAGAATCAAATTGAATCAGTCGATTAAATTCTAGTCGAATCGAATCAAAAAGAATGAAATCGAGTCGAATCGAATCGAAAAGAATCGAATCGAATCGAAAAGAATCGAATTGTATCTAATCAAAAAGAATCGAGTCGTATCGACTCGAATCGAAAAGAATCCAATTGCATCATCGAATGGAAACTAATCGAATTGAATAGAATCGAAAAGAATCGAATCGAATCAAATCGAAAACAATCAAATTGAATTGATCGAAAAGAATCGAATTGAATCAAATCGAATCGAAATGAAAGAATCGAATCGATTCAAATAGAAAAGAATCGAATCGAAAAGAATCAAATCGACACGAAAAGAATCGAATCGAATCAAAAAGTATCGAATTGATTCGAAAACATTCGAATCGAAAAGAATCGAATTGAAATGAATCCGATCGAAATGAAAAGAATCTACTCGATTCGAATCCAAAAGAATCGAATCCAAAAGAATCGAATCGAATCCAAAAGAATCGAATTGAATTGAATCAAAAGAAATGAATTGAATTGAATCAAAAAGGAACTAATCGAATCAAATCGGAAAAACTCGAATAGAATCAAATCGAATCAAAAAGAATCGAATAGATTCGAATCAAAAAGAATCGAATTGAGGGATCCCTGGGTGGCGCAGCGGTTTAGCGCCTGCCTTTGGCCCAGGGCGCGATCCTGGAGACCCGGGATCGAATCCCACATCGGGCTCCCGGTGCATGGAGCCTGCTTCTCCCTCTGCCTGTGTCTCTGCCTCTCTCACTCTCTCTGTGACTATCATAAAAAAAAGAATCGAATTGAATCGAGTTGAAAAAAATCATAAAGAATCAAATCGAAAAGAATCGAATTCCATGTAACGAAAAGATTCGAATTGAAAACATTCGAATCGAAACAAAAGAATCGAATCGAATCGACATGAATCAAAAAGAATCGAATCAAAACGAATCGAAAAGAAACAAATCAAGTAGAATCTAAAAGAATCGAATCGAATCAAATCGAAAAAAATTCGAATAGATTGAATTGAAAAGAATCAAAACGAATCGAACCGAAGAGAATCGATTCGAATCAAAATAAAAAGTATCGTATCAAATCGAATCGAAAAGAATCATATCAAATAGAATCGAAAGAATGGAATCAAATCTAAAACAATCGAATCGAATCGAAAAGAATCGGATTGAATGGAATCGAATCGAAAAGAATACAATAGAATAGAATCGAAAGAAATCGAATAGAATCAAATCAAATCAAAAAGAATCGAATCGAATTGATCCTAACCAAAATAAGCGAAATGAATCGACTCGAACCGAAAAAAATCAAATCGAAAAGAATCTAATCTCAACGAAAATAATCGAAATGAATAGAATCGAATTGAATCAAATCGAAAAGAATCGAATGGAATCCAATCGAAAAGAATCAAAGTGATTCGAATCGAAACAAATTGAATCCAATCGAAAAGAATCTAATTGAATCGAATCGAAAAGAATCGAATTCAATCAAAACAAATCGATTCGAATGGAATAGAAAAGAATAGAATCGAATCGAAAAGAATCAAATCGAATCGAAAAGAATCGAATCGAAAAGAATTGAATCGAATCGAAAAGAAACGAATCGAACCGAATCAAAAAGAAAACAATCGAATCGAATCAAATACAAAAGAATCGCTTTGAATAGCATAGAATTGAAAAGAATTGAATCAATCGAATTGAAAACAATCGAATCGAAAAGAATCGAATCAAAAAAGTCGAATCGAAACGAAAACAATCGAATCGAATCGAATCTAAAAGAATCGTATTGAATTGAATCGAGTCGAAAAGACTCGAATCAAAAAGACTCGAATCGAATTGAATCAAATCGAAAAGAATCTAATAGAAACCACTCGAACAGAATCAAATCAAAATGATTCAAAATGAATCGAATAGAATAGAATCGAAAAAAATCGAAACGAATCGAAACGAATCGAAACGAATTGAATCGAAGAGAATCGATTAGAATCGAAATGAAAAGAATCGTATTGAATCGAAAAGAATCAAATCAAATCAAATCGAAAGAAATGAATCAAATCAAAAAGAATCCAATCGAATCGAAAAGAATCGAACTGAATGGAATCAAATCGAAAAGAATCTAATCGAATCGAAAAGAAACGAATCAAATTTAATGGAATCGAAAAGAATCGAATTGAATCGAAAAGAATCGAAATGAAACAAATCAGATCAAATGGAAAAGCATCAAATCGAATTGAAAAGAATCGAATCGAATCGAAATGAATCGAATCAAAAAGACTCGAATCGAAAAGAATCGAATTGAAAGAATCCAATCGAATCGAAAAGACTCGAATCGAATTAAAAATATCAAATCGAATCGAATCGCAAAGATTCGAATTGAAAAGACTCGAATTGAAACGAATCGATTTGAAACGAAAAGAATCGAATCGAATCGAATCGAATTGAAAGAATCGAATTGAATAGAAAAAAATCGAATAGAAAAGAATCGAACCGAAAAGAAAAGAATCAAATTGAATCAGTCGATTAAATTCTAGTCGAATCGAATCAAAAAGAATGAAATCGAGTCGAATCGAATCGAAAAGAATCGAATCGAATCGAAAAGAATCGAATTGTATCTAATCAAAAAGAATCGAGTCGTATCGACTCGAATCGAAAAGAATCCAATTGCATCATCGAATGGAAACTAATCGAATTGAATAGAATAGAAAATAATCGAATCGAATCAAATCGAAAATAATCAAATTGAATTGATCGAAAAAAATCGAATTGAATCAAATCGAATCGAAATGAAAGAATCGAATCGATTCAAATAGAAAAGAATCGAATCGAAAAGAATCAAATCGACACGAAAAGAATCGAATCGAATCAAAAAGTATCGAATTGATTCGAAAACATTCGAATCGAAAAGAATCGAATTGAAATGAATCCGATCGAAATGAAAAGAATCTACTCGATTCGAATCCAAAAGAATCGAATCCAAAAGAATCGAATCGAATCCAAAAGAATCGAATTGAATTGAATCAAAAGAAATGAATTGAATTGAATCAAAAAGGAACTAATCGAATCAAATCGGAAAAACTCGAATAGAATCAAATCGAATCAAAAAGAATCGAATAGATTCGAATAAAAAAGAATCGAATTGAGGGATCCCTGGGTGGCGCAGCGGTTTAGCGCCTGCCTTTGGCCCAGGGCGCGATCCTGGAGACCCGGGATCGAATCCCACATCGGGCTCCCGGTGCATGGAGCCTGCTTCTCCCTCTGCCTGTGTCTCTGCCTCTCTCACTCTCTCTGTGACTATCATAAAAAAAAGAATCGAATTGAATCGAGTTGAAAAAAATCATAAAGAATCAAATCGAAAAGAATCGAATTCCATGTAACGAAAAGATTCGAATTGAAAAGATTCGAATCGAAACAAAAGAATCGAATCGAATCGACATGAATCAAAAAGAATCGAATCAAAACGAATCGAAAAGAAACAAATCAAGTAGAATCTAAAAGAATCGAATCGAATCAAATCGAAACAATTCGAATAGAATTGAAGCGAAAAGAATCAAAACGAATCGAACCGAAGAGAATCGATTCGAATCAAAATAAAAAGTATCGTATCAAATCGAATCGAAAAGAATCATATCAAATAGAATCGAAAGAATGGAATCAAATCTAAAACAATCGAATCGAATCGAAAAGAATCGGATTGAATGGAATCGAATCGAAAAAAATACAATAGAATAGAATCGAAAGAAATCGAATAGAATCAAATCAAATCAAAAAGAATCGAATCGAATTGATCCTAACCAAAATAAGCGAAATGAATCGACTCGAATCGAAAAAAATCAAATCGAAAAGAATCTAATCTCAACGAAAATCATCGAAATGAATAGAATCGAATTGAATCAAACCGAAAAGAATCGAATGGAATCCAATCGAAAAGAATCAAAGTGATTCGAATCGAAACAAATTGAATCCAATCGAAAAGAATCTAATTGAATCGAATCGAAAAGAATCGAATTCAATCAAAACGAATCGATTCGAATGGAATAGAAAAGAATAGAATCGAATCGAAAAGAATCAAATCGAATCGAAAAGAATCGAATCGAAAAGAATTGAATCGAATCGAAAAGAAACGAATCGAACCGAATCAAAAAGAAAACAATCGAATCGAATCAAATACAAAAGAATCGCTTTGAATAGCATAGAATTGAAAAGAATTGAATCAATCGAATTGAAAACAATCGAATCGAAAAGAATCGAATCAAAAAAGTCGAATCGAAACGAAAACAATCGAATCGAATCGAATCTAAAAGAATCGTATTGAATTGAATCGAGTCGAAAAGACTCGAATCAAAAAGACTCGAATCGAATTGAATCAAATCGAAAAGAATGTAATAGAAACCACTCGAACAGAATCAAGTCGAAATGATTCAAAATGAATCGAATAGAATAGAATCGAAAAAAATCGAAACGAATCGAAACGAATCGAAACGAATTGAATCGAAGAGAATCGATTAGAATCGAAATGAAAAGAATCGTATTGAATCGAAAAGAAACAAATCAAATCAAATCGAAAGAAATGAATCAAATCAAAAAGAATCCAATCGAATCGAAAAGAATCGAACTGAATGGAATCAAATCGAAAAGAATCTAATCGAATCGAAAAGAATCGAATCAAATTTAATGGAATCGAAAAGAATCGAATTGAATCGAAAAGAATCGAAATGAAACAAATCAGATCAAATGGAAAAGCATCAAATCGAATTGAAAAGAATCGAATCGAATCGAAATGAATCGAATCAAAAAGACTCGAATCGAAAAGAATCGAATTGAAAAGAATCCAATCGAATCGAAAAGACTCGAATCGAATTAAAAATATCAAATCAAATCGAATCGCAAAGATTCGAATTGAAAAGACTCGAATTGAAACGAATCGATTTGAAACGAAAAGAATCGAATCGAATCGAATCGAATTGAAAGAATCGAATTGAATAGAAAAAAATCGAATAGAAAAGAATCGAACCGAAAAGAAAAGAATCAAATTGAATCAGTCGATTAAATTCTAGTCGAATCGAATCAAAAAGAATGAAATGGAGTCGAATCGAATCGAAAAGAATCGAATCGAATCGAAAAGAATCGAATTGTATCTAATCAAAAAGAATCGAGTCGTATCGACTCGAATCGAAAAGAATCCAATTGCATCATCGAATGGAAACTAATCGAATTGAATAGAATCGAAAAGAATCGAATCGAATCAAATCGAAAACAATCAAATTGAATTGATCGAAAAGAATCGAATTGAATCAAATCGAATCGAAATGAAAAGAATCGAATCGATTCAAATAGAAAAGAATCGAATCGAAAAGAATCAAATTGACACGAAAAGAATCGAATCGAATCAAAAAGTATCGAATTGATTCGAAAACATTCGAATCGAAAAGAATCGAATTGAAATGAATCCGATCGAAATGAAAAGAATCTACTCGATTCGAATCCAAAAGAATCGAATCCAAAAGAATCGAATCGAATCCAAAAGAATCGAATTGAATTGAATCAAAAGAAATGAATTGAATCAAAAAGAACTAATCGAATCAAATCGAAAAAAATCGAATAGAATCAAATCGAATCAAAAAGAATCGAATAGATTCGAATAAAAAAGAATCGAATTGAGGGATCCCTGGGTGGCACAGCGGTTTAGCGCCTGCCTTTGGCCCAGGGCGCGATCCTGGAGACCCGGGATCGAATCCCACATCGGGCTCCCGGTGCATGGAGCCTGCTTCTCCCTCTGCCTGTGTCTCTGCCTCTCTCACTCTCTCTGTGACTATCATAAAAAAAAGAATCGAATTGAATCGAGTTGAAAAAAATCATAAAGAATCAAATCGAAAAGAATCGAATTCCATGTAACGAAAAGATTCGAATTGAAAAGATTCGAATCGAAACAAAAGAATCGAATCGAATCGACATGAATCAAAAAGAATCGAATCAAAACGAATCGAAAAGAAACAAATCAAGTAGAATCTAAAAGAATCGAATCGAATCAAATCGAAAAAATTCGAATAGAATTGAATCGAAAAGAATCAAAACGAATCGAACCGAAGAGAATCGATTCGAATCAAAATAAAAAGTATTGTATCAAATCGAATCGAAAAGAATCATATCAAATAGAATCGAAAGAATGGAATCAAATCTAAAACAATCGAATCGAATCGAAAAGAATCGGATTGAATGGAATCGAATCGAAAAGAATACAATAGAATAGAATCGAAAGAAATCGAATAGAATCAAATCAAATCAAAAAGAATCGAATCGAATTGATCCTAACCAAAATAAGCGAAATGAATCGACTCGAACCGAAAAAAATCAAATCGAAAAGAATCTAATCTCAACGAAAATAATCGAAATGAATAGAATCGAATTGAATCAAATCGAAAAGAATCGAATGGAATCCAATCGAAAAGAATCAAAGTGATTCGAATCGAAACAAATTGAATCCAATCGAAAAGAATCTAATTGAATCGAATCGAAAAGAATCGAATTCAATCAAAACAAATCGATTCGAATGGAATAGAAAAGAATAGAATCGAATCGAAAAGAATCAAATCGAATCGAAAAGAATCGAATCGAAAAGAATTGAATCGAATCGAAAAGAAACGAATCGAACCGAATCAAAAAGAAAACAATCGAATCGAATCAAATACAAAAGAATCGCTTTGAATAGCATAGAATTGAAAAGAATTGAATCAATCGAATTGAAAACAATCGAATCGAAAAGAATCGAATCAAAAAAGTCGAATCGAAACGAAAACAATCGAATCGAATCGAATCTAAAAGAATCGTATTGAATTGAATCGAGTCGAAAAGACTCGAATCAAAAAGACTCGAATCGAATTGAATCAAATCGAAAAGAATGTAATAGAAACCACTCGAACAGAATCAAGTCGAAATGATTCAAAATGAATCGAATAGAATAGAATCGAAAAAAATCGAAACGAATCGAAACGAATCGAAACGAATTGAATCGAAGAGAATCGATTAGAATCGAAATGAAAAGAATCGTATTGAATCGAAAAGAAACAAATCAAATCAAATCGAAAGAAATGAATCAAATCAAAAAGAATCCAATCGAATCGAAAAGAATCGAACTGAATGGAATCAAATCGAAAAGAATCTAATCGAATCGAAAAGAATCGAATCAAATTTAATGGAATCGAAAAGAATCGAATTGAATCGAAAAGAATCGAAATGAAACAAATCAGATCAAATGGAAAAGCATCAAATCGAATTGAAAAGAATCGAATCGAATCGAAATGAATCGAATCAAAAAGACTCGAATCGAAAAGAATCGAATTGAAAAGAATCCAATCGAATCGAAAAGACTCGAATCGAATTAAAAATATCAAATCAAATCGAATCGCAAAGATTCGAATTGAAAAGACTCGAATTGAAACGAATCGATTTGAAACGAAAAGAATCGAATCGAATCGAATCGAATTGAAAGAATCGAATTGAATAGAAAAAAATCGAATAGAAAAGAATCGAACCGAAAAGAAAAGAATCAAATTGAATCAGTCGATTAAATTCTAGTCGAATCGAATCAAAAAGAATGAAATGGAGTCGAATCGAATCGAAAAGAATCGAATCGAATCGAAAAGAATCGAATTGTATCTAATCAAAAAGAATCGAATCGTATCGACTCGAATCGAAAAGAATCCAATTGCATCATCGAATGGAAACTAATCGAATTGAATAGAATCGAAAAGAATCGAATCGAATCAAATCGAAAACAATCAAATTGAATTGATCGAAAAGAATCGAATTGAATCAAATCGAATCGAAATGAAAGAATCGAATCGATTCAAATAGAAAAGAATCGAATCGAAAAGAATCAAATCGACACGAAAAGAATCGAATCGAATCAAAAAGTATCGAATTGATTCGAAAACATTCGAATCGAAAAGAATCGAATTGAAATGAATCCGATCGAAATGAAAAGAATCTACTCGATTCGAATCCAAAAGAATCGAATCGAATCCAAAAGAATCGAATTGAATTGAATCAAAAGAAATGAATTGAATTGAATCAAAAAGGAACTAATCGAATCAAATCGGAAAAACTCGAATAGAATCAAATCGAATCAAAAAGAATCGAATAGATTCGAATAAAAAAGAATCGAATTGAGGGATCCCTGGGTGGCGCAGCGGTTTAGCGCCTGCCTTTGGCCCAGGGCGCGATCCTGGAGACCCGGGATCGAATCCCACATCGGGCTCCCGGTGCATGGAGCCTGCTTCTCCCTCTGCCTGTGTCTCTGCCTCTCTCACTCTCTCTGTGACTATCATAAAAAAAAGAATCGAATTGAATCGAGTTGAAAAAAATCATAAAGAATCAAATCGAAAAGAATCGAATTCCATGTAACGAAAAGATTCGAATTGAAAAGATTCGAATCGAAACAAAAGAATCGAATCGAATCGACATGAATCAAAAAGAATCGAATCAAAACGAATCGAAAAGAAACAAATCAAGTAGAATCTAAAAGAATCGAATCGAATCAAATCGAAACAATTCGAATAGAATTGAAGCGAAAAGAATCAAAACGAATCGAACCGAAGAGAATCGATTCGAATCAAAATAAAAAGTATCGTATCAAATCGAATCGAAAAGAATCATATCAAATAGAATCGAAAGAATGGAATCAAATCTAAAACAATCGAATCGAATCGAAAAGAATCGGATTGAATGGAATCGAATCGAAAAAAATACAATAGAATAGAATCGAAAGAAATCGAATAGAATCAAATCAAATCAAAAAGAATCGAATCGAATTGATCCTAACCAAAATAAGCGAAATGAATCGACTCGAACCGAAAAAAATCAAATCGAAAAGAATCTAATCTCAACGAAAATCATCGAAATGAATAGAATCGAATTGAATCAAACCGAAAAGAATCGAATGGAATCCAATCGAAAAGAATCAAAGTGATTCGAATCGAAACAAATTGAATCCAATCGAAAAGAATCTAATTGAATCGAATCGAAAAGAATCGAATTCAATCAAAACGAATCGATTCGAATGGAATAGAAAAGAATAGAATCGAATCGAAAAGAATCAAATCGAATCGAAAAGAATCGAATCGAAAAGAATTGAATCGAATCGAAAAGAAACGAATCGAACCGAATCAAAAAGAAAACAATCGAATCGAATCAAATACAAAAGAATCGCTTTGAATAGCATAGAATTGAAAAGAATTGAATCAATCGAATTGAAAACAATCGAATCGAAAAGAATCGAATCAAAAAAGTCGAATCGAAACGAAAACAATCGAATCGAATCGAATCTAAAAGAATCGTATTGAATTGAATCGAGTCGAAAAGACTCGAATCAAAAAGACTCGAATCGAATTGAATCAAATCGAAAAGAATGTAATAGAAACCACTCGAACAGAATCAAGTCGAAATGATTCAAAATGAATCGAATAGAATAGAATCGAAAAAAATCGAAACGAATCGAAACGAATCGAAACGAATTGAATCGAAGAGAATCGATTAGAATCGAAATGAAAAGAATCGTATTGAATCGAAAAGAAACAAATCAAATCAAATCGAAAGAAATGAATCAAATCAAAAAGAATCCAATCGAATCGAAAAGAATCGAACTGAATGGAATCAAATCGAAAAGAATCTAATCGAATCGAAAAGAATCGAATCAAATTTAATGGAATCGAAAAGAATCGAATTGAATCGAAAAGAATCGAAATGAAACAAATCAGATCAAATGGAAAAGCATCAAATCGAATTGAAAAGAATCGAATCGAATCGAAATGAATCGAATCAAAAAGACTCGAATCGAAAAGAATCGAATTGAAAAGAATCCAATCGAATCGAAAAGACTCGAATCGAATTAAAAATATCAAATCAAATCGAATCGCAAAGATTCGAATTGAAAAGACTCGAATTGAAACGAATCGATTTGAAACGAAAAGAATCGAATCGAATCGAATCGAATTGAAAGAATCGAATTGAATAGAAAAAAATCGAATAGAAAAGAATCGAACCGAAAAGAAAAGAATCAAATTGAATCAGTCGATTAAATTCTAGTCGAATCGAATCAAAAAGAATGAAATGGAGTCGAATCGAATCGAAAAGAATCGAATCGAATCGAAAAGAATCGAATTGTATCTAATCAAAAAGAATCGAATCGTATCGACTCGAATCGAAAAGAATCCAATTGCATCATCGAATGGAAACTAATCGAATTGAATAGAATCGAAAAGAATCGAATCGAATCAAATCGAAAACAATCAAATTGAATTGATCGAAAAGAATCGAATTGAATCAAATCGAATCGAAATGAAAAGAATCGAATCGATTCAAATAGAAAAGAATCGAATCGAAAAGAATCAAATTGACACGAAAAGAATCGAATCGAATCAAAAAGTATCGAATTGATTCGAAAACATTCGAATCGAAAAGAATCGAATTGAAATGAATCCGATCGAAATGAAAAGAATCTACTCGATTCGAATCCAAAAGAATCGAATCCAAAAGAATCGAATCGAATCCAAAAGAATCGAATTGAATTGAATCAAAAGAAATGAATTGAATCAAAAAGAACTAATCGAATCAAATCGAAAAAAATCGAATAGAATCAAATCGAATCAAAAAGAATCGAATAGACTCGAATAAAAAAGAATCGAATTGAGGGATCCCTGGGTGGCGCAGCGGTTTAGCGCCTGCCTTTGGCCCAGGGCGCGATCCTGGAGACCCGGGATCGAATCCCACATCGGGCTCCCGGTGCATGGAGCCTGCTTCTCCCTCTGCCTGTGTCTCTGCCTCTCTCACTCTCTCTGTGACTATCATAAAAAAAAGAATCGAATTGAATCGAGTTGAAAAAAATCATAAAGAATCAAATCGAAAAGAATCGAATTCCATGTAACGAAAAGATTCGAATTGAAAAGATTCGAATCGAAACAAAAGAATCGAATCGAATCGACATGAATCAAAAAGAATCGAATCAAAACGAATCGAAAAGAAACAAATCAAGTAGAATCTAAAAGAATCGAATCGAATCAAATCGAAAAAATTCGAATAGAATTGAATCGAAAAGAATCAAAACGAATCGAACCGAAGAGAATCGATTCGAATCAAAATAAAAAGTATTGTATCAAATCGAATCGAAAAGAATCATATCAAATAGAATCGAAAGAATGGAATCAAATCTAAAACAATCGAATCGAATCGAAAAGAATCGGATTGAATGGAATCGAATCGAAAAGAATACAATAGAATAGAATCGAAAGATATCGAATAGAATCAAATCAAATCAAAAAGAATCGAATCGAATTGATCCTAACCAAAATAAGCGAAATGAATCGACTCGAACCGAAAATAATCAAATCGAAAAGAATCTAATCTCAACGAAAATCATCGAAATGAATAGAATCGAATTGAATCAAATCGAAAAGAATCGAATGGAATCCAATCGAAAAGAATCAAAGTGATTCGAATCGAAACAAATTGAATCCAATCGAAAAGAATCTAATTGAATCGAATCGAAAAGAATCGAATTCAATCAAAACAAATCGATTCGAATGGAATAGAAAAGAATAGAATCGAATCGAAAAGAATCAAATCGAATCGAAAAGAATCGAATCGAAAAGAATTGAATCGAATCGAAAAGAAACGAATCGAACCGAATCAAAAAGAAAACAATCGAATCGAATCAAATACAAAAGAATCGCTTTGAATAGCATAGAATTGAAAAGAATTGAATCAATCGAATTGAAAACAATCGAATCGAAAAGAATCGAATCAAAAAAGTCGAATCGAAACGAAAACAATCGAATCGAATCGAATCTAAAAGAATCGTATTGAATTGAATCGAGTCGAAAAGACTCGAATCAAAAAGACTCGAATCGAATTGAATCAAATCGAAAAGAATGTAATAGAAACCACTCGAACAGAATCAAGTCGAAATGATTCAAAATGAATCGAATAGAATAGAATCGAAAAAAATCGAAACGAATCGAAACGAATCGAAACGAATTGAATCGAAGAGAATCGATTAGAATCGAAATGAAAAGAATCGTATTGAATCGAAAAGAAACAAATCAAATCAAATCGAAAGAAATGAATCAAATCAAAAAGAATCCAATCGAATCGAAAAGAATCGAACTGAATGGAATCAAATCGAAAAGAATCTAATCGAATCGAAAAGAATCGAATCAAATTTAATGGAATCGAAAAGAATCGAATTGAATCGAAAAGAATCGAAATGAAACAAATCAGATCAAATGGAAAAGCATCAAATCGAATTGAAAAGAATCGAATCGAATCGAAATGAATCGAATCAAAAAGACTCGAATCGAAAAGAATCGAATTGAAAAGAATCCAATCGAATCGAAAAGACTCGAATCGAATTAAAAATATCAAATCGAATCGAATCGCAAAGATTCGAATTGAAAAGACTCGAATTGAAACGAATCGATTTGAAACGAAAAGAATCGAATCGAATCGAATCGAATTGAAAGAATCGAATTGAATAGAAAAAAATCGAATAGAAAAGAATCGAACCGAAAAGAAAAGAATCAAATTGAATCAGTCGATTAAATTCTAGTCGAATCGAATCAAAAAGAATGAAATCGAGTCGAATCGAATCGAAAAGAATCGAATCGAATCGAAAAGAATCGAAATGTATCTAATCAAAAAGAATCGAATCGTATCGACTCGAATCGAAAAGAATCCAATTGCATCATCGAATGGAAACTAATCGAATTGAATAGAATCGAAAAGAATCGAATCGAATCAAATCGAAAACAATCAAATTGAATTGATCGAAAAGAATCGAATTGAATCAAATCGAATCGAAATGAAAAGAATCGAATCGATTCAAATAGAAAAGAATCGAATCGAAAAGAATCAAATCGACACGAAAGAATCGAATCGAATCAAAAAGTATCGAATTGATTCGAAAACATTCGAATCAAAAAGAATCGAATTGAAATGAATACCATCGAAATGAAAAGAATCTACTCGATTCGAATCCAAAAGAATCGAATCCAAAAGAATCGAATCGAATCCAAAAGAATCGAATTGAATTGAATCAAAAGAAATGAATTGAATTGAATCAAAAAGGAACTAATCGAATCAAATCGAAAAAACTCGAATAGAATCAAATCGAATCAAAAAGAATCGAATAGATTCGAATAAAAAAGAATCGAATTGAGGGATCCCTGGGTGGCGCAGCGGTGTAGCGCCTGCCTTTGGCCCAGGGCGCGATCCTGGAGACCCGGGATCGAATCCCACATCGGGCTCCCGGTGCATGGAGCCTGCTTCTCCCTCTGCCAGTGTCTCTGCCTCTCTCACTCTCTCTGTGACTATCATAAAAAAAAGAATCGAATTGAATCGAGTTGAAAAAAATCATAAAGAATCAAATCGAAAAGAATCGAATTCCATGTAACGAAAAGATTCGAATTGAAAAGATTCGAATTGAAACAAAAGAATCGAATCGAATCGACATGAATCAAAAAGAATCGAATCAAAACGAATCGAAAAGAAACAAATCAAGTAGAATCTAAAAGAATCGAATCGAATCAAATCGAAAAAATTCGAATAGAATTGAATCGAAAAGAATCAAAACGAATCGAACCGAAGAGAATCGATTCGAATCAAAATAAAAAGTATTGTATCAAATCGAATCGAAAAGAATCATATCAAATAGAATCGAAAGAATGGAATCAAATCTAAAACAATCGAATCGAATCGAAAAGAATCGGATTGAGTGGAATCGAATCGAAAAGAACACAATAGAATAGAATCGAAAGAAATCGAATAGAATCAAATCAAATCAAAAGAATCGAATTGAATTGATCCTAACCAAAATAAGCGAAATGAATCGACTCGAACCGAAAAAAATCAAATCGAAAAGAATCTAATCTCAACGAAAATAATCGAAATGAATAGAATCGAATTGAATCAAATCGAAAAGAATCGAATGGAATCCAATCGAAAAGAATCAAAGTGATTCGAATCGAAACAAATTGAATCCAATCGAAAAGAATCTAATTGAATCGAATCGAAAAGAATCGAATTCAATCAAAACAAATAGATTCGAATGGAATAGAAAAGAATAGAATCGAATCGAAAAGAATCAAATCGAATCGAAAAGAATCGAATCGAAAAGAATTGAATCGAATCGAAAAGAAACGAATCGAACCGAATCAAAAAGAAAACAATCGAATCGAATCAAATACAAAAGAATCGCTTTGAATAGCATAGAATTGAAAAGAATTGAATCAATCGAATTGAAAACAATCGAATCGAAAAGAATCGAATCAAAAAAAGTCGAATCGAAACGAAAACAATCGAATCGAATCGAATCTAAAAGAATCGTATTGAATTGAATCGAGTCGAAAAGACTCGAATCAAAAAGACTCGAATCGAATTGAATCAAATCGAAAAGAATCTAATAGAAACCACTCGAACAGAATCAAATCGAAATGATTCAAAATGAATCGAATAGAATAGAATCGAAAAAAATCGAAACGAATCGAAACGAATTGAATCGAAGAGAATCGATTAGAATCGAAATGAAAAGAATCGTATTGAATCGAAAAGAATCAAATCAAATCGAATCGAAAGAATTGAATCAAATCGAAAAGAATCCAATCGAATCGAAAAGAATCGAACTGAATGGAATCAAATCGAAAAGAATCTAATCGAATCGAAAAGAATCGAATCAAATTTAATGGAATCGAAAAGAATCGAATTGAATCGAAAAGAATCGAAATGAAACAAATCAGATCAAATGGAAAAGCATCAAATCGAATTGAAAAGAATCGAATCGAATCGAAATGAATCGAATCAAAAAGACTCGAATCGAAAAGAATCGAATTGAAAAGAATCCAATCGAATCGAAAAGACTCGAATCGAATTAAAAATATCAAATCGAATCGAATCGCAAAGATTCGAATTGAAAAGACTCGAATTGAAACGAATCGATTTGAAATGAAAAGAATCGAATCGAATCGAATCGAATTGAAAGAATCGAATTGAATAGAAAAAAATCGAATAGAAAAGAATCGAACCGAAAAGAAAAGAATCAAATTGAATCAGTCGATTAAATTCTAGTCGAATCGAATCAAAAAGAATGAAATCGAGTCGAATCGAATCGAAAAGAATCGAATCGAATCGAAAAGAATCGAATTGTATCTAATCAAAAAGAATCGAGTCGTATCGACTCGAATCGAAAAGAATCCAATTGCATCATCGAATGGAAACTAATCGAATTGAATAGAATCGAAAAGAATCGAATCGAATCAAATCGAAAACAATCAAATTGAATTGATCGACAAGAATATAATTGAATCAAATCGAATCGAAATGAAAGAATCGAATCGATTCAAATAGAAAAGAATCGAATCGAAAAGAATCAAATCGACACGAAAAGAATCGAATCGAATCAAAAAGTATCGAATTGATTCAAAAACATTCGAATCGAAAAGAATCGAATTGAAATGAATCCGATCGAAATGTAAAGAATCTACTCGATTCGAATCCAAAAGAATCGAATCCAAAAGAATCGAATCGAATCCAAAAGAATCGAATTGAATTGAATCAAAAGAAATGAATTGAATTGAATCAAAAAGGAACTAATCGCATCAAATCGAAAAAACTCGAATAGAATCAAATCGAATCAAAAAGAATCGAATAGATTCGAATAAAAAAGAATCGAATTGAGGGATCCCTGGGTGGCGCAGCGGTTTAGCGCCTGCCTTTGGCCCAGGGCGCGATCCTGGAGACCCGGGATCGAATCCCACATCGGGCTCCCGGTGCATGGAGCCTGCTTCTCCCTCTGCCTGTGTCTCTGCCTCTCTCACTCTCTCTGTGACTATCATAAAAAAAAGAATCGAATTGAATCGAGTTGAAAAAAATCATAAAGAATCAAATCGAAAAGAATCGAATTCCATGTAACGAAAAGATTCGAATTGAAAAGATTCGAATCGAAACAAAAGAATCGAATCGAATCGACATGAATCAAAAAGAATCGAATCAAAACGAATCGAAAAGAAACAAATCAAGTAGAATCTAAAAGAATCGAATCGAATCAAATCGAAAAAATTCGAATAGAATTGAATTGAAAAGAATCAAAACGAATCGAACCGAAGAGAATCGATTCGAATCAAAATAAAAAGTATCGTATCAAATCGAATCGAAAAGAATCATATCAAATAGAATCGAAAGAATGGAATCAAATCTAAAACAATCGAATCGAATCGAAAAGAATCGGATTGAATGGAATCGAATCGAAAAGAATACAATAGAATAGAATCGAAAGAAATCGAATAGAATCAAATCAAATCAAAAAGAATCGAATCGAATTGATCCTAACCAAAATAAGCGAAATGAATCGACTCGAACCGAAAAAAATCAAATCGAAAAGAATCTAATCTCAACGAAAATCATCGAAATGAATAGAATCGAATTGAATCAAATCGAAAAGAATCGAATGGAATCCAATCGAAAAGAATCAAAGTGATTCGAATCGAAACAAATTGAATCCAATCTAAAAGAATCTAATTGAATCGAATCGAAAAGAATCGAATTCAATCAAAACGAATCGATTCGAATGGAATAGAAAAGAATAGAATCGAATCGAAAAGAATCAAATCGAATCGAAAAGAATCGAATCGAAAAGAATTGAATCGAATCGAAAAGAAACGAATCGAACCGAATCAAAAAGAAAACAATCGAATCGAATCAAATACAAAAGAATCGCTTTGAATAGCATAGAATTGAAAAGAATCGAATCAATCGAATTGAAAACAATCGAATCGAAAAGAATAAATCAAAAAAGTCGAATCGAAACGAAAACAATCGAATCGAATCGAATCTAAAAGAATCGTATTGAATTGAATCGAGTCGAAAAGACTCGAATCAAAAAGACTCGAATCGAATTGAATCAAATCGAAAAGAATCTAATAGAAACCACTCGAACAGAATCAAATCGAAATGATTCAAAATGAATCGAATAGAATAGAATCGAAAAAAATCGAAACGAATCGAAACGAATCGAAACGAATTGAATCGAAGAGAATCGATTAGAATCGAAATGAAAAGAATTGTATTGAATCGAAAAGAATCAAATCAAATCAAATCGAAAGAAATGAATCAAATCAAAAAGAATCCAATCGAATCGAAAAGATTCGAACTGAATGGAATCAAATCGAAAAGAATCTAATCGAATCGAAACGAATCGAATCAAATTTAATGGAATCGAAAAGAATCGAATTGAATCGAAAAGAATCGAAATGAAACAAATCAGATCAAATGGAAAAGCATCAAATCGAATTGAAAAGAATCAAATCGAATCAAAAAGACTCGAATCGAAAAGAATCGAATTGAAAAGAATCCAATCGAATCGAAAAGACTCGAATCGAATTAAAAATATCAAATCGAATCGAATCGCAAAAATTCGAATTGAAAAGACTCGAATTGAAACGAATCGATTTGAAACGAAAAGAATCGAATCGAATCGAATCGAATTGAAAGAATCGAATTGAATAGAAAAAAATCGAATAGAAAAGAATCGAACCGAAAAGAAAAGAATCAAATTGAATCAGTCGATTAAATTCTAGTCGAATCGAATCAAAAAGAATGAAATCGAGTCGAATCGAATCGAAAAGAATCGAATCGAATCGAAAAGAATCGAAATGTATCTAATCAAAAAGAATCGAGTCGTATCGACTCGAATCGAAAAGAATCCAATTGCATCATCGAATGGAAACTAATCGAATTGAATAGAATCGAAAAGAATCGAATCGAATCAAATTGAAAACAATCAAATTGAATTGATCGAAAAGAATCGAATTGAATCAAATCGAATCGAAATGAAAGAATCGAATCGATTCAAATAGAAAAGAATCGAATCGAAAAGAATCAAATCGACACGAAAAGAATCGAATCGAATCAAATAGTATCGAATTGATTCGAAAACATTCGAATCGAAAAGAATCGAATTGAAATGAATCCGATCGAAATGAAAAGAATCTACTCGATTCGAATCCAAAAGAATCGAATCCAAAAGAATCGAATCGAATCCAAAAGAATCGAATTGAATTGAATCAAAAGAAATGAATTGAATTGAATCAAAAAGGAACTAATCGCATCAAATCGAAAAAACTCGAATAGAATCAAATCGAATCAAAAAGAATCGAATAGATTCGAATAAAAAAGAATCGAATTGAGGGATCCCTGGGTGGCGCAGCGGTTTAGCGCCTGCCTTTGGCCCAGGGCGCGATCCTGGAGACCCGGGATCGAATCCCACATCGGGCTCCCGGTGCATGGAGCCTGCTTCTCCCTCTGCCTGTGTCTCTGCCTCTCTCACTCTCTCTGTGACTATCATAAAAAAAAGAATCGAATTGAATCGAGTTGAAAAAAATCATAAAGAATCAAATCGAAAAGAATCGAATTCCATGTAACGAAAAGATTCGAATTGAAAAGATTCGAATTGAAACAAAAGAATCGAATCGAATCGACATGAATCAAAAAGAATCGAATCAAAACGAATCGAAAAGAAACAAATCAAGTAGAATCTAAAAGAATCGAATCGAATCAAATCGAAAAAATTCGAATAGAATTGAATCGAAAAGAATCAAAACGAATCGAACCGAAGAGAATCGATTCGAATCAAAATAAAAAGTATTGTATCAAATCGAATCGAAAAGAATCATATCAAATAGAATCGAAAGAATGGAATCAAATCTAAAACAATCGAATCGAATCGAAAAGAATCGGATTGAGTGGAATCGAATCGAAAAGAACACAATAGAATAGAATCGAAAGAAATCGAATAGAATCAAATCAAATCAAAAGAATCGAATTGAATTGATCCTAACCAAAATAAGCGAAATGAATCGACTCGAACCGAAAAAAATCAAATCGAAAAGAATCTAATCTCAACGAAAATAATCGAAATGAATAGAATCGAATTGAATCAAATCGAAAAGAATCGAATGGAATCCAATCGAAAAGAATCAAAGTGATTCGAATCGAAACAAATTGAATCCAATCGAAAAGAATCTAATTGAATCGAATCGAAAAGAATCGAATTCAATCAAAACAAATAGATTCGAATGGAATAGAAAAGAATAGAATCGAATCGAAAAGAATCAAATCGAATCGAAAAGAATCGAATCGAAAAGAATTGAATCGAATCGAAAAGAAACGAATCGAACCGAATCAAAAAGAAAACAATCGAATCGAATCAAATACAAAAGAATCGCTTTGAATAGCATAGAATTGAAAAGAATTGAATCAATCGAATTGAAAACAATCGAATCGAAAAGAATCGAATCAAAAAAAGTCGAATCGAAACGAAAACAATCGAATCGAATCGAATCTAAAAGAATCGTATTGAATTGAATCGAGTCGAAAAGACTCGAATCAAAAAGACTCGAATCGAATTGAATCAAATCGAAAAGAATCTAATAGAAACCACTCGAACAGAATCAAATCGAAATGATTCAAAATGAATCGAATAGAATAGAATCGAAAAAAATCGAAACGAATCGAAACGAATTGAATCGAAGAGAATCGATTAGAATCGAAATGAAAAGAATCGTATTGAATCGAAAAGAATCAAATCAAATCGAATCGAAAGAATTGAATCAAATCGAAAAGAATCCAATCGAATCGAAAAGAATCGAACTGAATGGAATCAAATCGAAAAGAATCTAATCGAATCGAAAAGAATCGAATCAAATTTAATGGAATCGAAAAGAATCGAATTGAATCGAAAAGAATCGAAATGAAACAAATCAGATCAAATGGAAAAGCATCAAATCGAATTGAAAAGAATCGAATCGAATCGAAATGAATCGAATCAAAAAGACTCGAATCGAAAAGAATCGAATTGAAAAGAATCCAATCGAATCGAAAAGACTCGAATCGAATTAAAAATATCAAATCGAATCGAATCGCAAAGATTCGAATTGAAAAGACTCGAATTGAAACGAATCGATTTGAAATGAAAAGAATCGAATCGAATCGAATCGAATTGAAAGAATCGAATTGAATAGAAAAAAATCGAATAGAAAAGAATCGAACCGAAAAGAAAAGAATCAAATTGAATCAGTCGATTAAATTCTAGTCGAATCGAATCAAAAAGAATGAAATCGAGTCGAATCGAATCGAAAAGAATCGAATCGAATCGAAAAGAATCGAATTGTATCTAATCAAAAAGAATCGAGTCGTATCGACTCGAATCGAAAAGAATCCAATTGCATCATCGAATGGAAACTAATCGAATTGAATAGAATCGAAAAGAATCGAATCGAATCAAATCGAAAACAATCAAATTGAATTGATCGACAAGAATATAATTGAATCAAATCGAATCGAAATGAAAGAATCGAATCGATTCAAATAGAAAAGAATCGAATCGAAAAGAATCAAATCGACACGAAAAGAATCGAATCGAATCAAAAAGTATCGAATTGATTCAAAAACATTCGAATCGAAAAGAATCGAATTGAAATGAATCCGATCGAAATGTAAAGAATCTACTCGATTCGAATCCAAAAGAATCGAATCCAAAAGAATCGAATCGAATCCAAAAGAATCGAATTGAATTGAATCAAAAGAAATGAATTGAATTGAATCAAAAAGGAACTAATCGCATCAAATCGAAAAAACTCGAATAGAATCAAATCGAATCAAAAAGAATCGAATAGATTCGAATAAAAAAGAATCGAATTGAGGGATCCCTGGGTGGCGCAGCGGTTTAGCGCCTGCCTTTGGCCCAGGGCGCGATCCTGGAGACCCGGGATCGAATCCCACATCGGGCTCCCGGTGCATGGAGCCTGCTTCTCCCTCTGCCTGTGTCTCTGCCTCTCTCACTCTCTCTGTGACTATCATAAAAAAAAGAATCGAATTGAATCGAGTTGAAAAAAATCATAAAGAATCAAATCGAAAAGAATCGAATTCCATGTAACGAAAAGATTCGAATTGAAAAGATTCGAATCGAAACAAAAGAATCGAATCGAATCGACATGAATCAAAAAGAATCGAATCAAAACGAATCGAAAAGAAACAAATCAAGTAGAATCTAAAAGAATCGAATCGAATCAAATCGAAAAAATTCGAATAGAATTGAATTGAAAAGAATCAAAACGAATCGAACCGAAGAGAATCGATTCGAATCAAAATAAAAAGTATCGTATCAAATCGAATCGAAAAGAATCATATCAAATAGAATCGAAAGAATGGAATCAAATCTAAAACAATCGAATCGAATCGAAAAGAATCGGATTGAATGGAATCGAATCGAAAAGAATACAATAGAATAGAATCGAAAGAAATCGAATAGAATCAAATCAAATCAAAAAGAATCGAATCGAATTGATCCTAACCAAAATAAGCGAAATGAATCGACTCGAACCGAAAAAAATCAAATCGAAAAGAATCTAATCTCAACGAAAATCATCGAAATGAATAGAATCGAATTGAATCAAATCGAAAAGAATCGAATGGAATCCAATCGAAAAGAATCAAAGTGATTCGAATCGAAACAAATTGAATCCAATCTAAAAGAATCTAATTGAATCGAATCGAAAAGAATCGAATTCAATCAAAACGAATCGATTCGAATGGAATAGAAAAGAATAGAATCGAATCGAAAAGAATCAAATCGAATCGAAAAGAATCGAATCGAAAAGAATTGAATCGAATCGAAAAGAAACGAATCGAACCGAATCAAAAAGAAAACAATCGAATCGAATCAAATACAAAAGAATCGCTTTGAATAGCATAGAATTGAAAAGAATCGAATCAATCGAATTGAAAACAATCGAATCGAAAAGAATAAATCAAAAAAGTCGAATCGAAACGAAAACAATCGAATCGAATCGAATCTAAAAGAATCGTATTGAATTGAATCGAGTCGAAAAGACTCGAATCAAAAAGACTCGAATCGAATTGAATCAAATCGAAAAGAATCTAATAGAAACCACTCGAACAGAATCAAATCGAAATGATTCAAAATGAATCGAATAGAATAGAATCGAAAAAAATCGAAACGAATCGAAACGAATCGAAACGAATTGAATCGAAGAGAATCGATTAGAATCGAAATGAAAAGAATTGTATTGAATCGAAAAGAATCAAATCAAATCAAATCGAAAGAAATGAATCAAATCAAAAAGAATCCAATCGAATCGAAAAGATTCGAACTGAATGGAATCAAATCGAAAAGAATCTAATCGAATCGAAACGAATCGAATCAAATTTAATGGAATCGAAAAGAATCGAATTGAATCGAAAAGAATCGAAATGAAACAAATCAGATCAAATGGAAAAGCATCAAATCGAATTGAAAAGAATCAAATCGAATCAAAAAGACTCGAATCGAAAAGAATCGAATTGAAAAGAATCCAATCGAATCGAAAAGACTCGAATCGAATTAAAAATATCAAATCGAATCGAATCGCAAAAATTCGAATTGAAAAGACTCGAATTGAAACGAATCGATTTGAAACGAAAAGAATCGAATCGAATCGAATCGAATTGAAAGAATCGAATTGAATAGAAAAAAATCGAATAGAAAAGAATCGAACCGAAAAGAAAAGAATCAAATTGAATCAGTCGATTAAATTCTAGTCGAATCGAATCAAAAAGAATGAAATCGAGTCGAATCGAATCGAAAAGAATCGAATCGAATCGAAAAGAATCGAAATGTATCTAATCAAAAAGAATCGAGTCGTATCGACTCGAATCGAAAAGAATCCAATTGCATCATCGAATGGAAACTAATCGAATTGAATAGAATCGAAAAGAATCGAATCGAATCAAATTGAAAACAATCAAATTGAATTGATCGAAAAGAATCGAATTGAATCAAATCGAATCGAAATGAAAGAATCGAATCGATTCAAATAGAAAAGAATCGAATCGAAAAGAATCAAATCGACACGAAAAGAATCGAATCGAATCAAATAGTATCGAATTGATTCGAAAACATTCGAATCGAAAAGAATCGAATTGAAATGAATCCGATCGAAATGAAAAGAATCTACTCGATTCGAATCCAAAAGAATCGAATCCAAAAGAATCGAATCGAATCCAAAAGAATCGAATTGAATTGAATCAAAAGAAATGAATTGAATTGAATCAAAAAGGAACTAATCGCATCAAATCGAAAAAACTCGAATAGAATCAAATCGAATCAAAAAGAATCGAATAGATTCGAATAAAAAAGAATCGAATTGAGGGATCCCTGGGTGGCGCAGCGGTTTAGCGCCTGCCTTTGGCCCAGGGCGCGATCCTGGAGACCCGGGATCGAATCCCACATCGGGCTCCCGGTGCATGGAGCCTGCTTCTCCCTCTGCCTGTGTCTCTGCCTCTCTCACTCTCTCTGTGACTATCATAAAAAAAAGAATCGAATTGAATCGAGTTGAAAAAAATCATAAAGAATCAAATCGAAAAGAATCGAATTCCATGTAACGAAAAGATTCGAATTGAAAAGATTCGAATCGAAACAAAAGAATCGAATCGAATCGACATGAATCAAAAAGAATCGAATCAAAACGAATCGAAAAGAAACAAATCAAGTAGAATCTAAAAGAATCGAATCGAATCAAATCGAAAAAATTCGAATAGAATTGAATCGAAAACAATCAAAACGAATCGAACCGAAGAGAATCGATTCGAATCAAAATAAAAAGTATCGTATCAAATCGAATCGAAAAGAATCATATCAAATAGAATCGAAAGAATGGAATCAAATCTAAAACAATCGAATCGAATCGAAAAGAATCGGATTGAATGGAATCGAATCGAAAAGAATACAATAGAATAGAATCGAAAGAAATCGAATAGAATCAAATCAAATCAAAAAGAGTCGAATCGAATTGATCCTAACCAAAATAAGCGAAATGAATCGACTCGAACCGAAAAAAATCAAATCGAAAAGAATCTAATCTCAACGAAAATCATCGAAATGAATAGAATCGAATTGAATCAAATCGAAAAGAATCGAATGGAATCCAATCGAAAAGAATCAAAGTGATTCGAATCGAAACAAATTGAATCCAATCTAAAAGAATCTAATTGAATCGAATCGAAAAGAATCGAATTCAATCAAAACGAATCGATTCGAATGGAATAGAAAAGAATAGAATCGAATCGAGAAGAATCAAATCGAATCGAAAAGAATCGAATCGAAAAGAATTGAATCGAATCGAAAAGAAACGAATCGAACCGAATCAAAAAGAAAACAATCGAATCGAATCAAATACAAAAGAATCGCTTTGAATAGCATAGAATTGAAAAGAATCGAATCAATCGAATTGAAAACAATCGAATCGAAAAGAATCGAATCAAAAAAGTCGAATCGAAACGAAAACAATCGAATCGAATCGAATCTAAAAGAATCGTATTGAATTGAATCGAGTCGAAAAGACTCGAATCAAAAAGACTCGAATCGAATTGAATCAAATCGAAAAGAATCTAATAGAAACCACTCGAACAGAATCAAATCGAAATGATTCAAAATGAATCGAATAGAATAGAATCGAAAAAAATCGAAACGAATCGAAACGAATCGAAACGAATTGAATCGAAGAGAATCGATTAGAATCGAAATGAAAAGAATCGTATTGAATCGAAAAGAATCAAATCAAATCAAATCGAAAGAAATGAATCAAATCAAAAAGAATCCAATCGAATCGAAAAGATTCGAACTGAATGGAATCAAATCGAAAAGAATCTAATCGAATCGAAAAGAATCGAATCAAATTTAATGGAATCGAAAAGAATCGAATTGAATCGAAAAGAATCGAAATGAAACAAATCAGATCAAATGGAAAAGCATCAAATCGAATTGAAAAGAATCGAATCGAATCGAAATGAATCGAATCAAAAAGACTCGAATCGAAAAGAATCGAATTGAAAAGAATCCAATCGAATCGAAAAGACTCGAATCGAATTAAAAATATCAAATCGAATCGAATCGCAAAGATTCGAATTGAAAAGACTCGAATTGAAACGAATCGATTTGAAACGAAAAGAATCGAATCGAATCGAATCGAATTGAAAGAATCGAATTGAATAGAAAAAAATCGAATAGAAAAGAATCGAACCGAAAAGAAAAGAATCAAATTGAATCAGTCGATTAAATTCTAGTCGAATCGAATCAAAAAGAATGAAATCGAGTCGAATCGAATCGAAAAGAATCGAATCGAATCGAAAAGAATCGAAATGTATCTAATCAAAAAGAATCGAATCGTATCGACTCGAATCGAAAAGAATCCAATTGCATCATCGAATGGAAACTAATCGAATTGAATAGAATCGAAAAGAATCGAATCGAATCAAATCGAAAACAATCAAATTGAATTGATCGAAAAGAATCGAATTGAATCAAATCGAATCGAAATGAAAAGAATCGAATCGATTCAAATAGAAAAGAATCGAATCGAAAAGAATCAAATCGACACGAAAGAATCGAATCGAATCAAAAAGTATCGAATTGATTCGAAAACATTCGAATCAAAAAGAATCGAATTGAAATGAATACCATCGAAATGAAAAGAATCTACTCGATTCGAATCCAAAAGAATCGAATCCAAAAGAATCGAATCGAATCCAAAAGAATCGAATTGAATTGAATCAAAAGAAATGAATTGAATTGAATCAAAAAGGAACTAATCGAATCAAATCGAAAAAACTCGAATAGAATCAAATCGAATCAAAAAGAATCGAATAGATTCGAATAAAAAAGAATCGAATTGAGGGATCCCTGGGTGGCGCAGCGGTGTAGCGCCTGCCTTTGGCCCAGGGCGCGATCCTGGAGACCCGGGATCGAATCCCACATCGGGCTCCCGGTGCATGGAGCCTGCTTCTCCCTCTGCCAGTGTCTCTGCCTCTCTCACTCTCTCTGTGACTATCATAAAAAAAAGAATCGAATTGAATCGAGTTGAAAAAAATCATAAAGAATCAAATCGAAAAGAATCGAATTCCATGTAACGAAAAGATTCGAATTGAAAAGATTCGAATTGAAACAAAAGAATCGAATCGAATCGACATGAATCAAAAAGAATCGAATCAAAACGAATCGAAAAGAAACAAATCAAGTAGAATCTAAAAGAATCGAATCGAATCAAATCGAAAAAATTCGAATAGAATTGAATCGAAAAGAATCAAAACGAATCGAACCGAAGAGAATCGATTCGAATCAAAATAAAAAGTATTGTATCAAATCGAATCGAAAAGAATCATATCAAATAGAATCGAAAGAATGGAATCAAATCTAAAACAATCGAATCGAATCGAAAAGAATCGGATTGAATGGAATCGAATCGAAAAGAACACAATAGAATAGAATCGAAAGAAATCGAATAGAATCAAATCAAATCAAAAGAATCGAATTGAATTGATCCTAACCAAAATAAGCGAAATGAATCGACTCGAACCGAAAAAAATCAAATCGAAAAGAATCTAATCTCAACGAAAATAATCGAAATGAATAGAATCGAATTGAATCAAATCGAAAAGAATCGAATGGAATCCAATCGAAAAGAATCAAAGTGATTCGAATCGAAACAAATTGAATCCAATCGAAAAGAATCTAATTGAATCGAATCGAAAAGAATCGAATTCAATCAAAACAAATCGATTCGAATGGAATAGAAAAGAATAGAATCGAATCGAAAAGAATCAAATCGAATCGAAAAGAATCGAATCGAAAAGAATTGAATCGAATCGAAAAGAAACGAATCGAACCGAATCAAAAAGAAAACAATCGAATCGAATCAAATACAAAAGAATCGCTTTGAATAGCATAGAATTGAAAGGAATTGAATCAATCGAATTGAAAACAATCGAATCGAAAAGAATCGAATCAAAAAAAGTCGAATCGAAACGAAAACAATCGAATCGAATCGAATCTAAAAGAATCGTATTGAATTGAATCGAGTCGAAAAGACTCGAATCAAAAAGACTCGAATCGAATTGAATCAAATCGAAAAGAATCTAATAGAAACCACTCGAACAGAATCAAATCGAAATGATTCAAAATGAATCGAATAGAATAGAATCGAAAAAAATCGAAACGAATCGAAACGAATTGAATCGAAGAGAATCGATTAGAATCGAAATGAAAAGAATCGTATTGAATCGAAAAGAATCAAATCAAATCGAATCGAAAGAATTGAATCAAATCGAAAAGAATCCAATCGAATCGAAAAGAATCGAACTGAATGGAATCAAATCGAAAAGAATCTAATCGAATCGAAAAGAATCGAATCAAATTTAATGGAATCGAAAAGAATCGAATTGAATCGAAAAGAATCGAAATGAAACAAATCAGATCAAATGGAAAAGCATCAAATCGAATTGAAAAGAATCGAATCGAATCGAAATGAATCGAATCAAAAAGACTCGAATCGAAAAGAATCGAATTGAAAACAATCCAATCGAATCGAAAAGACTCGAATCGAATTAAAAATATCAAATCGAATCGAATCGCAAAGATTCGAATTGAAAAGACTCGAATTGAAACGAATCGATTTGAAATGAAAAGAATCGAATCGAATCGAATCGAATTGAAAGAATCGAATTGAATAGAAAAAAATCGAATAGAAAAGAATCGAACCGAAAAGAAAAGAATCAAATTGAATCAGTCGATTAAATTCTAGTCGAATCGAATCAAAAAGAATGAAATCGAGTCGAATCGAATCGAAAAGAATCGAATCGAATCGAAAAGAATCGAATTGTATCTAATCAAAAAGAATCGAGTCGTATCGACTCGAATCGAAAAGAATCCAATTGCATCATCGAATGGAAACTAATCGAATTGAATAGAATCGAAAAGAATCGAATCGAATCAAATCGAAAACAATCAAATTGAATTGATCGACAAGAATATAATTGAATCAAATCGAATCGAAATGAAAGAATCGAATCGATTCAAATAGAAAAGAATCGAATCGAAAAGAATCAAATCGACACGAAAAGAATCGAATCGAATCAAAAAGTATCGAATTGATTCAAAAACATTCGAATCGAAAAGAATCGAATTGAAATGAATCCGATCGAAATGTAAACAATCTACTCGATTCGAATCCAAAAGAATCGAATCCAAAAGAATCGAATCGAATCCAAAAGAATCGAATTGAATTGAATCAAAAGAAATGAATTGAATTGAATCAAAAAGGAACTAATCGCATCAAATCGAAAAAACTCGAATAGAATCAAATCGAATCAAAAAGAATCGAATAGATTCGAATAAAAAAGAATCGAATTGAGGGATCCCTGGGTGGCGCAGCGGTTTAGCGCCTGCCTTTGGCCCAGGGCGCGATCCTGGAGACCCGGGATCGAATCCCACATCGGGCTCCCGGTGCATGGAGCCTGCTTCTCCCTCTGCCTGTGTCTCTGCCTCTCTCACTCTCTCTGTGACTATCATAAAAAAAAGAATCGAATTGAATCGAGTTGAAAAAAATCATAAAGAATCAAATCGAAAAGAATCGAATTCCATGTAACGAAAAGATTCGAATTGAAAAGATTCGAATCGAAACAAAAGAATCGAATCGAATCGACATGAATCAAAAAGAATCGAATCAAAACGAATCGAAAAGAAACAAATCAAGTAGAATCTAAAAGAATCGAATCGAATCAAATCGAAAAAATTCGAATAGAATTGAATTGAAAAGAATCAAAACGAATCGAACCGAAGAGAATCGATTCGAATCAAAATAAAAAGTATCGTATCAAATCGAATCGAAAAGAATCATATCAAATAGAATCGAAAGAATGGAATCAAATCTAAAACAATCGAATCGAATCGAAAAGAATCGGATTGAATGGAATCGAATCGAAAAGAATACAATAGAATAGAATCGAAAGAAATCGAATAGAATCAAATCAAATCAAAAAGAATCGAATCGAATTGATCCTAACCAAAATAAGCGAAATGAATCGACTCGAACCGAAAAAAATCAAATCGAAAAGAATCTAATCTCAACGAAAATCATCGAAATGAATAGAATCGAATTGAATCAAATCGAAAAGAATCGAATGGAATCCAATCGAAAAGAATCAAAGTGATTCGAATCGAAACAAATTGAATCCAATCTAAAAGAATCTAATTGAATCGAATCGAAAAGAATCGAATTCAATCAAAACGAATCGATTCGAATGGAATAGAAAAGAATAGAATCGAATCGAAAAGAATCAAATCGAATCGAAAAGAATCGAATCGAAAAGAATTGAATCGAATCGAAAAGAAACGATTCGAACCGAATCAAAAAGAAAACAATCGAATCGAATCAAATACAAAAGAATCGCTTTGAATAGCATAGAATTGAAAAGAATCGAATCAATCGAATTGAAAACAATCGAATCGAAAAGAATAAATCAAAAAAGTCGAATCGAAACGAAAACAATCGAATCGAATCGAATCTAAAAGAATCGTATTGAATTGAATCGAGTCGAAAAGACTCGAATCAAAAAGACTCGAATCGAATTGAATCAAATCGAAAAGAATCTAATAGAAACCACTCGAACAGAATCAAATCGAAATGATTCAAAATGAATCGAATAGAATAGAATCGAAAAAAATCGAAACGAATCGAAACGAATCGAAACGAATTGAATCGAAGAGAATCGATTAGAATCGAAATGAAAAGAATTGTATTGAATCGAAAAGAATCAAATCAAATCAAATCGAAAGAAATGAATCAAATCAAAAAGAATCCAATCGAATCGAAAAGATTCGAACTGAATGGAATCAAATCGAAAAGAATCTAATCGAATCGAAAAGAATCGAATCAAATTTAATGGAATCGAAAAGAATCGAATTGAATCGAAAAGAATCGAAATGAAACAAATCAGATCAAATGGAAAAGCATCAAATCGAATTGAAAAGAATCGAATCGAATCAAAAAGACTCGAATCGAAAAGAATCGAATTGAAAAGAATCCAATCGAATCGAAAAGACTCGAATCGAATTAAAAATATCAAATCGAATCGAATCGCAAAGATTCGAATTGAAAAGACTCGAATTGAAACGAATCGATTTGAAACGAAAAGAATCGAATCGAATCGAATCGAATTGAAAGAATCGAATTGAATAGAAAAAAATCGAATAGAAAAGAATCGAACCGAAAAGAAAAGAATCAAATTGAATCAGTCGATTAAATTCTAGTCGAATCGAATCAAAAAGAATGAAATCGAGTCGAATCGAATCGAAAAGAATCGAATCGAATCGAAAAGAATCGAAATGTATCTAATCAAAAAGAATCGAGTCGTATCGACTCGAATCGAAAAGAATCCAATTGCATCATCGAATGGAAACTAATCGAATTGAATAGAATCGAAAAGAATCGAATCGAATCAAATTGAAAACAATCAAATTGAATTGATCGAAAAGAATCGAATTGAATCAAATCGAATCGAAATGAAAGAATCGAATCGATTCAAATAGAAAAGAATTGAATCGAAAAGAATCAAATCGACACGAAAAGAATCGAATCGAATCAAAAAGTATCGAATTGATTCGAAAACATTCGAATCGAAAATAATCGAATTGAAATGAATCCGATCGAAATGAAAAGAATCTACTCGATTCGAATCCAAAAGAATCGAATCCAAAAGAATCGAATCGAATCCAAAAGAATCGAATTGAATTGAATCAAAAGAAATGAATTGAATTGAATCAAAAAGGAACTAATCGCATCAAATCGAAAAAACTCGAATAGAATCAAATCGAATCAAAAAGAATCGAATAGATTCGAATCAAAAAGAATCGAATTGAGGGATCCCTGGGTGGCGCAGCGGTTTAGCGCCTGCCTTTGGCCCAGGGCGCGATCCTGGAGACCCGGGATCGAATCCCACATCGGGCTCCCGGTGCATGGAGCCTGCTTCTCCCTCTGCCTGTGTCTCTGCCTCTCTCACTCTCTCTGTGACTATCATAAAAAAAAGAATCGAATTGAATCGAGTTGAAAAAAATCATAAAGAATCAAATCGAAAAGAATCGAATTCCATGTAACGAAAAGATTCGAATTGAAAAGATTCGAATCGAAACAAAAGAATCGAATCGAATCGACATGAATCAAAAAGAATCGAATCAAAACGAATCGAAAAGAAACAAATCAAGTAGAATCTAAAAGAATCGAATCGAATCAAATCGAAAAAATTCGAATAGAATTGAATCGAAAAGAATCAAAACGAATCGAACCGAAGAGAATCGATTCGAATCAAAATAAAAAGTATCGTATCAAATCGAATCGAAAAGAATCATATCAAATAGAATCGAAAGAATGGAATCAAATCTAAAACAATCGAATCGAATCGAAAAGAATCGGATTGAATGGAATCGAATCGAAAAGAATACAATAGAATAGAATCGAAAGAAATCGAATAGAATCAAATCAAATCAAAAAGAGTCGAATCGAATTGATCCTAACCAAAATAAGCGAAATGAATCGACTCGAACCGAAAAAAATCAAATCGAAAAGAATCTAATCTCAACGAAAATCATCGAAATGAATAGAATCGAATTGAATCAAATCGAAAAGAATCGAATGGAATCCAATCGAAAAGAATCAAAGTGATTCGAATCGAAACAAATTGAATCCAATCTAAAAGAATCTAATTGAATCGAATCGAAAAGAATCGAATTCAATCAAAACGAATCGATTCGAATGGAATAGAAAAGAATAGAATCGAATCGAAAAGAATCAAATCGAATCGAAAAGAATCGAATCGAAAAGAATTGAATCGAATCGAAAAGAAACGAATCGAACCGAATCAAAAAGAAAACAATCGAATCGAATCAAATACAAAAGAATCGCTTTGAATAGCATAGAATTGAAAAGAATCGAATCAATCGAATTGAAAACAATCGAATCGAAAAGAATAAATCAAAAAAGTCGAATCGAAACGAAAACAATCGAATCGAATCGAATCTAAAAGAATCGTATTGAATTGAATCGAGTCGAAAAGACTCGAATCAAAAAGACTCGAATCGAATTGAATCAAATCGAAAAGAATCTAATAGAAACCACTCGAACAGAATCAAATCGAAATGATTCAAAATGAATCGAATAGAATAGAATCGAAAAAAATCGAAACGAATCGAAACGAATCGAAACGAATTGAATCGAAGAGAATCGATTAGAATCGAAATGAAAAGAATTGTATTGAATCGAAAAGAATCAAATCAAATCAAATCGAAAGAAATGAATCAAATCAAAAAGAATCCAATCGAATCGAAAAGATTCGAACTGAATGGAATCAAATCGAAAAGAATCTAATCGAATCGAAAAGAATCGAATCAAATTTAATGGAATCGAAAAGAATCGAATTGAATCGAAAAGAATCGAAATGAAACAAATCAGATCAAATGGAAAAGCATCAAATCGAATTGAAAAGAATCGAATCGAATCAAAAAGACTCGAATCGAAAAGAATCGAATTGAAAAGAATCCAATCGAATCGAAAAGACTCGAATCGAATTAAAAATATCAAATCGAATCGAATCGCAAAGATTCGAATTGAAAAGACTCGAATTGAAACGAATCGATTTGAAACGAAAAGAATCGAATCGAATCGAATCGAATTGAAAGAATCGAATTGAATAGAAAAAAATCGAATAGAAAAGAATCGAACCGAAAAGAAAAGAATCAAATTGAATCAGTCGATTAAATTCTAGTCGAATCGAATCAAAAAGAATGAAATCGAGTCGAATCGAATCGAAAAGAATCGAATCGAATCGAAAAGAATCGAAATGTATCTAATCAAAAAGAATCGAGTCGTATCGACTCGAATCGAAAAGAATCCAATTGCATCATCGAATGGAAACTAATCGAATTGAATAGAATCGAAAAGAATCGAATCGAATCAAATTGAAAACAATCAAATTGAATTGATCGAAAAGAATCGAATTGAATCAAATCGAATCGAAATGAAAGAATCGAATCGATTCAAATAGAAAAGAATTGAATCGAAAAGAATCAAATCGACACGAAAAGAATCGAATCGAATCAAAAAGTATCGAATTGATTCGAAAACATTCGAATCGAAAATAATCGAATTGAAATGAATCCGATCGAAATGAAAAGAATCTACTCGATTCGAATCCAAAAGAATCGAATCCAAAAGAATCGAATCGAATCCAAAAGAATCGAATTGAATTGAATCAAAAGAAATGAATTGAATTGAATCAAAAAGGAACTAATCGCATCAAATCGAAAAAACTCGAATAGAATCAAATCGAATCAAAAAGAATCGAATAGATTCGAATCAAAAAGAATCGAATTGAGGGATCCCTGGGTGGCGCAGCGGTTTAGCGCCTGCCTTTGGCCCAGGGCGCGATCCTGGAGACCCGGGATCGAATCCCACATCGGGCTCCCGGTGCATGGAGCCTGCTTCTCCCTCTGCCTGTGTCTCTGCCTCTCTCACTCTCTCTGTGACTATCATAAAAAAAAGAATCGAATTGAATCGAGTTGAAAAAAATCATAAAGAATCAAATCGAAAAGAATCGAATTCCATGTAACGAAAAGATTCGAATTGAAAAGATTCGAATCGAAACAAAAGAATCGAATCGAATCGACATGAATCAAAAAGAATCGAATCAAAACGAATCGAAAAGAAACAAATCAAGTAGAATCTAAAAGAATCGAATCGAATCAAATCGAAAAAATTCGAATAGAATTGAATCGAAAAGAATCAAAACGAATCGAACCGAAGAGAATCGATTCGAATCAAAATAAAAAGTATCGTATCAAATCGAATCGAAAAGAATCATATCAAATAGAATCGAAAGAATGGAATCAAATCTAAAACAATCGAATCGAATCGAAAAGAATCGGATTGAATGGAATCGAATCGAAAAGAATACAATAGAATAGAATCGAAAGAAATCGAATAGAATCAAATCAAATCAAAAAGAGTCGAATCGAATTGATCCTAACCAAAATAAGCGAAATGAATCGACTCGAACCGAAAAAAATCAAATCGAAAAGAATCTAATCTCAACGAAAATCATCGAAATGAATAGAATCGAATTGAATCAAATCGAAAAGAATCGAATGGAATCCAATCGAAAAGAATCAAAGTGATTCGAATCGAAACAAATTGAATCCAATCTAAAAGAATCTAATTGAATCGAATCGAAAAGAATCGAATTCAATCAAAACGAATCGATTCGAATGGAATAGAAAAGAATAGAATCGAATCGAGAAGAATCAAATCGAATCGAAAAGAATCGAATCGAAAAGAATTGAATCGAATCGAAAAGAAACGAATCGAACCGAATCAAAAAGAAAACAATCGAATCGAATCAAATACAAAAGAATCGCTTTGAATAGCATAGAATTGAAAAGAATCGAATCAATCGAATTGAAAACAATCGAATCGAAAAGAATCGAATCAAAAAAGTCGAATCGAAACGAAAACAATCGAATCGAATCGAATCTAAAAGAATCGTATTGAATTGAATCGAGTCGAAAAGACTCGAATCAAAAAGACTCGAATCGAATTGAATCAAATCGAAAAGAATCTAATAGAAACCACTCGAACAGAATCAAATCGAAATGATTCAAAATGAATCGAATAGAATAGAATCGAAAAAAATCGAAACGAATCGAAACGAATCGAAACGAATTGAATCGAAGAGAATCGATTAGAATCGAAATGAAAAGAATCGTATTGAATCGAAAAGAATCAAATCAAATCAAATCGAAAGAAATGAATCAAATCAAAAAGAATCCAATCGAATCGAAAAGATTCGAACTGAATGGAATCAAATCGAAAAGAATCTAATCGAATCGAAAAGAATCGAATCAAATTTAATGGAATCGAAAAGAATCGAATTGAATCGAAAAGAATCGAAATGAAACAAATCAGATCAAATGGAAAAGCATCAAATCGAATTGAAAAGAATCGAATCGAATCAAAAAGACTCGAATCGAAAAGAATCGAATTGAAAAGAATCCAATCGAATCGAAAAGACTCGAATCGAATTAAAAATATCAAATCGAATCGAATCGCAAAGATTCGAATTGAAAAGACTCGAATTGAAACGAATCGATTTGAAACGAAAAGAATCGAATCGAATCGAATCGAATTGAAAGAATCGAATTGAATAGAAAAAAATCGAATAGAAAAGAATCGAACCGAAAAGAAAAGAATCAAATTGAATCAGTCGATTAAATTCTAGTCGAATCGAATCAAAAAGAATGAAATCGAGTCGAATCGAATCGAAAAGAATCGAATCGAATCGAAAAGAATCGAAATGTATCTAATCAAAAAGAATCGAGTC
The DNA here is from genome assembly GCF_053574225.1 of Canis aureus. NCBI lineage: Eukaryota > Metazoa > Chordata > Mammalia > Carnivora > Canidae > Canis > Canis aureus. Next base: position 1,340,606 of record NW_027554429.1, read on the forward strand.
GTATCGACTCGAATCGAAAAGAATCCAATTGCATCATCGAATGGAAACTAATCGAATTGAATAGAATCGAAAAGAATCGAATCGAATCAAATCGAAAACAATCAAATTGAATTGATCGAAAAGAATCGAATTGAATCAAATCGAATCGAAATGAAAGAATCGAATCGATTCAAATAGAAAAGAATCGAATCGAAAAGAATCAAATCGACACGAAAAGAATCGAATCGAATCAAAAAGTATCGAATTGATTCGAAAACATTCGAATCGAAAAGAATCGAATTGAAATGAATCCGATCGAAATGAAAAGAATCTACTCGATTCGAATCCAAAAGAATCGAATCCAAAAGAATCGAATCGAATCCAAAAGAATCGAATTGAATTGAATCAAAAGAAATGAATTGAATTGAATCAAAAAGGAACTAATCGCATCAAATCGAAAAAACTCGAATAGAATCAAATCGAATCAAAAAGAATCGAATAGATTCGAATAAAAAAGAATCGAATTGAGGGATCCCTGGGTGGCGCAGCGGTTTAGCGCCTGCCTTTGGCCCAGGGCGCGATCCTGGAGACCCGGGATCGAATCCCACATCGGGCTCCCGGTGCATGGAGCCTGCTTCTCCCTCTGCCTGTGTCTCTGCCTCTCTCACTCTCTCTGTGACTATCATAAAAAAAAGAATCGAATTGAATCGAGTTGAAAAAAATCATAAAGAATCAAATCGAAAAGAATCGAATTCCATGTAACGAAAAGATTCGAATTGAAAAGATTCGAATCGAAACAAAAGAATCGAATCGAATCGACATGAATCAAAAAGAATCGAATCAAAACGAATCGAAAAGAAAAAAATCAAGTAGAATCTAAAAGAATCGAATCGAATCAAATCGAAAAAATTCGAATAGAATTGAATCGAAAAGAATCAAAACGAATCGAACCGAAGAGAATCGATTCGAATCAAAATAAAAAGTATCGTATCAACTCGAATCGAAATGAATCATATCAAATAGAATCGAAAGAATGGAATCAAATCTAAAACAATCGAATCGAATCGAAAAGAATCGGATTGAATGGAATCGAATCGAAAAGAATACAATAGAATAGAATCGAAAGAAATCGAATAGAATCAAATCAAATCAAAAAGAATCGAATCGAATTGATCCTAACCAAAATAAGCGAAATGAATCGACTCGAACCGAAAAAAATCAAATCGAAAAGAATCTAATCTCAACGAAAATCATCGAAATGAATAGAATCGAATTGAATCAAATCGAAAAGAATCGAATGGAATCCAATCGAAAAGAATCAAAGTGATTCGAATCGAAACAAATTGAATCCAATCTAAAAGAATCTAATTGAATCGAATCGAAAAGAATCGAATTCAATCAAAACGAATCGATTCGAATGGAATAGAAAAGAATAGAATCGAATCGAGAAGAATCAAATCGAATCGAAAAGAATCGAATCGAAAAGAATTGAATCGAATCGAAAAGAAACGAATCGAACCGAATCAAAAAGAAAACAATCGAATCGAATCAAATACAAAAGAATCGCTTTGAATAGCATAGAATTGAAAAGAATCGAATCAATCGAATTGAAAACAATCGAATCGAAAAGAATCGAATCAAAAAAGTCGAATCGAAACGAAAACAATCGAATCGAATCGAATCTAAAAGAATCGTATTGAATTGAATCGAGTCGAAAAGACTCGAATCAAAAAGACTCGAATCGAATTGAATCAAATCGAAAAGAATCTAATAGAAACCACTCGAACAGAATCAAATCGAAATGATTCAAAATGAATCGAATAGAATAGAATTGAAAAAAATCGAAACGAATCGAAACGAATCGAAACGAATTGAATCGAAGAGAATCGATTAGAATCGAAATGAAAAGAATCGTATTGAATCGAAAAGAATCAAATCAAATCAAATCGAAAGAAATGAATCAAATCAAAAAGAATCCAATCGAATCGAAAAGATTCGAACTGAATGGAATCAAATCGAAAAGAATCTAATCGAATCGAAAAGAATCGAATCAAATTTAATGGAATCGAAAAGAATCGAATTGAATCGAAAAGAATCGAAATGAAACAAATCAGATCAAATGGAAAAGCATCAAATCGAATTGAAAAGAATCGAATCGAATCGAAATGAATCGAATCAAAAAGACTCGAATCGAAAAGAATCGAATTGAAAAGAATCCAATCGAATCGAAAAGACTCGAATCGAATTAAAAATATCAAATCAAATCGAATCGCAAAGATTCGAATTGAAAAGACTCGAATTGAAACGAATCGATTTGAAACGAAAAGAATCGAATCGAATCGAATCGAATTGAAAGAATCGAATTGAATAGAAAAAAATCGAATAGAAAAGAATCGAACCGAAAAGAAAAGAATCAAATTGAATCAGTCGATTAAATTCTAGTCGAATCGAATCAAAAAGAATGAAATCGAGTCGAATCGAATCGAAAAGAATCGAATCGAATCGAAAAGAATCGAAATGTATCTAATCAAAAAGAATCGAATCGTATCGACTCGAATCGAAAAGAATCCAATTGCATCATCGAATGGAAACTAATCGAATTGAATAGAATAGAAAAGAATCGAATCGAATCAAATCGAAAACAATCAAATTGAATTGATCGAAAAGAATCGAATTGAATCAAATCGAATCGAAATGAAAAGAATCGAATCGATTCAAATAGAAAAGAATCGAATCGAAAAGAATCAAATCGACACGAAAGAATCGAATCGAATCAAAAAGTATCGAATTGATTCGAAAGAATCGAATTGAAATGAATCCGATCGAAATGAAAAGAATCTACTCGATTCGAATCCAAAAGAATCGAATCCAAAAGAATCGAATCGAATCCAAAAGAATCGAATTGAATTGAATCAAAAGAAATGAATTGAATTGAATCAAAAAGGAACTAATCGCATCAAATCGAAAAAACTCGAATAGAATCAAATCGAATCAAAAAGAATCGAATAGATTCGAATAAAAAAGAATCGAATTGAGGGATCCCTGGGTGGCGCAGCGGTTTAGCGCCTGCCTTTGGCCCAGGGCGCGATCCTGGAGACCCGGGATCGAATCCCACATCGGGCTCCCGGTGCATGGAGCCTGCTTCTCCCTCTGCCAGTGTCTCTGCCTCTCTCACTCTCTCTGTGACTATCATAAAAAAAAGAATCGAATTGAATCGAGTTGAAAAAAATCATAAAGAATCAAATCGAAAAGAATCGAATTCCATGTAACGAAAAGATTCGAATTGAAAAGATTCGAATCGAAACAAAAGAATCGAATCGAATCGACATGAATCAAAAAGAATCGAATCAAAACGAATCGAAAAGAAACAAATCAAGTAGAATCTAAAAGAATCGAATCGAATCAAATCGAAAAAATTCGAATAGAATTGAATCGAAAAGAATCAAAACGAATCGAACCGAAGAGAATCGATTCGAATCAAAATAAAAAGTATCGTATCAAATCGAATCGAAAAGAATCATATCAAATAGAATCGAAAGAATGGAATCAAATCTAAAACAATCGAATCGAATCGAAAAGAATCGGATTGAATGGAATCGAATCGAAAAGAATACAATAGAATAGAATCGAAAGAAATCGAATAGAATCAAATCAAATCAAAAAGAATCGAATCGAATTGATCCTAACCAAAATAAGCGAAATGAATCGACTCGAACCGAAAAAAATCAAATCGAAAAGAATCTAATCTCAACGAAAATAATCGAAATGAATAGAATCGAATTGAATCAAATCGAAAAGAATCGAATGGAATCCAATCGAAAAGAATCAAAGTGATTCGAATCGAAACAAATTGAATCCAATCGAAAAGAATCTAATTGAATCGAATCGAAAAGAATCGAATTCAATCAAAACAAATCGATTCGAATGGAATAGAAAAGAATAGAATCGAATCGAAAAGAATCAAATCGAATCGAAAAGAATCGAATCGAAAAGAATTGAATCGAATCGAAAAGAAACGAATCGAACCGAATCAAAAAGAAAACAATCGAATCGAATCAAATACAAAAGAATCGCTTTGAATAGCATAGAATTGAAAAGAATCGAATCAATCGAATCGAAAAGAATCGAATCAAAAAAGTCGAATCGAAACGAAAACAATCGAATCGAATCGAATCTAAAAGAATCGTATTGAATTGCATCGAGTCGAAAAGACTCGAATCAAAAAGACTCGAATCGAATTGAATCAAATCGAAAAGAATGTAATAGAACCCACTCGAACAGAATCAAGTCGAAATGATTCAAAATGAATCGAATAGAATAGAATCGAAAAAAATCGAAACGAATCGAAACGAATCGAAACGAATTGAATCGAAGAGAATCGATTAGAATCGAAATGAAAAGAATCGTATTGAATTGAATCGAGTCGAAAAGACTCGAATCAAAAAGACTCGAATCGAATTGAATCAAATCGAAAAGAATGTAATAGAAACCACTCGAACAGAATCAAGTCGAAATGATTCAAAATGAATCGAATAGAATAGAATCGAAAAAAATCGAAACGAATCGAAACGAATCGAAACGAATTGAATCGAAGAGAATCGATTAGAATCGAAATGAAAAGAATCGTATTGAATCGAAAAGAAACAAATCAAATCAAATCGAAAGAAATGAATCAAATCAAAAAGAATCCAATCGAATCGAAAAGATTCGAACTGAATGGAATCAAATCGAAAAGAATCTAATCGAATCGAAAAGAATCGAATCAAATTTAATGGAATCGAAAAGAATCGAATTGAATCGAAAAGAATCGAAATGAAACAAATCAGATCAAATGGAAAAGCATCAAATCGAATTGAAAAGAATCGAATCGAATCGAAATGAATCGAATCAAAAAGACTCGAATCGAAAAGAATCGAATTGAAAAGAATCCAATCGAATCGAAAAGACTCGAATCGAATTAAAAATATCAAATCGAATCGAATCGCAAAGATTCGAATTGAAAAGACTCGAATTGAAACGAATCGATTTGAAACGAAAAGAATCGAATCGAATCGAATCGAATTGAAAGAATCGAATTGAATAGAAAAAAATCGAATAGAAAAGCATCGAACCGCAAAGAAAAGAATCAAATTGAATCAGTCGATTAAATTCTAGTCAAATCGAATCAAAAAAAATGAAATCGAGTCGAATCGAATCGAAAAGAATCGAATCGAATCGAAAAGAATCGAATTGTATCTAATCAAAAAGAATCGAGTCGTATCGACTCGAATCGAAAAGAATCCAATTGCATCATCGAATGGAAACTAATCGAATTGAATAGAATCGAAAATAATCGAATCGAATCAAATCGAAAACAATCAAATTGAATTGATCGAAAAGAATCGAATTGAATCAAATCGAATCGAAATGAAAGAATCGAATCGATTCAAATAGAAAAGAATCGAATCGAAAAGAATCAAATCGACACGAAAAGAATCGAATCGAATCAAAAAGTATCGAATTGATTCGAAAACATTCGAATCGAAAAGAATCGAATTGAAATGAATCCGATCGAAATGAAAAGAATCTACTCGATTCGAATCCAAAAGAATCGAATCCAAAAGAATCGAATCGAATCCAAAAGAATCGAATTGAATTGAATCAAAAGAAATGAATTGAATTGAATCAAAAAGGAACTAATCGCATCAAATCGAAAAAACTCGAATAGAATCAAATCGAATCAAAAAGAATCGAATAGATTCGAATAAAAAAGAATCGAATTGAGGGATCCCTGGGTGGCGCAGCGGTTTAGCGCCTGCCTTTGGCCCAGGGCGCGATCCTGGAGACCCGGGATCGAATCCCACATCAGGCTCCCGGTGCATGGAGCCTGCTTCTCCCTCTGCCTGTGTCTCTGCCTCTCTCACTCTCTCTGTGACTATCATAAAAAAAAGAATCGAATTGAATCGAGTTGAAAAACATCATAAAGAATCAAATCGAAAAGAATCGAATTCCATGTAATGAAAAGATTCGAATTGAAAAGATTCGAATCGAAACAAAAGAATCGAATCGAATCGACATGAATCAAAAAGAATCGAATCAAAACGAATCCAAAAGAAACAAATCAAGTAGAATCTAAAAGAATCGAATCGAATCAAATCGAAAAAATTCGAATAGAATTGAATCGAAAAGAATCAAAACGAATCGAACCGAAGAGAATCGATTCGAATCAAAATAAAAAGTATCGTATCAAATCGAATCGAAAAGAATCATATCAAATAGAATCGAAAGAATGGAATCAAATCTAAAACAATCGAATCGAATCGAAAAGAATCGGATTGAATGGAATCGAATCGAAAAGAATACAATAGAATAGAATCGAAAGAAATCGAATAGAATCAAATCAAATCAAAAAGAATCGAATCGAATTGATCCTAACCAAAATAAGCGAAATGAATCGACTCGAACCGAAAAAAATCAAATCGAAAAGAATCTAATCTCAACGAAAATAATCGAAATGAATAGAATCGACTTGAATCAAATCGAAAAGAATCGAATGGAATCCAATCGAAAAGAATCAAAGTGATTCGAATCGAAACAAATTGAATCCAATCGAAAAGAATCTAATTGAATCGAATCGAAAAGAATCGAATTCAATCAAAACAAATCGATTCGAATGGAATAGAAAAGAATAGAATCGAATCGAGAAGAATCAAATCGAATCGAAAAGAATCGAATCGAAAAGAATTGAATCGAATCGAAAAGAAACGAATCGAACCGAATCAAAAAGAAAACAATCGAATCGAATCAAATACAAAAGAATCGCTTTGAATAGCATAGAATTGAAAAGAATTGAATCAATCGAATTGAAAACAATCGAATCGAAAAGAATCGAATCAAAAAAGTCGAATCGAAACGAAAACAATCGAATCGAATCGAATCTAAAAGAATCGTATTGAATTGAATCGAGTCGAAAAGACTCGAATCAAAAAGACTCGAATCGAATTGAATCAAATCGAAAAGAATCTAATAGAAACCACTCGAACAGAATCAAATCGAAATGATTCAAAATGAATCGAATAGAATAGAATCGAAAAAAATCGAAACGAATCGAAACGAATCGAAACGAATTGAATCGAAGAGAATCGATTAGAATCGAAATGAAAAGAATCGTATTGAATCGAAAAGAATCAAATCAAATCAAATCGAAAGAAATGAATCAAATCAAAAAGAATCCAATCGAATCGAAAAGATTCGAACTGAATGGAATCAAATCGAAAAGAATCTAATCGAATCGAAAAGAATCGAATCAAATTTAATGGAATCGAAAAGAATCGAATTGAATCGAAAAGAATCGAAATGAAACAAATCAGATCAAATGGAAAAGCATCAAATCGAATTGAAAAGAATCGAATCGAATCGAAATGAATCGAATCAAAAAGACTCGAATCGAAAAGAATCGAATTGAAAAGAATCCAATCGAATCGAAAAGACTCGAATCGAATTAAAAATATCAAATCGAATCGAATCGCAAAGATTCGAATTGAAAAGACTCGAATTGAAACGAATCGATTTGAAACGAAAAGAATCGAATCGAATCGAATCGAATTGAAAGAATCGAATTGAATAGAAAAAAATCGAATAGAAAAGCATCGAACCGCAAAGAAAAGAATCAAATTGAATCAGTCGATTAAATTCTAGTCAAATCGAATCAAAAAGAATGAAATCTAGTCGAATCGAATCGAAAAGAATCGAATCGAATCGAAAAGAATCGAATTGTATCTAATCAAAATGAATCGAATCGTATCGACTCGAATCGAAAAGAATCCAATTGCATCATCGAATGGAAACTAATCGAATTGAATAGAATAGAAAAGAATCGAATCGAATCAAATCGAAAACAATCAAATTGAATTGATCGAAAAGAATCGAATTGAATCAAATCGAATCGAAATGAAAGAATCGAATCGATTCAAATAGAAAAGAATCGAATCGAAAAGAATCAAATCGACACGAAAAGAATCGAATCGAATCAAAAAGTATCGAATTGATTCGAAAACATTCGAAACGAAAAGAATCGAATTGAAATGAATCCGATCGAAATGAAAAGAATCTACTCGATTCGAATCCAAAAGAATCGAATCCAAAAGAATCGAATCGAATCCAAAAGAATCGAATTGAATTGAATCAAAAGAAATGAATTGAATTGAATCAAAAAGGAACTAATCGCATCAAATCGAAAAAACTTGAATAGAATCAAATCGAATCAAAAAGAATCGAATAGATTCGAATAAAAAAGAATCGAATTGAGGGATCCCTGGGTGGCGCAGCGGTTTAGCGCCTGCCTTTGGCCCAGGGCGCGATCCTGGAGACCCGGGATCGAATCCCACATCGGGCTCCCGGTGCATGGAGCCTGCTTCTCCCTCTGCCTGTGTCTCTGCCTCTCTCACTCTCTCTGTGACTATCATAAAAAAAAGAATCGAATTGAATCGAGTTGAAAAACATCATAAAGAATCAAATCGAAAAGAATCGAATTCCATGTAACGAAAAGATTCGAATTGAAAAGATTCGAATCGAAACAAAAGAATCGAATCGAATCGACATGAATCAAAAAGAATCGAATCAAAACGAATCGAAAAGAAACAAATCAAGTAGAATCTAAAAGAATCGAATCGAATCAAATCGAAAAAATTCGAATAGAATTGAATCGAAAAGAATCAAAACGAATCGAACCGAAGAGAATCGATTCGAATCAAAATAAAAAGTATCGTATCAAATCGAATCGAAAAGAATCATATCAAATAGAATCGAAAGAATGGAATCAAATCTAAAACAATCGAATCGAATCGAAAAGAATCGGATTGAATGGAATCGAATCGAAAAGAACACAATAGAATAGAATCGAAAGAAATCGAATAGAATCAAATCAAATCAAAAAGAATCGAATTGAATTGATCCTAACCAAAATAAGCGAAATGAATCGACTCGAACCGAAAAAAATCAAATCGAAAAGAATCTAATCTCAACGAAAATCATCGAAATGAATAGAATCGAATTGAATCAAATCGAAAAGAATCGAATGGAATCCAATCGAAAAGAATCAAATTGATTCTAATCGAAACAAATTGAATCCAATCGAAAAGAATCTAATTGAATCGAATCGAAAAGAATCGAATTCAATCAAAACGAATCGATTCGAATGGAATAGAAAAGAATAGAATCGAATCGAAAAGAATCAAATCGAATCGAAAAGAATCGAATCGAAAAGAATTGAATCGAATCGAAAAGAAACGAATCGAACCGAATCAAAAAGAAAACAATCGAATCGAATCAAATACAAAAGAATCGCTTTGAATAGCATAGAATTGAAAAGAATTGAATCAATCGAATTGAAAACAATCGAATCGAAAAGAATCGAATCAAAAAAAGTCGAATCGAAACGAAAACAATCGAATCGAATCGAATCTAAAAGAATCGTATTGAATTGAATCGAGTCGAAAAGACTCGAATCAAAAAGACTCGAATCGAATTGAATCAAATCGAAAAGAATCTAATAGAAACCACTCGAACAGAATCAAATCGAAATGATTCAAAATGAATCGAATAGAATAGAATCGAAAAAAATCGAAACGAATCGAAATGAATCGAAACGAATTGAATCGAAGAGAATCGATTAGAATCGAAATGAAAAGAATCGTCTTGAATCGAAAAGAATCAAATCGAATCGAATCGAAAGACTTGAATCAAATCGAAAAGAATCCAATCGAATCGAAAATAGGAAAGAATCGAATCGAATCAAATCGAAAACAATCAAATTGAATTGATCGACAAGAATCGAATTGAATCAAATCGAATCGAAATGAAAAGAATCGAATCGATTCAAATAGAAAAGAATCGAATCGAAAAGAATCAAATCGACACGAAAAGAATCGAATCGAATCAAAAAGTATCGAATTGATTCGAAAACATTCGAATCGAAAAGAATCGAATTGAAATGAATCCGATCGAAATGAAAAGAATCTACTCGATTCGAATCCAAAAGAATCGAATCCAAAAGAATCGAATCGAATGCAAAAGAATCGAATTGAATTGAATCAAAAGAAATGAATTGAATTGAATCAAAAAGGAACTATACGAATCAAAAAGAAAAAACTCGAATAGAATCAAATCGAATCAAAAAGAATCGAATAGATTCGAATAAAAAAGAATCGAATTGAGGGATCCCTGGGTGGCGCAGCGGTTTAGCGCCTGCCTTTGGCCCAGGGCGCCATCCTGGAGACCCGGGATCGAATCCCACATCGGGCTCCTGGTGCATGGAGCCTGCTTCTCCCTCTGCCTGTGTCTCTGCCTCTCTCTCTCTCTGTGACTTTCATAAAAAAAGAATCGAATTGAATCGAGTTGAAAAAAATCATAAAGAATCAAATCGAAAAGAATCGAATTCCATGTAACGAAAAGATTCGAATTGAAAAGATTCGAATCGAAACAAAAGAATCGAATCGACATGAATCAAAAAGAATCGAATCAAAACGAATCGAAAAGAAACAAATCAAGTAGAATCTAAAAGAATCAAATCGAATCAAGTTGAAAAAATTCGAATAGAATTGAATCGAAAAGAATCAAAACGAATCGAACCGAAGAGAATCGATTCGAATCAAAATAAAAAGTATCGTATCAAATCGAATCGAAAAGAATCATATCAAATAGAATCGAAAGAATGGAATCAAATCTAAAACAATCGAATCGAATCGAAAAGAATCGTTTTGAACGGAATGGAATCGAAAAGAATACAATAGAATAGAATCGAAAGACATCGAATAGAATCAAATCAAATCAAAAAGAATCGAATTGAATTGATCCTAACCAAAATAAGCGAAATGAATCGATTCGAACCGAAAAAAATCAAATCGAAAAGAATCTAATCTCAACGAAAATCATCGAAATGAATAGAATCGAATTGAATCAAATCGAATGGAATCCAATCGAAAAGAATCAAATTGATTCGAATCGAAACAAATTGAATCCACTCTAAAAGAATGTAATTGAATCGAATCGAAAAGAATCGAATTCAATCAAAACGAATCGATTCGAATGGAATAGAAAAGAATAGAATCGAATCGAAAAGAATCAAATCGAATCGAAAAGAATTGAATCGAATCGAAAAGAAACGAATCGAACCGAATCAAAAAGAAAACAATCGAATCGAATCAAATACAAAAGAATCGCTTTGAATAGCATAGAATTGAAAAGAATTGAATCAATCGAATTGAAAACAATCGAATCGAAAAGAATCGAATCAAAAAAAGTCGAATCGAAACGAAAACAATCGAATCGAATCGAATCTAAAAGAATCGTATTGAATTGAATCGAGTCGAAAAGACTCGAATCAAAAAGACTCGAATCGAATTGAATCAAATGGAAAAGAATCTAATAGAAAACACTCGAACAGAATCAAATCGAAATGATTCAAAATGAATCAAATAGAATAGAATCGAAAAAATTCGAATAGAATCGAAACGAATCGAAACGAATTGAATCGAAGAGAATCGATTAGAATCGAAATGAAAAGAATCGTATTGAATCGAATCGAAAAGAATCAAATCAAATCGAATCGAAAGAATTGAATCAAATCGAAAAGAATCCAATCGAATCGAAAAGAATCGAACTGAATGGAATCAAATTGAAAAGAATCTAATCGAATCAAAAAAATCGAGTCAAATTTAATGGAATCGAAAAGAATCGAATTGAATCGAAAAGAATCGAAATGAAACAAATCAGATCAAATGGAAAAGCATCAAATCGAATTGAAAAGAATCGATTCGAATCGAAATGAATCGAATCAAAAAGACTCGAATCGAAAAGAATCGAATTGAAAAGAATCGAATCGAATCGAAAAGACTCGAATCGAATTAAAAATATCAAATCGAATCGAATCGAAAAGATTCGAATTGAAAAGACTCGAATTGAAACGAATCGATTTGAAACGAAAAGAATCGAATCGAATCGAATCGAATTGAAAGAATCGAATTGAATAGAAAAAAATCGAATAGAAAAGCATCGAACCGCAAAGAAAAGAATCAAATTGAATCAGTCGATTAAATTCTAGTCGAATCGAATCAAAAAGAATGAAATCGAGTCGAATCGAATCGAAAAGAATCGAATCGAATCGAAAAGAATCGAATTGTATCTAATCAAAAAGAATCGAATCGTATCGACTCGAATCGAAAAGAATCCAATTGCATCATCGAATGGAAACTAATCGAATTGAATAGAATCGAAAAGAATCGAATCGAATCAAATCGAAAACAATCAAATTGAATTGATCGACAAGAATCGAATTGAATCAAATCGAATCGAAATGAAAAGAATCGAATCGATTCAAATAGAAAAGAATCGAATCGAAAAGAATCAAATCGACACGAAAAGAATCGAATCGAATCAAAAAGTATCGAATTGATTCGAAAACATTCGAATCGAAAAGAATCGAATTGAAATGAATCCGATCGAAATGAAAAGAATCTACTCGATTCGAATCCAAAAGAATCGAATCCAAAAGAATCGAATCGAATCCAAAAGAATCGAATTGAATTGAATCAAAAGAAATGAATTGAATTGAATCAAAAAGGAACTAATCGAATCAAATCGAAAAAACTCGAATAGAATCAAATCGAATCAAAAAGAATCGAATAGATTCGAATAAAAAAGAATCGAATTGAGGGATCCCTGGGTGGCGCAGCGGTTTAGCGCCTGCCTTTGGCCCAGGGCGCCATCCTGGAGACCCGGGATCGAATCCCACATCGGGCCCCCGGTGCATGGAGCCTCCTTCTCCCTCTGCCTGTGTCTCTGCCTCTCTCACTCTCTCTGTGACTATCATAAAAAAAAGAATCGAATTGAATCGAGTTGAAAAAAATCATAAAGAATCAAATCGAAAAGAATCGAATTCCATGTAACGAAAAGATTCGAATTGAAAAGATTCGAATCGAAACAAAAGAATCGAATCGAATCGACATGAATCAAAAAGAATCGAATCAAAACGAATCGAAAAGAAACAAATCAAGTAGAATCTAAAAGAATCGAATCGAATCAAATCGAAAAAATTCGAATAGAATTGAATCGAAAAGAATCAAAACGAATCGAACCGAAGAGAATCGATTCGAATTAAAATAAAAAGTATCGTATCAAATCGAATCGAAAAGAATCATATCAAATAGAATCGAAAGAATGGAATCAAATCTAAAACAATCGAATCGAATCGAAAAGAATCGTTTTGAACGGAATGGAATCGAAAAGAATACAATAGAATAGAATCGAAAGACATCGAATAGAATCAAATCAAATCAAAAAGAATCGAATTGAATTGATCCTAACCAAAATAAGCGAAATGAATCGACTCGAACCGAAAAAAATCAAATCGAAAAGAATCTAATCTCAACGAAAATCATCGAAATGAATAGAATCGAATTGAATCAAATCGAAAAGAATCGAATGGAATCCAATCGAAAAGAATCAAATTGAATCGAATCGAAAAGAATCGAATTCAATCAAAACGAATCGATTCGAATGGAATAGAAAAGAATAGAATCGAATCGAAAAGAATCAAATCGAATCGAAAAGAATTGAATCGAATCGAAAAGAAACGAATCGAACCGAATCAAAAAGAAAACAATCGAATCGAATCAAATACAAAAGAATCGCTTTGAATAGCATAGAATTGAAAAGAATCGAATCAATCGAATTGAAAACAATCGAATCGAAAAGAATCGAATCAAAAAAAGTCGAATCGAAACGAAAACAATCGAATCAAATCGAATCTAAAAGAATCGTATTGAATTGAATCGAGTCGAAAAGACTCGAATCAAAAAGACTCGAATCGAATTGAATCAAATCGAAAAGAATCTAATAGAAACCACTCGAACAGAATCAAATCGAAATGATTCAAAATGAATCAAATAGAATAGAATCGAAAAAATTCGAATAGAATCGAAACGAATCGAAACGAATTGAATCGAAGAGAATCGATTAGAATCGAAATGAAAAGAATCGTATTGAATCGAATCGAAAAGAATCAAATCAAATCGAATCGAAAGAATTGAATCAAATCGAAAAGAATCCAACCGAATCGAAAAGAATCGAACTGAATGGAATCAAATCGAAAAGAATCTAATCGAATCAAAAAAATCGAGTCAAATTTAATGGAATCGAAAAGAATCGAATTGAATCGAAAAGAATCGAAATGAAACAAATCAGATCAAATGGAAAAGTATCAAATCGAATTGAAAAGAATCGATTCGAATCGAGATGAATCGAATCAAAAAGACTCGAATCGAAAATAATCGAATTGAAAAGAATCGAATCGAATCGAAAAGACTCGAATCGAATTAAAAATATCAAATCGAATCGAATTGCAAAGATTCGAATTGAAAAGACTCGAATTGAAACGAATCGATTTGAAACGAAAAGAATCGAATCGAATCGAATCGAATTGAAAGAATCGAATTGAATAGAAAAAAATCGAATAGAAAAGCATCGAACCGCAAAGAAAAGAATCAAATTGAATCAGTCGATTAAATTCTAGTCGAATCGAATCAAAAAGAATGAAATCGAGTCGAATCGAATCGAAAAGAATCGAATTGTATCTAATCAAAAAGAATCGAATCGTATCGACTCGAATCGAAAAGTCCAATTGCATCATCGAATGGAAACTAATCGAATTGAATAGAATCGAAAAGAATCGAATCGAATCAAATCGAAAACAATCAAATTGAATTGATCGACAAGAATCGAATTGAATCAAATCGAATCGAAATGAAAAGAAACGAATCGATTCAAATAGAAAAGAATCGAATCGAAAAGAATCAAATCGACACGAAAAGAATCGAATCGAATCAAAAAGTATCGAATTGATTCGAAAACATTCGAATCGAAAAGAATCGAATTGAAATGAATCCGATCGAAATGAAAAGAATCTACTCGATTCGAATCCAAAAGAATCGAATCCAAAAGAATCGAATCGAATCCAAAAGAATCGAATTGAATTGAATCAAAAGAAATGAATTGAATTGAATCAAAAAGGAACTAATCGAATCAAATCGAAAAAACTCGAATAGAATCAAATCGAATCAAAAAGAATCGAATAGATTCGAATAAAAAAGAATCGAATTGAGGGATCCCTGGGTGGTGCAGCGGTTTAGCGCCTGCCTTTGGCCCAGGGCGCGATCCTGGAGACCCGGGATCGAATCCCACATCGGGCTCCTGGTGCATGGAGCCTGCTTCTCCCTCTGCCTGTATCTCTGCCTCTCTCTCTCTCTGTGACTATCATAAAAAAAAGAATCGAATTGAATCGAGTTGAAAAAAATCATAAAGAATCAAATCGAAAAGAATCGAATTCCATGTAACGAAAAGATTCGAATTGAAAAGAATCGAATCGAAACAAAAGAATCGAATCGAATCGACATGAATCAAAAAGAATCGAATCAAAACGAATCGAAAAGAAACAAATCAAGTAGAATCTAAAAGAACCAAACAGAAAAAATTCGAATAGAATTGAATCGAAAAGAATCAAAACGAATCGAACCGAAGAGAATCGATTCGAATCAAAATAAAAAGTATCGTATCAAATCGAATCGAAAAGAATCATATCAAATAGAATCGAAAGAATGGAATCAAATCTAAAACAATCGAATCGAATCGAAAAGAATCGGATTGAATGGAATAGAAACGAAAAGAATAGAATAGAATCGAAAGAAATCGAATAGAATCAAATCAAGTCAAAAAGAATCGAATTGAATTGATCCTAACCAAAATAAGCGAAATGAATCGACTCGAACCGAAAAAAATCAAATCGAAAAGAATCTAATCTCAACGAAAATCATCGAAATGAATAGAATCGAATTGAATCAAATCGAAAAGAATCGAATGGAATCCAATCGAAAAGAATCTAATTGAATCGAATCGAAAAGAATCGAATTCAATCAAAACGAATCGATTCGAATGGAATAGAAAAGAATAGAATCGAATCGAAAAGAATCAAATCGAATCGAAAAGAATTGAATCGAATCGAAAAGAAACGAATCGAACCGAATCAAAAAGAAAACAATCGAATCGAATAAAATACAAAAGAATCGCTTTGAATAGCATAGAATTGAAAAGAATCGAATCAATCGAATTGAAAACAATCGAATCGAAAAGAATCGAATCAAAAAAAGTCGAATCGAAACGAAAACAATCGAATCGAATCGAATCTAAAAGAATCGTATTGAATTGAATCGAGTCGAAAAGACTCGAATCAAAAAGACTCGAATCGAATTGAATCAAATCGAAAAGAATCTAATAGAAACCACTCGAACAGAATCAAATCGAAATGATTCAAAATGAATCGAATAGAATAGAATCGAAAAAAATCGAAACGAATCGAAACGAATTGAATCGAAGAGAATCGATTAGAATCGAAATGAAAAGAATCGTATTGAATCGAATCGAAAAGAATCAAATCAAATCGAATCGAAAGAATTGAACAAATCGAAAAGAATCCAATCGAATCGAAAAGAATCGAACTGAATGGAATCAAATCGAAAAGAATCGAATTGAATCGAAAAGAATCGAAATGAAACAAATCAGATCAAATGGAAAAGCATCAAATCGAATTGAAAAGAATTGAATCGAATCGAAAAGACTCGAATCGAATTAAAAATATCAAATCGAATCGAATCGAAAAGAATCGAATTGAAAAGACTCGAAGTGAAACGAATCGATTTGAAACGAAAAGAATCGAATCGAATCGAATCGAATTGAAAGAATCGATTTGAATAGAAAAAAATCGAATAGAAAAGAATCGAACCGAAAAGAAAAGAATCAAATTGAATCAGTCGATTAAATTCTAGTCGAATCGAATCAAAAAGAATGAAATCGAGTCGAATCGAATCGAAAAGAATCGAATCGAATCGAATAGAATCGAATTGTATCTAATCAAAAAGAATCGAATCGTATCGACTCGAATCGAAAAGAATCCAATTGCATCATCGAATGGAAACTAATCGAATTGAATAGAATCGAAAAGAATCGAATCGAATCAAATCGAAAACAATCAAATTCAATTGATCGAAAAGAATCGAATTGAATCAAATCGAATCGAAATGAAAAGAATCGAATCGATTCAAATAGAAAAGAATCGAATCGAAAAGAATCAAATCGACACGAAAAGAATCGAATCGAATCAAAAAGTATCGAATTGATTCGAAAACATTCGAATCGAAAATAATCGAATTGAAATGAATCCGATCGAAATGAAAAGAATCTACTCGATTCGAATCCAAAAGAATCGAATCCAAAAGAATCGAATCGAATCCAAAAGAATCGAATTGAATTGAATCAAAAGAAATGAATTGAATTGAATCAAAAAGGAACTAATCGCATCAAATCGAAAAAACTCGAATAGAATCAAATCGAATCAAAAAGAATCGAATAGATTCGAATAAAAAAGAATCGAATTGAGGGATCCCTGGGTGGCGCAGCGGTTTAGCGCCTGCCTTTGGCCCAGGGCGCGATCCTGGAGACCTGGGATCAAATCCCACATTGGGCTCCCGGTGCATGGAGCCTGCTTCTCCCTCTGCCTGTGTCTCCTCCTCTCTCTCTCTCTGTGACTTTCATAAAAAAAAAATCGAATTGAATCGAGTTGAAAAAAAATCATAAAGAATCAAATCGAAAAGAATCGAATTCCATGTAACGAAAAGATTCGAATTGAAAAGATTCGAATCGAAACAAAAGAATCGAATCGACATGAATCAAAAAGAATCGAATCAAAACGAATCGAAAAGAAACAAATCAAGTAGAATCTAAAAGAATCAAATCGAATCAAATCGAAAAAATTCGAATAGAATTGAATCGAAAAGAATCAAAACGAATCGAACCGAAGAGAATCGATTCGAATCAAAATAAAAAGTATCGTATCAAATCGAATCGAAAAGAATCATATCAAATAGAATCGAAAGAATGGAATCAAATCTAAAACAATCGAATCGAATCGAAAAGAATCGGATTGAATGGAATAGAAACGAAAAGAATAGAATAGAATCGAAAGAAATCGAATAGAATCAAATCAAGTCAAAAAGAATCGAATTGAATTGATCCTAACCAAAATAAGCGAAATGAATCGACTCGAACCGAAAAAAATCAAATCGAAAAGAATCTAATCTCAACGAGAATCATCGAAATGAATAGAATCGAATTGAATCAAATCGAAAAGAATCGAATGGAATCCAATCGAAAAGAATCTAATTGAATCGAATCGAAAAGAATCGAATTCAATCAAAACGAATCGATTCGAATGGAATAGAAAAGAATAGAATCGAATCGAAAAGAATCAAATCGAATCGAAAAGAATTGAATCGAATCGAAAAGAAACGAATCGAACCGAATCAAAAAGAAAACAATCGAATCGAATCAAATACAAAAGAATCGCTTTGAATAGCATAGAATTGAAAAGAATTGAATCAATCGAATTGAAAACAATCGAATCGAAAAGAATCGAATCAAAAAAAGTCGAATCGAAACGAAAACAATCGAATCGAATCGAATCTAAAAGAATCGTATTGAATTGAATCGAGTCGAAAAGACTGGAATCAAAAAGACTCGAATCGAATTGAATCAAATCGAAAAGAATCTAATAGAAACCACTCGAACAGAATCAAATCGAAATGATTCAAAATGAATCAAATAGAATAGAATCGAAAAAATTCGAATAGAATCGAAACGAATCGAAACGAATTGAATCGAAGAGAATCGATTAGAATCGAAATGAAAAGAATCGTATTGAATCGAATCGAAAAGAATCAAATCAAATCGAATCGAAAGAATTGAACAAATCGAAAAGAATCCAATCGAATCGAAAAGAATCGAACTGAATGGAATCAAATCGAAAAGAATCGAATTGAATCGAAAAGAATCGAAATGAAACAAATCAGATCAAATGGAAAAGCATCAAATCGAATTGAAAAGAATTGAATCGAATCGAAAAGACTCGAATCGAATTAAAAATATCAAATCGAATCGAATCGAAAAGAATCGAATTGAAAAGACTCGAAGTGAAACGAATCGATTTGAAACGAAAAGAATCGAATCGAATCGAATCGAATTGAAAGAATCGAATTGAATAGAAAAAAATCGAATAGAAAAGAATCGAACCGAAAAGAAAAGAATCAAATTGAATCAGTCGATTAAATTCTAGTCGAATCGAATCAAAAAGAATGAAATCGAGTCGAATCGAATCGAAAAGAATCGAATCGAATCGAATAGAATCGAATTGTATCTAATCAAAAAGAATCGAATCGTATCGACTCGAATCGAAAAGAATCCAATTGCATCATCGAATGGAAACTAATCGAATTGAATAGAATCGAAAAGAATCGAATCGAATCAAATCGAAAACAATCAAATTCAATTGATCGAAAAGAATCGAATTGAATCAAATCGAATCGAAATGAAAAGAATCGAATCGATTCAAATAGAAAAGAATCGAATCGAAAAGAATCAAATCGACACGAAAAGAATCGAATCGAATCAAAAAGTATCGAATTGATTCGAAAACATTCGAATCGAAAAGAATCGAATTGAAATGAATCCGATCGAAATGAAAAGAATCTACTCGATTCGAATCCAAAAGAATCGAATCCAAAAGAATCGAATCGAATCCAAAAGAATCGAATTGAATTGAATCAAAAGAAATGAATTGAATTGAATCAAAAAGGAACTAATCGCATCAAATCGAAAAAACTCGAATAGAATCAAATCGAATCAAAAAGAATCGAATAGATTCGAATAAAAAAGAATCGAATTGAGGGATCCCTGGGTGGCGCAGTGGTTTAGCGCCTGCCTTTGGCCCAGGGCGCGATCCTGGAGACCCGGGATCGAATCCCACATCGGGCTCCCGGTGCATGGAGCCTGCTTCTCCCTCTGCCTGTGTCTCTGCCTCTCTCTCTCTCTGTGACTTTCATAAAAAAAAAATCGAATTGAATCGAGTTGAAAAAAATCATAAAGAATCAAATCGAAAAGAATCGAATTCCATGTAACGAAAAGATTCGAATTGAAAAGATTCGAATCGAAACAAAAGAATCGAATCGACATGAATCAAAAAGAATCGAATCAAAACGAATCGAAAAGAAACAAATCAAGTAGAATCTAAAAGAATCAAATCGAATCAAATTGAAAAAATTCGAATAGAATTGAATCGAAAAGAATCAAAACGAATCGAACCGAAGAGAATCGATTCGAATCAAAATAAAAAGTATCGTATCAAATCGAATCGAAAAGAATCATATCAAATAGAATCGAAAGAATGGAATCAAATCTAAAACAATCGAATCGAATCGAAAAGAATCGTTTTGAACGGAATGGAATCGAAAAGAATACAATAGAATAGAATCGAAAGACATCGAATAGAATCAAATCAAATCAAAAAGAATCGAATCGAATTGATCCTAACCAAAATAAGCGAAATGAATCGACTCGAACCGAAAAAAATCAAATCGAAAAGAATCTAATCTCAACGAAAATAATCGAAATGAATAGAATCGAATTGAATCAAATCGAATGGAATCCAATCGAAAAGAATCAAAGTGATTCGAATCGAAACAAATTGAATCCAATCGAAAAGAATCTAATTGAATCGAATCGAAAAGAATCGAATTCAATCAAAACGAATCGATTCGAATGGAATAGAAAAGAATAGAATCGAATCGAAAAGAATCAAATCGAATCGAAAAGAATTGAATCGAATCGAAAAGAAAACAATCGAATCGAATCAAATACAAAAGAATCGCTTTGAATAGCATAGAATTGAAAAGAATTGAATCAATCGAATTGAAAACAATCGAATCGAAAAGAATCGAATCAAAAAAAGTCGAATCGAAACGAAAACAATCGAATCGAATCGAATCTAAAAGAATCGTATTGAATTGAATCGAGTCGAAAAGACTCGAATCAAAAAGACTCGAATCGAATTGAATCAAATCGAAAAGAATCTAATAGAAACCACTCGAACAGAATCAAATCGAAATGATTCAAAATGAATCAAATAGAATAGAATCGAAAAAATTCGAATAGAATCGAAACGAATCGAAACGAATTGAATCGAAGAGAATCGATTAGAATCGAAATGAAAAGAATCGTATTGAATCGAATCGAAAAGAATCAAATCAAATCGAATCGAAAGAATTGAATCAAATCGAAAAGAATCCAATCGAATCGAAAAGAATCGAACTGAATGGAATCAAATCGAAAAGAATCTAATCGAATCAAAAAAATCGAGTCAAATTTAATGGAATCGAAAAGAATCGAATTGAATCGAAAAGAATCGAAATGAAACAAATCAGATCAAATGGAAAAGCATCAAATCGAATTGAAAAGAATCGATTCGAATCGAAATGAATCGAATCAAAAAGACTCGAATCGAAAAGAATCGAATTGAAAAGAATCGAATCGAATCGAAAAGACTCGAATCGAATTAAAAATATCAAATCGAATCGAATTGCAAAGATTCGAATTGAAAAGACTCGAATTGAAACGAATCGATTTGAAACGAAAAGAATCGAATCGAATCGAATCGAATTGAAAGAATCGAATTGAATAGAAAAAAATCGAATAGAAAAGCATCGAACCGCAAAGAAAAGAATCAAATTGAATCAGTCGATTAAATTCTAGTCGAATCGAATCAAAAAGAATGAAATCGAGTCGAATCGAATCGAAAAGAATCGAATCGAATCGAAAAGAATCGAATTGTATCTAATCAAAAAGAATCGAATCGTATCGACTCGAATCGAAAAGAATCCAATTGCATCATCGAATGGAAACTAATCGAATTGAATAGAATCGAAAAGAATCGAATCGAATCAAATCGAAAACAATCAAATTGAATTGATCGACAAGAATCGAATTGAATCAAATCGAATCGAAATGAAAAGAATCGAATCGATTCAAATAGAAAAGAATCGAATCGAAAAGAATCAAATCGACACGAAAAGAATCGAATCGAATCAAAAAGTATCGAATTGATTCGAAAACATTCGAATCGAAAAGAATCGAATTGAAATGAATCCGATCGAAATGAAAAGAATCTACTCGATTCGAATCCAAAAGAATCGAATCCAAAAGAATCGAATCGAATCCAAAAGAATCGAATTGAATTGAATCAAAAGAAATGAATTGAATTGAATCAAAAAGGAACTAATCGCATCAAATCGAAAAAACTCGAATAGAATCAAATCGAATCAAAAAGAATCGAATAGATTCGAATAAAAAAGAATCGAATTGAGGGATCCCTGGGTGGCGCAGTGGTTTAGCGCCTGCCTTTGTCCCAGGGCGCCATCCTGGAGACCCGGGATCGAATCCCACATCAGGCTCCCGATGCATGGAGCCTGCTTCTCCCTCTGCCAGTGTCTCTGCCTCTCTCACTCTCTCTGTGACTATCATAAAAAAAAGAATCGAATTGAATCGAGTTGAAAAAAATCATAAAGAATCAAATCGAAAAGAATCGAATTCCATGTAATGAAAAGATTCGAATTGAAAAGATTCGAATCGAAACAAAAGAATCGAATCGAATCGACATGAATCAAAAAGAATCGAATCAAAACGAATCGAAAAGAAACAAATCAAGTAGAATCTAAAAGAATCGAATCGAATCAAATCGAAAAAATTCGAATAGAATTGAATCGAAAAGAATCAAAACGAATCGAACCGAAGAGAATCGATTCGAATCAAAATAAAAAGTATCGTATCAAATCGAATCGAAAAGAATCATATCAAATAGAATCGAAAGAATGGAATCAAATCTAAAACAATCGAATCGAATCGAAAAGAATCGGATTGAATGGAATCGAATCGAAAAGAATACAATAGAATAGAATCGAAAGACATCGAATAGAATCAAATCAAATAAAAAAGAATCGAATTGAATTGATCCTAACCAAAATAAGCGAAATGAATCGACTCGAACCGAAAAAAATCAAATCGAAATGAATCTAATCTCAACGAAAATCGTCGAAATGAATAGAATCGAATTGAATCAAATCGAATGGAATCCAATCGAAAAGAATCAAATTGATTTGAATCGAAACAAATTGAATCCAATCGAAAAGATTGTAATTGAATCGAATCGAAAAGAATCGAATTCAATCAAAACGAATCGATTCGAATGGAATAGAAAAGAATAGAATCGAATCGAAAAGAATCAAATCGAATCGAAAAGAATTGAATCGAATCGAAAAGAAACGAATCGAACCGAATCAAAAAGAAAACAATCGAATCGAATCAAATACAAAAGAATCGCTTTGAATAGCATAGAATTGAAAAGAATTGAATCAATCGAATTGAAAACAATCGAATCGAAAAGAATCGAATTCAATCAAAACGAATCGATTCGAATGGAATAGAAAAGAATAGAATCGAATCGAAAAGAATCAAATCGAATCGAAAAGAATTGAATCGAATCGAAAAGAAAACAATCGAATCGAATCAAATACAAAAGAATCGCTTTGAATAGCATAGAATTGAAAAGAATTGAATCAACCGAATTGAAAACAATCGAATCGAAAAGAATCGAACTGAATGGAATCAAATCGAAAAGAATCTAATCGAATCAAAAAAATCGGTCAAATTTAATGGAATCGAAAAGAATCGAATTGAATCGAAAAGAATCGAAATGAAACAAATCAGATCAAATGGAAAAGCATCAAATCGAATAGAAAACAATCGAATCGAATCAAAAAGACTCGAATCGAAAAGAATCGAATTGAAAAGAATCCAATCGAATCGAAAAGACTCGAATCGAATTAAAAATATCAAATCGAATCGAATCGCAAAGATTCGAATTGAAAAGACTCGAATTGAAACGAATCGATTTGAAACGAAAAGAATCGAATCGAATCGAATCGAATTGAAAGAATCGAATTGAATAGAAAAAAATCGAATAGAAAAGCATCGAACCGCAAAGAAAAGAATCAAATTGAATCAGTCGATTAAATTCTAGTCGAATCGAATCAAAAAGAATGAAATCGAGTCGAATCGAATCGAAAAGAATCGAATCGAATCGAAAAGAATCGAATTGTATCTAATCAAAAAGAATCGAATCGTATCGACTCGAATCGAAAGAATCCAATTGCATCATCGAATGGAAACTAATCGAATTGAATAGAATAGAAAAGAATCGAATCGAATCAAATCGAAAACAATCAAATTGAATTGATCGACAAGAATCGAATTGAATCAAATCGAATCGAAATGAAAAGAATCGAATCGATTCAAATAGAAAAGAATCGAATCGAAAAGAATCAAATCGACACGAAAAGAATCGAATCGAATCAAAAAGTATCGAATTGATTCGAAAACATTCGAATCGAAAAGAATCGAATTGAAATGAATCCGATCGAAATGAAAACAATCTACTCGATTCGAATCCAAAAGAATCGAATCCAAAAGAATCGAATCGAATCCAAAAGAATCGAATTGAATTGAATCAAAAGAAATGAATTGAATTGAATCAAAAAGGAACTAATCGCATCAAATCGAAAAAACTCGAATAGAATCAAATCGAATCAAAAAGAATCGAATAGATTCGAATAAAAAAGAATCGAATTGAGGGATCCCTGGGTGGCGCAGCGGTTTAGCGCCTGCCTTTGGCCCAGGGCGCGATCCTGGAGACCCGGGATCGAATCCCACATCGGGCTCCCGGTGCATGGAGCCTGCTTCTCCCTCTGCCTGTGTCTCTGCCTCTCTCTCTCTCTGTGACTTTCATAAAAAAAAAATCGAATTGAATCGAGTTGAAAAAAATCATAAAGAATCAAATCGAAAAGAATCGAATTCCATGTAACGAAAAGATTCGAATTGAAAAGATTCGAATCGAAACAAAAGAATCGAATCGACATGAATCAAAAAGAATCGAATCAAAACGAATCGAAAAGAAACAAATCAAGTAGAATCTAAAAGAATCAAATCGAATCAAATTGAAAAAATTCGAATAGAATTGAATCGAAAAGAATCAAAACGAATCGAACCGAAGAGAATCGATTCGAATCAAAATAAAAAGTATCGTATCAAATCGAATCGAAAAGAATCATATCAAATAGAATCGAAAGAATGGAATCAAATCTAAAACAATCGAATCGAATCGAAAAAATCGTTTTGAACGGAATGGAATCGAAAAGAATACAATAGAATAGAATCGAAAGACATCGAATAGAATCAAATCAAATCAAAAAGAATCGAATTGAATTGATCCTAACCAAAATAAGCGAAATGAATCGACTCGAACCGAAAAAAATCAAATCGAAAAGAATCTAATCTCAACGAAAATAATCGAAATGAATAGAATCGAATTGAATCAAATCGAATGGAATCCAATCGAAAAGAATCAAAGTGATTCGAATCGAAACAAATTGAATCCAATCGAAAAGAATCTAATTGAATCGAATCGAAAAGAATCGAATTCAATCAAAACGAATCGATTCGAATGGAATAGAAAAGAATAGAATCGAATCGAAAAGAATCAAATCGAATCGAAAAGAATTGAATCGAATCGAAAAGAAAACAATCGAATCGAATCAAATACAAAAGAATCGCTTTGAATAGCATAGAATTGAAAAGAATTGAATCAATCGAATTGAAAACAATCGAATCGAAAAGAATCGAATCAAAAAAAGTCGAATCGAAACGAAAACAATCGAATCGAATCGAATCTAAAAGAATCGTATTGAATTGAATCGAGTCGAAAAGACTCGAATCAAAAAGACTCGAATCGAATTGAATCAAATCGAAAAGAATCTAATAGAAACCACTCGAACAGAATCAAATCGAAATGATTCAAAATGAATCAAATAGAATAGAATCGAAAAAATTCGAATAGAATCGAAACGAATCGAAACGAATTGAATCGAAGAGAATCGATTAGAATCGAAATGAAAAGAATCGTATTGAATCGAATCGAAAAGAATCAAATCAAATCGAATCGAAAGAATTGAATCAAATCGAAAAGAATCCAATCGAATCGAAAAGAATCGAACTGAATGGAATCAAATCGAAAAGAATCTAATCGAATCAAAAAAATCGAGTCAAATTTAATGGAATCGAAAAGAATCGAATTGAATCGAAAAGAATCGAAATGAAACAAATCAGATCAAATGGAAAAGCATCAAATCGAATTGAAAAGAATCGATTCGAATCGAAATGAATCGAATCAAAAAGACTCGAATCGAAAAGAATCGAATTGAAAAGAATCGAATCGAATCGAAAAGACTCGAATCGAATTAAAAATATCAAATCGAATCGAATTGCAAAGATTCGAATTGAAAAGACTCGAATTGAAACGAATCGATTTGAAACGAAAAGAATCGAATCGAATCGAATCGAATTGAAAGAATCGAATTGAATAGAAAAAAATCGAATAGAAAAGCATCGAACCGCAAAGAAAAGAATCAAATTGAATCAGTCGATTAAATTCTAGTCGAATCGAATCAAAAAGAATGAAATCGAGTCGAATCGAATCGAAAAGAATCGAATCGAATCGAAAAGAATCGAATTGTATCTAATCAAAAAGAAACGAATCGTATCGACTCGAATCGAAAAGAATCCAATTGCATCATCGAATGGAAACTAATCGAATTGAATAGAATCGAAAAGAATCGAATCGAATCAAATCGAAAACAATCAAATTGAATTGATCGACAAGAATCGAATTGAATCAAATCGAATCGAAATGAAAAGAATCGAATCGATTCAAATAGAAAAGAATCGAATCGAAAAGAATCAAATCGACACGAAAAGAATCGAATCGAATCAAAAAGTATCGAATTGATTCGAAAACATTCGAATCGAAAAGAATCGAATTGAAATGAATCCGATCGAAATGAAAAGAATCTACTCGATTCGAATCCAAAAGAATCGAATCCAAAAGAATCGAATCGAATCCAAAAGAATCGAATTGAATTGAATCAAAAGAAATGAATTGAATTGAATCAAAAAGGAACTAATCGCATCAAATCGAAAAAACTCGAATAGAATCAAATCGAATCAAAAAGAATCGAATAGATTCGAATAAAAAAGAATCGAATTGAGGGATCCCTGGGTGGCGCAGTGGTTTAGCGCCTGCCTTTGTCCCAGGGCGCCATTCTGGAGACCCGGGATCGAATCCCACATCAGGCTCCCGATGCATGGAGCCTGCTTCTCCCTCTGCCAGTGTCTCTGCCTCTCTCACTCTCTCTGTGACTATCATAAAAAAAAGAATCGAATTGAATCGAGTTGAAAAAAATCATAAAGAATCAAATCGAAAAGAATCGAATTCCATGTAACGAAAAGATTCGAATTGAAAAGATTCGAATCGAAACAAAAGAATCGAATCGAATCGACATGAATCAAAAAGAATCGAATCAAAACGAATCGAAAAGAAACAAATCAAGTAGAATCTAAAAGAATCGAATCGAATCAAATCGAAAAAATTCGAATAGAATTGAATCGAAAAGAATCAAAACGAATCGAACCGAAGAGAATCGATTCGAATCAAAATAAAAAGTATCGTATCAAATCGAATCGAAAAGAATCATATCAAATAGAATCGAAAGAATGGAATCAAATCTAAAACAATCGAATCGAATCGAAAAGAATCGGATTGAATGGAATCGAATCGAAAAGAATACAATAGAATAGAATCGAAAGAAATCGAATAGAATCAAATCAAATCAAAAAGAATCGAATTGAATTGATCCTAACCAAAATAAGCGAAATGAATCGACTCGAACCGAAAAAAATCAAATCGAAAAGAATCTAATCTCAACGAAAATCATCGAAATGAATAGAATCGACTTGAATCAAATCGAAAAGAATCGAATGGAATCCAATCGAAAAGAATCAAAGTGATTCGAATCGAAACAAATTGAATCCAATCGAAAAGAATCTAATTGAATCGAATCGAAAAGAATCGAATTCAATCAAAACGAATCGATTCGAATGGAATAGAAAAGAATAGAATCGAATCGAAAAGAATCGAATCGAAAAGAATTGAATCGAATCGAAAAGAAACGAATCGAACCGAATCAAAAAGAAAACAATCGAATCGAATCAAATACAAAAGAATCGCTTTGAATAGCATAGAATTGAAAAGAATTGAATCAATCGAATTGAAAACAATCGAATCGAAAAGAATCGAATCAAAAAAAGTCGAATCGAAACGAAAACAATCGAATCGAATCGAATCTAAAAGAATCGTATTGAATTGAATCGAGTCGAAAAGACTCGAATCAAAAAGACTCGAATCGAATTGAATCAAATCGAAAAGAATCTAATAGAAACCACTCGAACAGAATCAAATCGAAATGATTCAAAATGAATCAAATAGAATAGAATCGAAAAAATTCGAATAGAATCGAAACGAATCGAAACGAATTGAATCGAAGAGAATCGATTAGAATCGAAATGAAAAGAATCGTATTGAATCGAATCGAAAAGAATCAAATCAAATCGAATCGAAAGAATTGAATCAAATCGAAAAGAATCCAATCGAATCGAAAAGAATCGAACTGAATGGAATCAAATCGAAAAGAATCTAATCGAATCAAAAAAATCGAGTCAAATTTAATGGAATCGAAAAGAATCGAATTGAATCGAAAAGAATCGAAATGAAACAAATCAGATCAAATGGAAAAGCATCAAATCGAATTGAAAAGAATCGATTTGAATCGAAATGAATCGAATCAAAAAGACTCGAATCGAAAAGAATCGAATTGAAAAGAAACGAATCGAATCGAAAAGACTCGAATCGAATTAAAAATATCAAATCGAATCGAATCGCAAAGATTCGAATTGAAAAGACTCGAATTGAAACGAATCGATTTGAAACGAAAAGAATCGAATCGAATCGAATCGAATTGAAAGAATCGAATAGAAAAGCATCGAACCGCAAAGAAAAGAATCAAATTGAATCAGTCGATTAAATTCTAGTCGAATCGAATCAAAAAGAATGAAATCGAGTCGAATCGAATCGAAAAGAATCGAATCGAATCGAAAAGAATCGAATTGTATCTAATCAAAAAGAATCGAATCGTATCGACTCGAATCGAAAAGAATCCAATTGCATCATCGAATGGAAACTAATCGAATTGAATAGAATCGAAAAGAATTGAATCGAATGAAATCGAAAACAATCAAATTGAATTGATCGACAAGAATCGAATTGAATCAAATCGAATCGAAATGAAAAGAATCGAATCGATTCAAATAGAAAAGAATCGAATCGAAAAGAATCAAATCGACACGAAAAGAATCGAATCGAATCAAAAAGTATCGAATTGATTCGAAAACATTCGAATCGAAAAGAATCGAATTGAAATGAATCCGATCGAAATGAAAAGAATCTACTCGATTCGAATCCAAAAGAATCGAATCCGAAAGAATCGAATCGAATCCAAAAGAATCGAATTGAATTGAATCAAAAGAAATGAATTGAATTGAATCAAAAAGGAACTAATCGAATCAAATCGAAAAAACTCGAATAGAATCAAATCGAATCAAAAAGAATCGAATAGATTCGAATAAAAAAGAATCGAATTGAGGGATCCCTGGGTGGCGCAGCGGTTTAGCGCCTGCCTTTGGCCCAGGGCGCCATCCTGGAGACCCGGGATCGAATCCCACATAGGGCTCCCGGTGCATGGAGCCTGCTTCTCCCTCTGCCAGTGTCTCTGCCTCTCTCACTCTCTCTGTAACTATCATAAAAAAAAAGAATCGAATTGAATCGAGTTGAAAAAAATCATAAAGAATCAAATCGAAAAGAATCGAATTCCATGTAACGAAAAGATTCGAATTGAAAAGATTCGAATCGAAACAAAAGAATCGAATCGAATCGACATGAATCAAAAAGAATCGAATCAAAACGAATCGAAAAGAAACAAATCAAGTAGAATCTAAAAGAATCGAATCGAATCAAATCGAAAAAATTCGAATAGAATTGAATCGAAAAGAATCAAAACGAATCGAACCGAAGAGAATCGATTCGAATCAAAATAAAAAGTATCGTATCAAATCGAATCGAAAAGAATCATATCAAATAGAATCGAAAGAATGGAATCAAATCTAAAACAATCGAATCGAATCGAAAAGAATCGGATTGAATGGAATCGAATCGAAAAGAATACAATAGAATAGAATCGAAAGAAATCGAATAGAATCAAATCAAATCAAAAAGAATCGAATTGAATTGATCCTAACCAAAATAAGCGAAATGAATCGACTCGAACCGAAAAAATTCAAATCGAAAAGAATCTAATCTCAACGAAAATAATCGAAATGAATTGAATCGAATTGAATCAAATCGAAAAGAATCGAATGGAATCCAATCGAAAAGAATCAAATTGACTCGAATCGAAACAAATTGAATCCAATCGAAAAGAATCTAATTGAATCGAATCGAAAAGAATCGAATTCAATCAAAACGAATCGATTCGAATGGAATAGAAAAGAATAGAATCGAATCGAAAAGAATCAAATCGAAAAGAATTGAATCGAATCGAAAAGAAACGAATCGAACCGAATCAAAAAGAAAACAATCGAATCGAATCAAATACAAAAGAATCGCTTTGAATAGCATAGAATTGAAAAGAATTGAATCAATCGAATTGAAAACAATCGAATCGAAAAGAATCGAATCAAAAAAAGTCGAATCGAAACGAAAACAATCGAATCGAATCGAATCTAAAAGAATCGTATTGAATTGAATCGAGTCGAAAAGACTCGAATCAAAAAGACTCGAATCGAATTGAATCAAATCGAAAAGAATCTAATAGAAACCACTCGAACAGAATCAAATCGAAATGATTCAAAATGAATCAAATAGAATAGAATCGAAAAAATTCGAATAGAATCGAAACGAATCGAAACGAATTGAATCGAACAGAATCGATTAGAATCGAAATGAAAAGAATCGTATTGAATCGAATCGAAAAGAATCAAATCAAATCGAATCGAAAGAATTGAATCAAATCGAAAAGAATCCAATCGAATCGAAAAGAATCGAACTGAATGGAATCAAATCGAAAAGAATCTAATCGAATCAAAAAAATCGAGTCAAATTTAATGGAATCGAAAAGAATCGAATTGAATCGAAAAGAATCGAAATGAAACAAATCAGATCAAATGGAAAAGCATCAAATCGAATTGAAAAGAATCGATTCGAATCGAAATGAATCGAATCAAAAAGACTCGAATCGAAAAGAATCGAATTGAAAAGAATCGAATCGAATCGAAAAGACTCGAATCGAATTAAAAATATCAAATCGAATCGAATTGCAAAGATTCGAATTGAAAAGACTCGAATTGAAACGAATCGATTTGAAACGAAAAGAATCGAATCGAATCGAATCGAATTGAAAGAATCGAATTGAATAGAAAAAAATCGAATAGAAAAGCATCGAACCGCAAAGAAAAGAATCAAATTGAATCAGTCGATTAAATTCTAGTCGAATCGAATCAAAAAGAATGAAATCGAGTCGAATCAAACCGAAAAGAATCGAATCGAATCGAAAAGAATCGAATTGTATCTAATCAAAAAGAATCGAATCGTATCGACTCGAATCGAAAAGAATCCAATTGCATCATCGAATGGAAACTAATCGAATTGAATAGAATCGAAAAGAATCGAATCGAATCAAATCGAAAACAATCAAATTGAATTGATCGACAAGAATCGAATTGAATCAAATCGAATCGAAATGAAAAGAATCGAATCGATTCAAATAGAAAAGAATCGAATCGAAAAGAATCAAATCGACACGAAAAGAATCGAATCGAATCAAAAAGTATCGAATTGATTCGAAAACATTCGAATCGAAAAGAATCGAATTGAAATGAATCCGATCGAAATGAAAAGAATCTACTCGATTCGAATCCAAAAGAATCGAATCCGAAAGAATCGAATCGAATCCAAAAGAATCGAATTGAATTGAATCAAAAGAAATGAATTGAATCAAAAAGGAACTAATCGAATCAAATAAAAAAAAATCGAATAGAATCAAATCGAATCAAAAAGAATCGAATAGATTCGAATAAAAAAGAATCGAATTGAGGGATCCCTGGGTGGCGCAGCGGTTTAGCGCCTGCCTTTGGCCCAGGGCGCCATCCTGGAGACCCGGGATCGAATCCCACATCGGGCTCCCGGTGCATGGAGCCTGCTTCTCCCTCTGCCAGTGTCTCTGCCTCTCTCACTCTCTCTGTGACTATCATAAAAAAAAGAATCGAATTGAATCGAGTTGAAAAAAATCATAAAGAATCAAATCGAAAAGAATCGAATTCCATGTAACGAAAAGATTCGAATTGAAAAGATTCGAATTGAAACAAAAGAATCGAATCGAATCGACATGAATCAAAAAGAATCGAATCAAAACGAATCGAAAAGAAACAAATCAAGTAGAATCTAAAAGAATCGAATCGAATCAAATCGAAAAAATTCGAATAGAATTGAATCGAAAAGAATCAAAACGAATCGAACCGAAGAGAATCGATTCGAATCAAAATAAAAAGTATCGTATCAAATCGAATCGAAAAGAATCATATCAAATAGAATCGAAAGAATGGAATCAAATCTAAAACAATCGAATCGAATCGAAAAGAATCGGATTGAATGGAATCGAATCGAAAAGAATACAATAGAATAGAATCGAAAGAAATCGAATAGAATCAAATCAAATCAAAAAGAATCGAATTGAATTGATCCTAACCAAAATAAGCGAAATGAATCGACTCGAACCGAAAAAAATCAAATCGAAAAGAATCTAATCTCAACGAAAATCATCGAAATGAATAGAATCGAATTGAATCAAATCGAAAAGAATCGAATGGAATCCAATCGAAAAGAATCAAAGTGATTCGAATCGAAACAAATTGAATCCAATCGAAAAGAATCTAATTGAATCGAATCGAAAAGAATCGAATTCAATCAAAACGAATCGATTCGAATGGAATAGAAAAGAATAGAATCGAATCGAAAAGAATCGAATCGAAAAGAATTGAATCGAATCGAAAAGAAACGAATCGAACCGAATCAAAAAGAAAACAATCGAATCGAATCAAATACAAAAGAATCGCTTTGAATAGCATAGAATTGAAAAGAATTGAATCAATCGAATTGAAAACAATCGAATCGAAAAGAATCGAATCAAAAAAAGTCGAATCGAAACGAAAACAATCGAATCGAATCGAATCTAAAAGAATCGTATTGAATTGAATCGAGTCGAAAAGACTCGAATCAAAAAGACTCGAATCGAATTGAATCAAATCGAAAAGAATCTAATAGAAACCACTCGAACAGAATCAAATCGAAATGATTCAAAATGAATCAAATAGAATAGAATCGAAAAAATTCGAATAGAATCGAAACGAATCGAAACGAATTGAATCGAAGAGAATCGATTAGAATCGAAATGAAAAGAATCGTATTGAATCGAATCGAAAAGAATCAAATCAAATCGAATCGAAAGAATTGAATCAAATCGAAAAGAATCCAATCGAATCGAAAAGAATCGAACTGAATGGAATCAAATCGAAAAGAATCTAATCGAATCAAAAAAATCGAGTCAAATTTAATGGAATCGAAAAGAATCGAATTGAATCGAAAAGAATCGAAATGAAACAAATCAGATCAAATGGAAAAGCATCAAATCGAATAGAAAACAATCGAATCGAATCGAAATGAATCGAATCAAAAAGACTCGAATCGAAAAGAATCGAATTGAAAAGAATCGAATCGAATTAAAAATATCAAATCGAATCGAATCGCAAAGATTCGAATTGAAAAGACTCGAATTGAAACGAATCGATTTGAAACGAAAAGAATCGAATCGAATCGAATCGAATTGAAAGAATCGAATTGAATAGAAAAAAATCGAATAGAAAAGCATCGAACCGCAAAGAAAAGAATCAAATTGAATCAGTCGATTAAATTCTAGTCGAATCGAATCAAAAAGAATGAAATCGAGTCGAATCGAATCGAAAAGAATCGAATCGAATCGAAAAGAATCGAATTGTATCTAATCAAAAAGAATCGAATCGTATCGACTCGAATCGAAAGAATCCAATTGCATCATCGAATGGAAACTAATCGAATTGAATAGAATCGAAAAGAATCGAATCGAATCAAATCGAAAACAATCAAATTGA
Organism: Canis aureus; assembly: GCF_053574225.1. Classification (NCBI taxonomy): domain Eukaryota; kingdom Metazoa; phylum Chordata; class Mammalia; order Carnivora; family Canidae; genus Canis; species Canis aureus. The sequence goes on from NW_027554429.1 coordinate 1,374,737, forward strand.
ATTGATCGACAAGAATCGAATTGAATCAAATCGAATCGAAATGAAAAGAATCGAATCGATTCAAATAGAAAAGAATCGAATCGAAAAGAATCAAATCGACACGAAAAGAATCGAATCGAATCAAAAAGTATCGAATTGATTCGA